>NW_011494615.1:625923-654674 GCF_000754665.1 Bison bison bison | reverse complement strand
GGTGGAGTATGTGTCTGGTGAAAGCAGGGAGAGGGCAGGTGTGTGGGAGGGGCTGGGGCGGGGGAAGGACCTTGCCCTTTTGGACTGTATGAATGTTGAGCCACATTTATGTGTTGTTTTTTTTTTTTTTTTGTAAAGAAAGCAAATTTAGTTAATTATAATCACAAGGGACTGTCAACCCTCAAATGTTGATGGGCAAGACCCCCTTGAAGGACTTGCTGTAGAAGCCAGCTCCTGGGTCCCAGCCTTGTAGCTCCTGGTGCAGGAGGTCTGAGGTGGAGCCACAGAAGCATCTATGGAGCCCAGTACAGAAGCGCAGGGTGTGCAGTGCGCTGCTGCCTGCCCCAGGGCACCAGCACCCCAGGCTCAGTTCTCGGGAGAGTCCCCCAGTTCTGCTGAAATGCCCACAAATAAGTGAAGGCAGGAGAAATGCTCTTGTGCAAGTTCCTTCCCTAGGGGATCCTCTCAGGGGGCCACAGAGAGCGGCAGTGAGTCGTGTGTGGATTAGAGTTGGAGGGATCGGGTGATGCCGTGTGCAGTGGGCTCAGCCCCTTCCTAGCCCCTTGAATTCCTCTTATAACCTTCGGACCCTGGTTTCCTGGTTTGCAAATGTGTTCCTGATCTTCACCCTGCACTGCCCGCTGGTTTCTGAGAGTAAGTGAAATGTAGGAATAGATACCAGCGGTTTGCATCATTCAGCAAAATGTTTACTGAGCCCTTGCTGGTTACCAGGCAGGGTTCTGGGTCAACAGTGGAGCATGTCAGCCTCCGGGATGGCTCATGGTGTGGGGGCCATGCACACAGGGTCTCGCGTCTGTTACAGGCAGCTCTGGGATGTTCAGCTGCCTCCTCAGCCTCCCTGTGTGCAGCATCCTCTTCTATTAAATGAAGTGATTGAGCCAGTAATTTTTAGTTCTAAAGGTCCCTCTGTAGTTAGTGAAACCACATCTTTCATGGCATTCTAGGGAGTAATTACTAACACTGAGTTCCTTAGGTAAGGCTCTAAACTATGTAACCCCACGATAGAGAAGAACTTTCCAGAAGGATATATGACAGGTACCAGTTGCAAAGTGTCACATGTGTCTCCAACACCAGTATGGCCTGTGTGTGAGTCTCTGAGCCCATGCCCTTTATTCCCAATAACTCAAGGAAAAGGCTTTGTTTCCAAGTCTGTACAGAATGACTTGTGAGCGGCTCATAGGCCAGCAGTCTTGGGAAAACTTTAGAACATGGCTCTGGGTTTGCTGTCACTGCCAAGGTTCATGGGTGATGAGAGGGGCTTACTGCCCCTTCCAGAACCTCCTCAAGCGCAAACTGGGGTCATGTTCTTTGACTGTCACCTTTGGTGTAGCCTAGAACTTTCTCCCGAGGCCCATACTGAGGCACCAGGATGGAAAGTCCCAACATGCAAACTGCAGGCACTCACACATGTTTGATCTGACTCTCAGGTATTTAACAGAATTCTAAACCATCGTGCCACATTTGATAATCAGGGCATCTCATGTGAAAAAACAGATCCCTGGCCTCTCAGAAGAAATTGGCATTTCCAGGTGCTAAGAGGCCTCCTCTGTGGAGGAGGGATGCGCTGGGTGTGGTGGCCCAGAGACTTTTTGGGTAGAAAGAGAGCTTTTGTGCAACCTGATGCCTTTGTTCTACAGATGGAGGGACAAAAACCAGATAAACCACGAGGTGACTGTTGGGTGTCATGGCGCAGTTGGGGACAGGGCCGTGGCTGGGAGCCTGGTTTCCACACTCTTGGAGCAGCGCCTGGAACCCGGGCCTCCGGTGCGGCCGGCAGGTGGCGGCCGTGGCCCTGCTGGCCAGCCTGCCTCGGGTCCTGGCTTTCCTCCTTCCTCCCATCCTGTGCCCTTCTGTTCCTCTCTTGTTTTGATTTTGCCAGACATTTCTCTGGCCAGGCCTTTCCTCTTTGTCCAGCACTGTGCTCTCTGCCCCATTTTATCCTTGCCTCTCCCCCACACCGCTGTTTTCTTTAGGCTCTCTGGAGCCTGGGGGAGTGTTCAGGAGGCTGTCTTCCACTTCCCTGCAGCTCTCTGTTCTCCTGGCCCCAGCGCCCTCTGCTCCAGGGTGTGGGCAGAATGCCCAGAAATCCCCCTGGACCTTCCCTTCCCCTCGCATTTGGGGCAGCCACCACTCAGAGTCTATAACTGTGTCCTTTTAGACATGCTGACTTTTTCTGAGGCCAGAGATCTGTATTTTTACATGAGATTCTCTGATTTTTTATATTTTTTAATATAAAATTAGTATTTTTAATATACTATAGTATATAGTATTTTTAATATATATAGTATATATATATATATTAGTATATAGTAATTTTAATATAAATTAGTATTTTTTAAATACTAATTTAGAGCCACAGGCTCTGCTGTAAAATGTCGGCATCGTCTGGGGTCCCTAGTAGGTTTCATGAACCTGGCATGTGACCCATGGTGATGGGTTGCTAAGTTGTGTCTGATTCTTTGAGACCCCGTGAACTGTAGCCCACCAGGCTCCTCTGTCCATGGGATTTTCCACGCAAGGATACTGGAGTGGGTTGCCATTTCCTCATCCAGGGGATCTTCCCAACCCAGGGATCAAACCCATGTCTTCTGCATCTCCAGCATTGGCAGGCGGATTTGTTGCCATGAGCCACCAGGGAAGCTTTGCATCAGTGCAAATGCTTAGAAGGAAGTGCCTCCTTCTAGCCCCTCTCTGGGGTTATGGATCTAACCCAAGGCAGTTGTAGAGTGGACACAGCTGAACCGGTAGCCCCTGCCATCAGGACCCTCTCCCACCTCCCACAGCCCTCATCCTTGGACAGGAGGATCCACTTCAAACCTTATGGAGAAACCTAGGAAGGGTGATAGTTCTGAAGAGGTGAAAAGCACTCTCACGTTCTGCTCCCAGAAAAAGAGTTAGTCGCTCAGTCGGGTCTGACTCTTTAGGACCCCTTGGAGTGTAACCCACCAGGCAGGTGGTACTCTAAGAATGGTGGACGTTAGATCAGATCAGCGTTTGCTGAGTGGTTGAGGGGACATTTGTTCCCCCATGGGACTTTACTCCTTGCTGATTAAGACCTTGGGTGATACAGAGTGAGCTTAAAAAGACCTTGGCACTACAGGGCTCTACCTCCCCCATGCTGAAGGCTAGACTTGCCACCCATTGCTGGTTCTTCCTCCCTTTGTCCCACGATTGATCCAGCACTTCCTGAGTACTTCCTGTTGCCGAACTCGATGCTGAGGGCTGGATTGGATGTTAAGGGAGTAATTCAGAGCTCCTCCTGAGGGCCTCAGTGATAGTAGAGGAGAGACTTAGAAAATGTGTGTAACATTGTCCTGAAATAATCTAAATACATAGCCAGAGGCGAGAGGTCAAGGGAAGCCTGATATGAGGTGACATTTGAGTGATATTTTAGGATGGAGTTTGCTGGCAGGGAAGGGCCTTCCAGATAGCTAGAGCAGCTGGTGTCAAAACCAATATTTGTGTAAAAATGTGTTTGGAGAATGGCGAAAAGTTAATGTAGCTTCACAAGGGATATTGGAGAAGTGGCATTAATAAGGTAGATGTGTGTTTCTTTCTCTCTTGAAAATCCAAATGGAGGATGGCCCAGGAGTGCTCCCTGCCAGCTTGTCCCTGGCACCCAGGGTTGCTCTGGTAACCCCCTAGGTGCTGCCTTTACTTTCACAGTTGAAGGTGACTCCAGTACCAGACCCATCTCTGCATTTGGACAGTTGGATAGGGTCTGACTTGGAAGTGCTGTTTGCATCCTGTTAACCAGGCATATAAACAGACCTTACTGCAAGGAAAGCTGGAAAATGTAGTTTTTAGCTGTGTGGCTGTGTGCCCGTCCATACCTTGGAGGTTACATTCCTACAAGAAAGAAGCAGAAATTTGATACTGGGAAGGAGTCAGTAGATTCTGCCCTAGGAAGGTACGGGCTGAATCATGAAGTACTTTGTAGGGAGTGGGGAGGTTTTTAAAGCAGAGCAATACTGTGATTTAAAAAGTGTCTTTCATGGGACTTCCCTGTCAGTCCAGTAGTCAAGAGTCCACACTTCCAATGCAGGGGGCTCAGGTTCGATCCCTGGTCAGAAAGCTAGATCCCACATGCCACACGACATGGCCAAAAAAAAAAAAAATGTGTCTGTTGCAGATGGGGCCAGCAAGCACAGGGTTGCTGTGACTGATGAGGGGAAGGATGTTGAGGGTGAGTCCACCTGACTGCCTGGATAAACCTGGCCTTTGGATGGTTTGACCAGCTGAGGGTCAGTGGATGCCAGGCTGCTGTTGCTGAAGATCTTCTGGAATCCATAGATGGACCTGTCAGGGTCTGGGTTCAATCAGGAAGTGGATGTCCTTCATCTGGGACTTCCCCAGGACTGCATATTGTAGCTTCTTTTTTTAATCATTTATTTTTAATTGGAGTATAATTGCTTTACAATGTTGTGTTAGTTTCTGCTCTACAACAACGTGAATCAGACATGTGTAGATGTTTATCCCCTCCCTGCTGAGTGTCCCTCCCACCCTTCTTATAGCTGGTTAACAGTGTGGTTGGAGCTGTGGAGAAATGAGGACTGTAGAGGGCTTGATGTTTCCTTTCCTCCAGGCGGGGCCAGCAGTGCCCTTTCACACATTGACCTTTAGTAAGCACCACGGGGCTTCCTCCTGGGGCTTCCCTGGTAGCTCAGTGGTAAAGAATCTGCCTTCAGTTCAGGAGATGCGGGTTCAATCCCTAGGCCGGGAAGATCCCCTGGAGGAGGAAATGGCAACCCGCTCCAGTATCCTTGCCTGAAAAATCCCATGGACAGAGGAGCCTGGTGGGCTGCAACCCAAAGGGTCTTGAAGAACTGTGCACAACTGAGTGACTAAGCACACACACACACCAGCACCAAGAGAGAGGGCGGGTCTGTTGACAAGCTGCTTCAGTTCCTGGCTCTCCTTCCTGCACTCTGGATGGGAAAATCATCCTGACACTTCGCTGATTTGTCAGTGTGTCGAGCTGAACATCTCTACTTAACATGCTTGTGAAATCTTTACCTGTTTAGAACAAAAACTTCCTGTTGAGAAGAGCCTGGGAATCCTCCAGCATTTGTAGCGCACCTGCTGGGAGAGGGGAGGCAGATGGAAGAGGGAAGGATATAGTTTACAGTCAGATGGCCGAGGCTTCTCACACACGATCTGCTGCTTATTTAACTGTGTGACCTTGACCTACAAGGTACTCCACAGCGTCTGTGAATCTGCTTTCTCACATATAAGTCAGAACAAATATTATCTACATCTCAGGTTTCTGGGAGGATGCACTGAAGGCTCCTGGCTGGGTGCTTGGCACTGTGAAAGCATTCCTGGGGAATTCTCGAAGGCTCTCATGTTTACACAACCTGAGGCCTCAGATGTGTCTTCTCCACGCGGCAGAGGTGGTGTCTCCCTTCTTGGGAGGTTCTTGGGGCACCTGGCCCTGCACCCAAGGTCACAGAGATCTCCCTGGGTGGTCTTTATCATCCCTTCCGAATTCTCTGGGCCTGCCGGGCAGCTATGAGACTTGCTGAAGTTTATATGGCAAGTCACATTACGGAAAAGTCAAATATACAGAATGTTTTTCAAAAGGCTTTTTGGCACAGCCTCACCTTTGATACTTTATCTCCTGGTCATCATATGCTTTAAGGAAAACGATACCTCCTGGGCATGAGGACCCACACTGTAAATATGTTGACCTTCAGCCCTGAGAATGTGGAAGGACAGGGGAGTCTCAGGGTCCGAGCAGCTGCCAGGGTGCTCACAAGTGACCCGGTATTCTTAGAAGGGATTTTATTTTTATTTCTTGTTGGAGTCCGTTGCTTTGCCCACCACCAAGTGGCAGTGACACCATAACATTCTAGCCCCTTGTGTGGGGACATCGTGCAGGAATGTGTTGGTACCCTGCCCATCCTCCTGCAGCCAGGCTGGCTCAACATTTGTGCAGCAGGTCTGTGTTTAGTCAAGAGCTGCCGTCGGTCAGGCGTCAGCCCTCCTTGGCCCCGAATGCCCTCAGCTAGATGGTGGTCATTTTATGGCTCTGAGGCCTCCCCTGGAGATGAGGTTGGTGGGAACTTACTCCCCACTTGATTGCAAGATGGGCAAGTAGTTCCTTAGTTAGGAGCCCATCTGGAGCTTTTACAGGGGGTTTTGTCACTAGTGGGAGATGGTAAAGAAATATGAGACATCTGCCTTGAGGGTGGGCTGTTGTCTGTGGCCAAGGAGAAGGGAAGGAACATCACTCAGTTCTCCGCAGACCTTTGCAGGGTGGCGGAGCAGATCCGGCCTGGTGGGGGCTGGCTGAAATGCCAAGTGTGCTAGCCGTGACATTTCCCACATGAGGCAGAGAATCCAGAGCATTCACGTGTTCCCTCTCCAGTCCCCAGAGCTCCAAGTAAAATTCGAAATGTCTTCACTTTCCACTTATAACTCTTTCCTCAGCACTTGAAACACCATGTGGACTTTTTGAGTCATAATGTCCTTCTACAGTGAAGCTTTGCATGTTGACTTAAGTAACAAGGGGTAAGCATGGGATGGTGGGAGATTTGAGGGGCTAGCAAGTGCCTTCCATGGGCTCCTGCCCAAGAAGGGGTGAAGTTGCCCACTGAACACTCTTGTTTACCTACAATTCTATGCCTTTTTTCTTGGTCTGCTGCATGGCCTTCCTGTTAAACAAGAAGATGCTATGTCTATGGTGTAGCCTTTCTTCTGGGCACAGGTGTCCACATTCTCCCTGAGGAAGACAGATTAATTCAGCCTGGTGAGCTCAAAACACCATGCTGTCGAGAAGAGGTGGTATTCAAACTGTGCCTTGACGGAGGGGTACCTATTGGTTTAGTGGCTGGAATCCCCATGAGAATATAAGAATTACAGAGGCAAGGGTGTGACTGTTGTGTTTATGTCGTGTCTCCTGTGACTGTGGGACTCAGGATATAGTTGGATGATGATGGATGGGTGGAAGGAAGGAAATGTCGGAGGATAAACAGGTGAATGAATGAATTAAATGAAGGCCAAAGTCCTACCTGTGTAGGGACATGGCTTGAATGGTAAAATAGTGGCAGGAAGGAATCTGGCATATTGTTGAACTTATAACTGGTTTGACCTAAGTGTAGGGTGATTGAGAGAGAATGGCCAGAGAAGGTTGGGAAGAAAGCCCAAATGATGAAGGCGCAAGAATTTTGGCTTTACTTCACAGAAAGTGGGCAGCTAACCAGCGGGAGCTATTTCAGGTAGGTCTGGCAACAAACATGCCTAACTCTAAGTTTCAAGAGTAGAATTTAAATTGGAAAAAGATCTCTGACATGGCCGATCTGGCCTCTCTGTGCTGCACGTAAGTAGCCCAAGACTCTGGCTACAAGTGCCAGGGTTAGGTCACTGCGGCAGCAAGGCCATGACCAGGTCCTGGCTCTCATCTGTCCGTCTTCTTCCCTCCAGACGTGTGCAACAGCACCGACCTTCCGGAAGTCGAGATCATCAGCCTCCTGGAGGAGCAGCTGCCCCATTACAAGCTAAGAGCCGACACCATCTACGGTTATGACCACGACGACTGGCTTCACACCCCTCTCATTTCTCCAGATGTCAACATTGACCTCACGACCGAGCAGATTGAGGAGACGCTGAAGTACTTCCGTGAGTGATTCCCCTTTCTTGGAATGCCCTGTCCTCCCTGCTTAGCCACGGGCACACATGTGTGCGTGTCCTGGCTACTGTGTCTTCTAGCCTGCTGTATGTGGAAAGTTCTTGCAGAAATGTGGCTGTGGGGTTTAGCCCCATAAAAGGCCTCACTTGACGTTGAGTCTTCTGGAGAGAAATGTTGGAGTAGTGGGAACAAGTATGAGTTTTCATTTGAACCAACTTTCTCTTAACCATGCAGAAGATTAGAAGATGTTCCCATTTCCCTCCTTACCAGAAGTACCATGTGAGTCCTTAGCAGCTTGTATTGAGGAGGAGCTTATCTGCATTTAAAACCCAAAGTATTGGAAACCTCAAGACTGCTCAGTGTTTATAAGACATAACACGACATGCCAAGGCTGCTGATTTGTGCGTGGAAGTCCACTCAGCTGGTTAGTCTGGAGAGGCAAGATGTTGCTGCAACAGCAGACTGGTCCTGCTGTGAGCTACAGAGCTGACGCCTGGTAGGGTGAGCAGTATACTAGGTGGGACTCTTTCAGTGTGTTTGTGATGACAAGGGCGTGAAACCTGATTTTGCAGACTTGAAAAATATACGATAATTTAAAAAATTCACACCAATGATATTTTTTTTCTTTTTAAACTGACGTTGATTTACAACATACCAGTAATATTTCTGATGTTCATTCAGAACATCAAAAGAGGTAGTTTTGATGTAATTTTTCTCTTTAGAAATTCATGGCAGCTTTGTAAGATTGGTGAGACCAGTTCTCTTTTGTTTTGACACTCTTGACTTAAAATTCAAGTTGATTTGAACCCAGTCTAAAGTAGTGTGACATTATTTATGTATCCATGTATCATCATATCACCTTTTTTTAAAAAAAAAACAACAATCCTGTTTCTACTTAGTAATAACTAGCTTATTGTGCATCTGTAAAGTTTTCTATAATTATTTTCTCTAATACAAACCAATTTCCAATATTCTTGAACTTGTGAAATCATTAATAATTAACAAGTGAGAGCTCGTAAGTTTCTCCTTTAGCATGTATCTGGGCTGTTTTCACGTTTTATCTATTAGATATTAATAAGAAAGGAATTTTGTTTAAATTGGCCTGTGTTTTAATACTTAGTATAAATCCTGCAGTCTCATTGTGAGCACTGCAGATAATCATATTCGATAGGAGTAAAAATAGAATGATCTACACCAGGGCAGTATGAAGTACATTAGAGTTGCACTAATGTCCAAGCTGATGCTTTAGAACTTCTAGTATATCTTATAGCCTAGAGGAGGCCCGTTACAAGTCACTTTTGTTTACTCATGGTACGGGTACACCCAAGGAGATGTGGTATTGTGGAAAACCGGGTCCTGGGTGACCTCTCAGGTAGGTTTTGTATTTGTTTGCTTCAGACTGCTTCACAGTAGAATTATTTTTCTAGAAATCCCTGCCTGTTACTTACTCTTCTTTAACAGACTGTCCTATGATTTTATAGGATCCTGGTTGGCCATTTTTGCTAAGGGAGGCTCCTAGGTCCCTCACATACACACTGATTAATCACTTATAATCACAGTGTGATTGGAACACCACCCAAGGGTAACACTTCACTGTTGTCAGAGACCTTTCATAGGAATGGCCTCTTCTCATCCCTGTAAAATGTCTATAGTTTGTTTGGGCCAGGCTGATTTTATTACCAAGGAAATTCAAGTGCGAAGTCTCATTGTATTTATTCAATAGCACTGATCTATAGCTTCTAAAATTCTTTTCAGTAGACTTGAACAGACGTTGTGACTTGTTGTTATTTGTTTTACTTCTAGTGATATATGTAAAGGAGAGAGAGAAAAAAGCATCCTGGTGGAATCTGGCAGTGCATAACACAAATTATAATAAAACTACAAGAACCGAAAATACATGTTGACCAGATATTCTGAAAATTTTTAGAGCATGGTTGCATTTAAGTCTTACTTTAACTCTACATTTTCTTCTGTGGTGCATGTGATGAGGGTAAAGTGGGTATTTGCTAAATATCAGTTAATTGAATGATCAAGCATTAACTTTTAAATACAGCACCCATAGAGCAGGGCTTTCAAACTGAGGTCCTAGATCTTCCCAACCCAGGGATCGAACCCAGGTCTCCTGCATTGCTGGCAGAGTCTTTACTGCCTGAGCCACCAGGGAAGCCCAAGGTCCTAGAACCACCCTCCAAGAGATCTATAGAGAGAAATTGGGGGTTCTATTAACTTGTAAAGGAAAAAAAAATTTACATCCTTAATTTCATAAACGTCTAACTGAAATGCAGCGTTTACTTTCATTATAAACATGGAAAAGAAAGTGGTATTACTAAGACCTGTGACTTAGTCACCAGTAGAAATCACAAATATTTTCATGTCATGCTACAGAAGAAGTAGATACGGAAGAAATAAGATCTTTACTCATCTCTGCTTTGAAATTACTTTCATTAGTAGATGTGCTGATCTTGTTATTTAATGTGCATTGATAAAGAAGCACTTTTATCACAGACCTTTTCTCGAAGTTTTAATAACTGCATTATAATACAGTTGCTTTCTTTATAGTCCTTTGTATCTTATGTCTTTAAATCTTTCTGCTGAGGAGGGGTCTGTGAGCCTTGCTGAGCCAGAGGTCCATGGAACCACAGGTTAAGAGCCCTGCTCTGTACTTGGTATCCTTTCTGGATTTCACCTGTGTGTTTACATGTGTAACCCAGGAGATGTCATGGTTCACACCACTGTGACTCACCCATGTGTTTTTCTTTGTTTTTTTTTTTTTTAATTTTATTTTATTTTTAATTGGAGGATAATTACTTTACAATATTATGATGGTTTCTGCCATCACCAGCGTAAGACAACATAAACTGTCGCTTCATTTTAGATTTATTTTCTGCATCAGTCAGGGCAGTGGGTGGGAATCAGGGTAAGGGGTTCTCCAGGGGGTTCTGATACACTCCCCAGGTGAGACTCCCTGGATAATAGGCTCACCTACACCATTGCTTCAGAGATCAGAGCGGACACTAATACTCATGGGACACCCATTAGTATTAGATGGGCTAATACTCATCTCCTTTGCCCACATGTCATCCTTCAAAGAAGACAAGCTATGCTTCATTTTTTAAATCTGGCCCTTGCCTGGCTTGTTAAGGAGGGGCAAGAAGGCTTTGGGTATCCACCTTTCCCTGGTGGTAGAATGATCTTTGCAGATAGATTTCAACAGTCCAGTGGATGTTCACCCCTGTCCCTCACCTCTGAGGGACACACAAAGTGAAAACTTCCTACATAGCAAATCAACCCATAAACATGGGACAATTAAGATTCGATGGTCCAGCAAGAAGAAAGGATAGTCTTACTAGCGTGCCAGGCACAGTTTTTTAATGCTTTACAGATACCTCGGTTACTTCCCACAGAGACCACTAAATAAAAACTCCCACTGTCCCCCATATTACTGATGAGGACACTGAGGCCCAGGGAAGTTAAGTTTGCTCCAAATCACACAGCTAGTAAGGTGGGGTCTTTTTTTTCCCATTTTATTTATTTTTTAATTGAGGGATAATTGCTTTACAGAATTTTGTTTTCTTCTGTCAAATATCAACATGAATCAGTCAGAGGTATACATATGTCATGATGGGAGTCTGAGTTTCCAACCTGGATTGTCTAGTCTAACTTTATGTCTTATCTCTCAGAGAAGCTAAATAAGAAAAAAATTCAGTTTAAGAATAAAGTTCATTTAGTAAACATGAAAAATGCGAACCCTGTTTTAGAATATGTCAGTAGCTTATTTTGTTCATAAAAATGTGTCTGACATATTGAAAATTGATTTTTTTTTTTCAAAAGGTCATTGTCCCAAGTGACACTTAGCCTGATATAGCTTAGTTTCAAGATGAGGTTTCCTTCTTTCCTGCAATTTTCCCCCCTGCATCCTGTGGTCTCTAGATCATGCTTCCTGAATTCAGGTGGAAATGACTGTGTGCTATAGATTTTTCTAGTCACAAAGTAGTCAGTGGACACCAGCCATGAGGATTGCTATGTTGGTATGTAGATAGCTATGGGCTTCTTCTGGTTCCTTTTCCTAGGACCATGTTTTTGGTAACTTTTTGATTAAAGAGCATTTGTTAAGAAACGAAATCTCTCCGTGTCTCAAGTGCAAGTGATCTGCTGACAACTTCAACAGAACAATCCTTTCCCTAAGAAGAGAAGTGTTGTTAGTCTCTCAGTCGTGTCCAGCTCTTGGTGACCCCATGGACTGTAGCCCACCAGGTTCCTCTGTCCATGGGATTCTCCAGACAAGAATACTGGAGTGGGTAGCCGTTCCCTTTTCCAGGGGATTTTCTTGATCCAGGGATTGATCCCAGGTCTCCTGCATTGCAGATGTAGATTCTTTACCATCTGAGCAACCAGGGAAACGCCAAGAAGAGGTTGTAAAGCAGATGAGAGTTTCAAGACATCACCTAATTTTTTCCTTTTGCCATAAAGTACTATTAATGAATCAGTCAACAAGTATTTATTGAATGACTAGTATGTACCTGTAATCTTTTATGAGCTTGACTTTGTTTGAGTTCAAGTTGATGTTTTCTGGCTAAAGAAGTGAAAACATCTGATTACTGATTTTCTTTCACTACCTAACCTAGGACTTTGCAGCGGGTGGGGCCGACACAGGATGCTCTCAAGGCCCTTGGCTGGCATCCTGTACCGAGTTGTCTACCTTGCTTGTGTGGAAGGAGTGGATGGGGTCTGGGCAACTGCAGTTAATCCAGCTCCCCGTCCCATTTTAATTTTGTAAAATTTAATTTAAACAACAACAACAAAGAATCAAAGACCATTCATCTAGTCCAACTCTTACTGTACAGCCCATGTCTGCTTCATGTTTAAAAAGGCTGAAGTCCGCCTAGTGCCTTGCATGAAATAGGTACTTAACAAGTGCTAATTAAATAACATGCAAAAGTATCTTTTAAGTTAAAAAACAAGTTTTTCTCCCTCTTTTTTTTTTGCAAAGACAAAGCAAAATTACAAACAATGTATAGTATAGAAAGATCACTTTGTTGCCACTTTCCAGAGACTGCCTTCATCTAACTCAAATCCTAAATGAAGTGAAAGACAGTGAATCACTCAGTCCTGTAGGACTGGATGCAAGTCGCTCAGTCCTGTAGGACTCTTTGTGACTGCAGGGACTGTAGCCCACCAGGCTCCTCTGTCTGTGGAGTTCTCCAGGCAAGAATACTGGAGTGAGTAGCCATTCCCTTCTCAACCCAGGGATCTTCCCAACCTAGGGATCGAACCCAGGTCTCCCACATTGCAGGTGGATTCTTTACCATCTGAGCCACCAGGGAAGTCCAAAATCCTAAGTGAAACAAAAGTAAAGACTCCACAGTATGCACTGAACCTGTGCAAACTGAATTAAATTACACACAATGCTGACCTTCTAAAGGGAGGGATCACAAGTTATGTGAGGTGTGACCTAAGAGAACACATGGTGCATTTGTGTTTGTGTGTGTAGGAGGGGTGCGTGTGGAACACGGACAAACATCGTGGTGGGTGGGGTTGAAAGAAGGAAGGCAAGATGAATGATGGGTGTCAGGGAAGGTTGTACAGAGGATGGAGAAGGGATCTAATGACTGGGGAAAGCGTTTCATTACCCTTTGCTAATAAATAACACTAAAATGTATACGTTATGGTAGATTTATAAACAGTTGCCTTGCGTTTTCTCATGTAAATGCTATGGCACTAGTTGGGTCCTTTCTGTCATTCTCAAGACCTCAGGCCATTTTGTTTGCAGGTGAGGACCTGAGGGAGCCCTGGAATTGTGCCTTCTCCCCTCTTACGCTCACTCCTCATGTGAGCAGGTTCTTCCTTGGGCCCATTTTCATTGCTCTAGCAGAAGTCTGCAAGTGGACTTCTGCAGACAAAGAAGCTCTGGCTGCACAGTCACTTCTCATGTGTCAGTGACACCCAGTCTACACACACAGCGACTCCCCACCCCCTGCCAGGGTGTCAGGCGTCGGTGCGGAGGGGGAATAGAAAATGCTTATCTCTGAAGGTCCAGAGCAGCCGCACCCATACCACACCAGGTGCCGACGGTACCAGGAACCCCAGGATCTGGTGAGCAAGGCAGCTGGGTGCTCATACCAGGAGACAGATTACCCTGCGACCTTAGGCCTGCTTTGTCACCTGGCGCCTGCCAGCTTCCACTCTTTCTCAACAATCCAGATTCCAGTGTTGGTGTGTCTTCGCTTTTTCTTTTAAGAACAAAAATGGTTGGCAAGCAATCCTGTACGGGTTGACTGTTTTCCTTTTCAAGGGAATCCAGCATGTCTAACACAAAGCTGGAACAGACTCAGGTGGGAAATTGACATGACAGCTCAGCTTGTTAGCCCATCCACACCCCGCTGCCCACCAGTGATGGGCTCAGGCCATAGTGATTCTGGGTTATGGTTTGTGTTCTGCACTTCAGATTTATGTTTTGAACCCTGGAACATCTGCTACGTGACCTGCTGGTCCCACGAATGAGATGCGCCATGCAGCCCTCCCAGGGTACAGGAAACAAACTGGGAACCCCAGCAACACATCAGAACTCTGTTTCTTCTCTGTATCCTCCTCAGGTGTATGAGTGATTTTAATGAGGACTGCTTCCAAGCTGGGGTACTTTTTGTCTCTGTAGTGCTTTGTTGGGTGCTGTCTCCCTCCTTTGTTCTGTCCCCACCTTCTCCCTGGAGGTGGCCTGGGTGCCTGCTTTTCCTGTGCCTGAAATGAGGTGGAGATGGTTTGGGAGGGGGTAGTTGACAGCAAGCTGTTCGTTAGCAGCCTGCCTTCTGCCGCGGGAGCTCGGTGACTGGCAATGGCAGTGTTTTAAAAAATAAAGATTAGAAAGAAAACTCTGCAGAAGCATCCTGTTAGTTAATTTTCTGCAGCCGGTGGAGGGAAGGTCTGCTTGTCAGCCTGTATTTCATGCAAGTCCCCCTGACCCTGTCAAGAATGGAGGATTAGGAAGCCCTCCCCTCTTCTGTCCTGGCTGCCCTGGGATGTAGGTAGAAGGCTTGCAGTACTTCCTGAAGGGAGGAAAGCTCTGGAGACTAGGGGCATGTTGCAGAGGAGGACTGGGGCCCTGAGTGGTTCTGCTTCCAACCAGAGGAAGGAACACAGGGAGCCACCCTTCTCCCACCTGCTTGTCTGGTTGGCCACGCGGGGGCCCTGGTGTGGCCCGTGCTCATCATCTGGAGTACAGAGGAAGGTGGCATGTGGCATGTAACATCTGAGACACTTCAAGGCAAACTCATAACTGTATCAGTTGTAATTTAATCCAAAATTGTTAGCACATATTCATTTTTAAAATGTGTAAATAATTTATTTTGAATTCTTATTGCATACATATATATGCATATGAGTATATAAAATTATGTATGTGTACGTGAATTACTACACAGCTAATAGTTTAAAACTTAGAAATTTTATTATATTCTTTTAATCATTTAAGTTGGCCACCTGATATGAAGAGTCAACTCATTGGAAAAGACCCAGATGCTGGGAAAGATTGAGTCCAGGAGGAGAAGGGGGCAACAAAGGATGAGATGGTTGGATAGCATCACTGACTCAGTGGATATGAGTTTGAGCAAATTCCAGGAGATGGTGAAGGGCAGGGAAGCCTGGCCTGCTACAGTCCACGGGGTCACAAAGAGTCAGACAAGACTTAGTGACCGAACAGCAAACATTTAAGTTTGATTATGAGTCCTCTCGTAATTAGATTCTTAATTTGGCAGACCCAATCTATTAGATTCTCCTATATACTTACAAAAGAGGATACGTAACTAACTTTGCAGCTCAGGAGCTGATCCTCCTTCTACCTGGGGGTAGTTATGGCCACAGCATCAGGTTTTCCTATTCTTTTTCCTGCCTCCTCATTCCATATCCGGTTGGCTTATTCATAGCCACCCTCCTTAGAATGATGTTCATGCAGTGCTTTATGAAAAATATTAGTGACAGAAATAGAACAGTCACACACACCTACCCTCCCTTGCTTAAGATAAATTTAAAATATCTCCCTATTATATTCCACTTTCCTTTTTATGTCAGTTGCCTTATTCACTTGGTTGCCCGTTTTGTTTTCATGTTCATTGATATTCATGGTCTTGACAGATCCAACCTTTAACTGTTATTGATTGTATTTTCTTTTTGATGTTGGAATTATCACAAGCTGGCAGTGTGATGTCCTTTTAAGTGGGCCCTGACGCCTGATCGCTCCTACCCCGGACCTTCTGGAGCGGTTGTTTACTTTTGTGCAGCATGCTATTGCAGGCCTCTCTTGATTTTTCCTGCCCCGAGACATGGAATCAACAACTCTCCAAGAAGCCGTGTTAAAATTGGCATCAGAAGGCTGATCTGCTGGGGATGGGTAGAGAAATATCCCTTTAGTTCCAACCCCCTTTTTTCTTTCAAATTTTGTAAATACTCCCTCAGTGTTTTCTCAGCTATTGACAGAAAAAGTTTTGGAGGTGGTTGGTGCCTCGTTTGTATTCAGTTGCTCTTGGTTTTCGCTGAGCGATCCTGGTCAAATGACTTCAGCTCTCTGAGCCCCCTTCCCTCGTCTGCCCAGCGAGGGGGGTCTTAGGTAGCAGGGGTCTGAGGAGTGAGTGAGCGGTAAAGGGCTGAGGCCTGATGTGCAGTCAGCACTCCTTAAATAGCGTTGAGTGAATGGACAGGGGCTTCTCTCAGGCTGCTTCTGGGACCTGTCCCAATTCCTGATCCAGGGGTGGGTCAAGAAGATCCCCAGAGAAGGAAATGGCAACCCACTCCAGTGTACTTGCATGAGAAATCCCATGGACAGAGGTGCCTGGCAGGCTATAGTCCACAGAGTCGCAACGAGTCGGACCCCACTGAGCATGCATACACACCTTGGAACCATCTCTGCAGAGTTGTGAATGGATTACTTTATCCTTTGGAGCCTATCACACAGCAATTTTGATATTGACATTTGATTTAAAACTTGCTCAAAACAAAAAAAACTTGCTCAAGGCCCATAAAATTCACCCATAAATGATGCTGTTTCTTTACTCATTTCTTTCTTTTGCATTTTCTTAAAAAGTAAATTAGATGTATACAGTCTTTGGATTTGATAAAAGTCACATTCAGTGATATGTTGCTATTTAGAAATGGCACCTTCCCACCCCTAGATTACCACTCCTGCTCATTACTGTGAACTCAAGGCCTTTTATTTTGCTGGAAAAAAGCTAATAAATGACGTTTCTACCTCATTTCCCTAATTATGGCTTAGAAAATTGTGCTATCTTTTTAATTGCTCGTACTGGCTTGTTTCCTTTTTTAAAGAATTAGAGTGATGAAGATGATTGCAACTAACATTGGTTGTAGACTCACTTTGTCCCGGGCACTGTGCTGAGTGCTCTCCCGTGCATTAATTAATGCCTCACCCTGTCTGTGCGGCAGGTATAATAGTCATGCCATTTAGCAGGTAAGACTCAGGTGTCTAAGAAGGTCACAGATAGCAAATGAGGAGCCTGAACCAAACTTCAGGCCGTCCGACTCCAAAAGCCCTTGCTCTGAGGTATGATATTAAACTGCCTGCCATTAGTACTCCATCCATCTATGTATCCATCCATCCCTCTATTCATTGGTTTTTGCTTCTGGGGTGATATGGTATGTAAATAAAATATTTTAAAAATTCATAGCACCGTGAGGTAAATGTGCCAAGCCTTTGTTGAAAAGTGTTAGTCACTCAGTCGTGTGCAACTATTTGCGACCCCATGGACTGTAGCCCTCCAGGTTCCTCTGTCCGTGGAATTTTCCAGGCAAGGATGCTGGAGTGGATTGCCATTCCCTTCTCCAGGGGATCTTTCCAATCCAGGGATCAAACCCAAGTCTCCTCCATAAGCCTTTGTTGAAGAGGTTTCTAACTGCACCTGACTTTTCTACGATGCTTTATAGAGTTTGCATTCTTTGTTCCTTCATTCCATCTTCATTTTGAAAGTTCATACTAGACCTCACCCCCTGTACTGGATTGAACCTGTTAAACATGCTGATTTTGAGGAAACTGTTAACTTTCCATCAGTTTATTTATGAGACCTATAATCATCTTTCAGAAGCACCTTGCTGCTGCTAAGTCACTTCAGTCATGTCCGACTCTGTGCGACCCCAGAGATGACAGCCCACCAGGCACCCCCGTCCCTGGGATTCTCCAGGCAAGAACACTGGAGTGGGTTGCCATTTCCTTCTCCAATGCATGAAAGTGAAAAGTCAGGGTGAAGTCGCTCAGTCATGTCCAACTCTTAGCAACCCCATGGACTGCAGCCTACCAGGCTCCTCCGTCCATGGGATTTTCCAGGCAAGAGTACTGGAGTGGGGTGCCATTCACTTTAAACAAACAAAATCCTCAGAAAACCTTAGGACACCAGCTTCAGCTCATCTGTCATGAGGAGTGACATCCGAGAGGCTGCCTGGTGGTTTGCTGTGGTGTTCTTGAGAGCTGCCATCGATGGTGGAGAGACATGATAAGGACCAAAGGAAGAGAGATGTGTTCAGATAATGGGGGCAGTTACAGCAGGAATTAAAACTGTTGGCTGCTGACTTTAAATAGGTGAATGTCCTAGAAAATTTTAAATGTGTATCCAAGTTGGGGTCAGGGAGAGGGAAGGGCATATATAAACCACCACCCCCTCAACATACACACTCAAATAGTTTTCCTCTAAATTACCTGCTACTCATACATACAGTTAGGCAGATACACACATACATATACATACACACACACTATAAAATCTACCCCCAAATCTTTGCTACTGAAGAGCCTTGTCATGAAGTGTCATCTGGGGACCAGCAGCCTTGCTAGCATGTGAGAGCTTGTTAGAAATGCAGAAAATTGTGCACAGTTGCAGACTTGAGGCATTAGAATCTGCACTTTAGCGAGAGCTCTGGATAATTCACATGCACATTAAAGCCTGGGCAGCCCTGCCCTAGAGGGATGCCTTTTCCTCCAAGTTCATTAACTAGGGCATCATGTGGCTTTGGAAGGATAGAGGGAAAGCCTCCCTGTTTGATCACTGTGGAAGGAAAGAAGCTTGCCCTCCCAGTAGTGGAAAAAAGTCCCTTTACTATTACTCATTCCCACATTATACAGTCTTGAGTAGAAAATTAAGAGGGAAGCTGGACCAAGCTGGCACATTTGTTGCCACTGACACCAACAGATGGTTACAATACCCAGCTAACAGGCTGGTGAGGTTCCATAGGTAGTTTTGCTCGAGGGCAGCAGTCTTCAAGGGAGATTTTGCTCCCAAGAGTCATTTGGCACCATCTGGAGACGCTTTTGGATGTCACGTCAACAGAGAGACAGGGTAGTGCTTCTAGCACCTAAATGGGTGGAGGCCATGCCCAGGACAGCGCCTGCAACAGAGAACAATCTGACCCTAATTGTGCGTCTGTAGTGCTGAGGTTGAGCAACCCTGTTTAGCAGATGAGTTTAACTTATAGCAAGTCTAAAATCTTTTTAATTATCCATTACTCATTTAAATATTTCAAACATGCTAAATAATTAGGACTAATAAATGTTAGCTTCACTTTCCTTTTTTTTTTTTTTGGAAAGAAATAAAACATTGTTGTTTAGTCGCTGAGTTGTGTCTGACTCTGCTTCCCCATGGACTATAGCCCAACCAGGCTCCTCTGTCCATGGGATTCTCCAGGTAAGAATACTGAAGTGAGTTGCCATTTCCTCCTCCAGGGGATCTTCCCGACCCAGAGATAGAACCCTTGTCTCCTGCTTGACAGACGGATTCTTTACCATTGAGCCACCAGGGAAGCCCAAATAAAACATTCACAATGCATTTATAAGGACAGTTTCAAAGTCCTATCCCCTCACTCCTTTCCTAGAGGGAACCACCTTCCTGAGGGTGGGCTGTTTCCTTCTGGTGTATGTTTTTGTACTTTGATAACACATTTTAGTGTCCGTGAAAGCAGCCTATCTTATTGCACAAGCCCCTTCTGTGATGGCTTTCTCCTCTATTTGTATGCTGCAGGCTGTTTTTCCAGGAGTTTGAGCCAAGGCATGAACAGAGAACAGGACTGTATCTGTATGAAAATGGTTCCCTTTTCTGAGTAATTTACATTTCCTTTAGGCGGTGGTCAAAATTTTTAAGGAAAGATGTTTAATAAAGAAGTTGCAGATTTTTAAAGGGGTTATTTTTCAAATGCAGAGTCCATAGTGACCCAGAATTAAGCAGATAGATAAACTTGTCCTGACATTTGTTGGAAGAGATGATGGTGATAATGTTCCTGGCGCCACCCCCTTCCCTGCCTGCACGCCCTCCTTTCTCCTAACGTGGCACCTCTCAGCCCCGCTACCAGCATCCTTGGAAGACATTTCCTCCATCTCTGCATCATTTTTTTTTCTGAGCCGGCCTGTTTCTATGGCAACTGTTAGATTGAAAGATGAGCGGGAGCTGGGCGGCGAGGCTGGAGTGAGACCTCAGGGTGGTGGTGTGTGTCCCTGACGTCACCCTCTGTGCTCCCGGATAGGACGGCTCTGGCTACTCCCATTCAGGGCTGCTGGCCGCTGCCGCTTTATTAGCAGGACTGCCAGGGTCTCTGATAGCTGTGCTCCTCCTCTTCCCCCTCCATGATTTTCCTTTTCACTGCCCCTTTTCCGTCCTGGCTCCAGACTGTCATTAAGGATGCACAGCTTAATTCTGGCATGTTTGGAGATGCTCTTCTGCCCGGCATTCTGGAAGGGCAGGGGGGCATGGCAGCGTTTCACCTGACGTCGATGGTGCCGTGAAGTCCATTCTTTCCTCTGCCAGAATACTGACTATGCAGAAATTTATCGAAGCGGATTATTATGAACTAGACTGGTATTATGAAGAATGCTCAGACGGTAATTATGGCTCCTGCAAAACAGAGCGGGGATGTGTAGGGCCATTGTCCCTTCGGGGGAGGGGGTGTCCTGGAACCTTCCTGGGCAGACAGGAGGAGGGAGGGGCACCGGAGTGGCACCGCATGGCTCTGACCGTTGCGAAGGCGTGGTGAAGGGGGACAGCAGGTGGGCAGGGCTTGTGATGGGGGGAGGCTCCTTGGCAGTATGGAGATGGTGTTGGCGTGCTGGGCTTGTGAGCATTGCACTTAAGTGGGATTGAATTCTCTCTGGGGTGATGCGTGTGTGTGTGTGCATGTGTGTGTGTGTGCAAGTGGAGATGTCATCATCTATGGTCCAGGGACTAGTGTCTTCAGGAAGTGGTCCTCTGGCCTTGGAGAATCCAGCTTTCCTGGGCCCAGACCTGGGAGCCCAGGGGAGGCTGGAAAAAAGGGCAGAAGCAGCTTCCCACCTGGCAGTCAAGTCAAACGAGTTATCTTGCGGGATCCCACAGAGATGGGGGTGGGAGATGTTGGGAGGGGCTGGAAGAGTCTGAATCCTTCGTGTTTGGGCAGGGAGGGTGTGGTTCATTCCAGAGGAGACTAGGCAGAGTTTCTGTGGCTGGAGCAGCCTCGGGAGATTCCAGACACCAGGAAATGGCACTCAGGTGCATTCTCAGGCCACAGGGGAGGGGCCTCGGGCGCCTGTGGGGTTGGCATCAAATTGTATATGACACAGTTAACCTGTCGTCTTTAATTCTTCTTTAAAGTGGCCCTCTATCACATGCCTTTACATAAACACACACACAAGAGGACCCAATATCTGTATACTTGAAGGGTCCATTCCCTGGTGATCATAATGTTCTCAGCCCACACAAGCCAGTAATAGGTAAAGTAACTGCTTTTTAATTGAATTGGGAGTTTCAGATCACTCTAACATGACTACATTTGATTAACCTGAATGATGTAACTGGCTGGGACCTGGCCTCATTAATAAGCCGAAGAACTGCATAATTATCTCTGTATTTGCTAATTTCAGCCTTGACTGTGAGCCACAGAAGAAAGGCCAAAAGCTTTTGTTGGAGGGGGTGGGTGGGTATTTAAACGCACTGAGAAACTTCCCCAGCTGAGCCCCACCATCCCCGAGCGTTAGATACAGACATTGCCATGTCGCGTCCCTGTGCATCTGTAAACGTCTTGAGTGATGATGATGGTGGGCAGCTCCCAGGGTCGTGAGGGGGAAAGATGACTCAGTTGTTTTCTTTGGGGTATATTATTCTTAAAGCAAGTTCCTATCCTATTACCCAACTCCAGGCGGCAATTATAGGGGTGCTTCTTTTCAGATTCCATCATTGACCTCTTGAATTTTCCTTGGTGATCTGTGACTCACTGAACCCTCCATAACTTTTTAGAGTGTGGACCACTGGAGCACGGCACATTGGTTACAGCGGAGGGCCTGTGCCACCTCCACCTCCCAGGGGACGTGTTGGGTGTGGCCATGGCTCCCCCGGAGCTGTCCCGGAAGTGACGGGGGAAGGGTTCTTACTATCTTGCCCTAATTGTGACACCGTCCAGCTTTATTTACACCCTTGTCTGAGGAAATGAAGGCAGTCACTCGAGGTGCTCAATCTGAAGGGTGAGAAGAGGCCTGCTCTTGTCTGGGTGTCTCTCAGAAGGATTTTCTTACCCAGCCCTGTCTTGGTTGAATCTTTTGGCCCCAGGCAGCCAGATCTCTCTTCTTCCAGAAGAAAAGGAAAACTGAAAAAGAGGCAGCTCATCTGTCCAAGGGTAAATAAATGTTGATAGCAGTTACTGTCTAAGTGTACGCTGAATGAAATAGTTGCTTTTCTCCTCCGTACCAATTTGGATGAAGTAGAAAAGGCCACTGGGACAGAATTTGCTGGGACAACTGACATTTTCATAATCCCATTTTAAAGATAGTTAGCAAAACAGGGAATCAAAGGAATGGAAGCTCAGAACTAATGTGGTTTAGGAAAGCCCCAAAGGGAGTGGGGAATTCAGGGATACGCTAATATTGACGGTGCTTGTTTATACACGTCTGACTAGTTCTTTCCTGACCTCGCCAGGTTAGTCTGGAAATGGAGGCAGTGCGCCTTTGTTTTTATGCAGCTTTGGAACTGCAAAGCAGTCTTTGAATAGCCCTTTCAGCTCCTGGTTCTGAACTTCCTGGTGAGGAGGCCAGGTAGGAGTTGGACACACAGAGTGTTGCTTTGTCTCTCTTATTGTCATTGCAATCTTTAATGTGGGAAACTTCCAGGGAGCTTTCCATAGTAATAACAAAAGATGAGTCAAATGTTTTAAAAAAGATGCAAAATCATCATTTATGTCATAGTTACTGACTTGCACTTAAGTTGCAAGGTTAGCACCGAAAAAGTAATACATAAGGGTGGAAATATAGACTGCAGGACAATTAGGGACTGCTCTATTAAATGTGGACTTAAGAAACGGCTGCTGTTCTCTTTTGAGGTTTATTCAGTCTACCGACTGTATCCTGCCCCCATAATGAGTTTTAGTTGTGAAGTCTTAATACTCTGTCTCATCCCCTCAGCCCCCCAAACACATTCAGACTCCAGAGGGTATAACAGGGGCATGGTGCAGGAGCTTAGAATAGTAAGCAGTTGGAGAGGTTGATTGCCCAGTACCCTAAAGTGATTTTTAGAGGTTTGAAATAACCAATGATCAACACAGTAGTACAGCAGTGGCCTGTGCAGAATTTGCACATGTGCACTCAGCGTTTATAGCTTAAAATTCTAGCATCAAACAGGTTCCTGGTTACCCACATTAACTGTGTCCCATCTCTTAATTGCAGGAACTTCTAAAACCTGGCAAATCATGAGTCACCCCATTATTTAAAAAGCATATTCCCAGACTAACTCCAGACCAGGAGAGGCCCTGAGAAATCGGAATCTTTAGTGCATGCTGTAGGTGATTCTTTGGAGCAGGTATGCTTGGAGAACAGTGCCGTGGACACCATCCCGGGGCCCAGGGGTCTGGAAGATGATTCTTTCTGTCTGTCGTGAAATCTTAGGTTGTATGTCCCTGAGTTAAAGAAACGGAGTGCACTTTCGTAATTATTCTAGAAATAGGCAGAATGGCTGGAAAAGCAGGGCCCGGAGTCTGCCTTTGAGACCCGTGTTGCATTCTCTGTGGCTGTGTGGTATTTAAAAACAAAACTCAACTGATAAAGATAAAACTGGCGTTCTTCACCCATTCAGGAATTGAGCCTCATCCCATCTAGCAAGTAGAAAGAACTTGGAGGAGCTGTATGAAATGGAAGGCTTTTGTAGACAGAAGGCAGCAGGGACAAGAAAAAGGATTATCTCATCTTTCTTTGGGGGACGAGTGGGGTCTCTCAGGCCGATTACCTCATTACTGCTGACCAGGAAATTCCAGACTGTCTGGCTAAGACTTCATTCCTGGGAGAGGCTGAAGCTGCAATTAGGTCAGGTATTAAGTCTTGGTTGACTGCCCCCGGGGCTTAGCACAAGCGACTCCATTGGAGGCCTGTTGTCTCTGTTTGCCAGCAGTTAGGCACATCCTGGGACCCCATAAGCCTCCAGCAAACCCAACTCTCCCACCTGGAAAATGGGGACAACCCCCCTGGGCCATCTCATAGGATGGTAAAAGCATGAAAATAAAGTAAGAGCTCTTTGTGATCAGCTAAGTGCTAGGCCAGTACTTAATATTATCTTTTCAGAAACAGTACTAGTTACTAGGTTCTTTTTAAAAATTCCTCTGAAAAGGTAACTGGTTTGTTGAACAAGGTATAGTGTCTTTACCCTGTTTCTTGCTGTAGTCTCTTTTATAATCATCCACCCTTGTGTCCCTTTTTGCAACATTATAGATTTGAATGTCGGGGTGGGAGATGAGGGTAGTTCATATTGATTTTATAAATGGAAACACTCAGGCAGATTACACAGTGATTGTTCTTACAACTTCTCATCCATGATGAAAGTCCATGGCATTACACTTAGGTGGCACATACGCTGTTCCGCGATTGCAGTGACCTCTAAAATGTCACCCAGAGTCAGGGTGACTGGTTTGTGAGTGAAGTTTTGTCAGATATTTTAAGCATTCACTGAGAAACTGTTAAAAGGCTTTTGAGATGATTTTCTGACTTTCCTGCGCTTGTGTCGAACATAGGTAAGCAGGCCCCATTTTTCATGTTTCTTGTGGAGTGTACCCCTGGAGGTAGACACTGACTTTCCCTTTCCAGGCATAGCTCTCTTCTGAATGACTGCTAAGAGGATATTTTTTTTTTAAGAGTTAAATGTAAATATATGATGTAGCTGTACATTTTTATCAGCAACTTTAGTAAAGCAGAGATAATGTCCTCCCTTAGATGTAGAAGCAAAGGGCTCAAGAGCTGAGAGAGGGTCAGAGGGAGCATAGAGACCAAGTTTTTAGAGCTCTGTGTTTCTCTCTCTGTTTTTTAAATAGCATAAGCAAGGGCCTTGGGGAAGTGACCTTCAGCGATGGGCCACCTGCTGTGTGTGGTCAGGGAAGTAAAAGGACAGCGAGGCTCATGGAGAGTGGAGCAAAGTGCACGGGACACAGAGGGGCAGGAGACTCTTGACTGTGCAGGAGGAGCTGTAGCAGGAACAGGCTACATGGGAGATGCAGGTCCAGGAGTGCCAAGCTCCTGTCTAAAGACGAGGGGCAGCCTTGGGTGTGCCTGTGCCATGGGACTTTTTGTATTGATGGAAGCATTCTGCGCTGTCCAGTTTGGTAGCCACTAGCCCCTTGTGGCTGTGGAGTGTCTGAAATGTGGCTACTGTCACTGAATTTTGGATTTCATTTCATTTTAATCAGTTGAGATTTCAATGTAAGTGGGTAGCTCTAGTGGCTTGCAACCACTCTTTGGACAGAGGAGGATGGAGCTTCGGGGAGATGCATCCGTGGAGGTTATGTGAAACAGAGCTGGAGAGGACCCTCACAGGAAGAGGTCCCTCTGCCCACTGGGAGGCAAGTGACACTTCTCTCCCATAGCCTTGAACTTCCCTGCACCTGGGTCAGAACCACTCCCTTCCTGCTTGCTCTGAGCCCCTGCATTGGTCCTCACTGCTGGACAGCACACAGTGTAGCTGCTTGACTGCTGGGGTGAGCAGCTTCCCGAGGGAGGGCTGGGCCACCCTCAGCTCCACACCCCGCGTCCATGTCCCATGGTCCATCTGTCACCTGGCACAGGGATGCCCAGGCCTTCTTGCTGGCCTTTAAGTGTCATTCTGTTTTGACTTTTGGAAAAACTGTTCTCTCAGACAAGATGCACTTTGGCCCATCTCTGCCTTTAACCTTGAAGCGAATGCAGAGGTGGATGAGGTTGGAGAATTCCCTCACATTCCTGCAGAGGAAGTGGGGCAAAGGAAGGGGAAGGGGTTTGAGGTGGGGGTGGGGAGTACCCTGAAGAATGAGGGAAGTGAGAGAACAGGGGTGACACGGGCAGGCTAGAGTGGTCTTGTGTTCATGACACCATGTCCTAGATGTATTTTTAATTTGCATATATATTTTTTAAATTACATAATACAAAGAGACTTGGACATCATTTACTAAGGGTAGCCTAGGATTGAGTTAAGAGATGAGTATAACCAACTGGTAATGAGTAAAATCACTTAATAGTATTTTCAAATATATGAAATCAGCTCTTGTTTTCATTCGTATATACTGTAGCCCCACCCAGTAACCTGCGCATCTCATAGTCCATCTGATACTCACGAATTAAGTATGTACAAAGTGGAGATTTCTCCCTCCCTCCCTTCCCAGGCCTTAAGACTCACTGTCATTTGAATTGAATTAACAAGCCCCAATTTGATAACATCAATGAGATGAAAGAAAGTATCCCCCCTCCCAGAGTGTATGCCTTTATAAACATTGTATTTAAACTTATGAAGATTTTCAAATGTGATTTTGTGCTTCCTGCCACTGAATTCCTACTGACCCAAATTTTTATAAACAACACATTTTTACCATTGTAAAATGTAGCAATTCTTTTCAGGTTCCAGAAAAGTAACCTGTCAAGGCATATGTCTTTAGGTATTAATTTTAATAAAATCTTTATTCTATTTCATTTTCTGTCTATAGGCACTGGTCTATGGTCTTCTATTCATTTTTATGGAGGTAGTGATTCAGTGTAGAGTACATTTTTAGCTGCCTAAGAAGGATCTGCAGCCTTAAGGATTCAAAGATGGACAAGACCAAGTTCCTGAACTTGTGCAGAGAATTCTTGCTGACAATCTTGCCTCTGCTAAAGGCCTTCTTGGTTACCTGAGGGAGGTGACTGGGCAGAGAGGTATTTTAGGTCTCCTGCTAAAGCTTTTAGGAGCAGAGAGAACTGCCACAGTGTAGCGGGGAGGTGGCTAAAGCCCAGGAATTGTAGAATATGCTGTGATTCTCTGAGACACCAGTGCTTCAGGCTATCTTTCAGAGGATTTGATAGAAGGACCTGCCATTTCACCGTTACAGGCAAAATCATATAGTGCAAAGGAATTGATTATGAGATATGCAATAAAACTGGATTCTTTTTTTCAGGCAACTTTGCAAACTTTTAGGCTATAGATTTTTCCCTTTTTATCCTGCAATTAGAAAAAATATATTTATAAATTAAGTAAGAGTGGAATTTATAAAATGCAGTTTAAAAAGAGCAAATGTAATGTATTATTACCAAAAAAAGACTGGGATGAATTAGGCTTAACACAAGTAATGTTTCCTGCAATTTACCCTTTTCCTCTTGCTAGAAACCCAAATGGTCTTTTCCTTCCCTGTCCAGCACTGTGTCATACTGTTGTCACACTCAAGATTTGTTTCCCTTTTGAGGCACACCCACAGAAGCTCTCTCATCGGAGAGTATTGGGCAATCAGTCACCAGGGCACCTCCTCTGCCAGAGCCCGAACTTTGGACAGGTGTATGTATCTGCTTGAGGCATAATAGGTAAATTACCCTCTGCAGTCGCTCCGTGAAACTTCCAGGAAGTCACCATTCCTCATTGCTTCTGGGGGAGGAAAAGTGGGAGAAGAATCTGGATCCAGATAGCTGGCCTGACACCATGCACCTGCCTACTCCCCTCCCATCTGACTCCATAGCACCTGTCAGAGCCACCCCGCCCCCCACCTCCGTCCAGCCCCGCCCCAGGACTGGGCGGGGCTTTCCCGTTCCTGATAGGTGCTTCACCCCCTCCGCCCCACCTCCTGGCTCTGGGAGCCACCCCCTTCCGGGTCCACCTGGATGACGATGGGCCAGTGGCCCTGTCACACCCTCCATTTCAGCTGAGCCCGGGCATGTCTGTGGCCCCCACCAGGCCCCTGCGTACGCCCCAGGGGCCCCGGCCCCAATGCCTCCTCCGGGAAGGCAGCCAGGAGCTCCCTCAAGGACAGCTCCTTAGGGTGATGTTTTGGCTTTGGGGTGAGTTCAGCAATGTCCCTAAGAGATGTGGGAGAAGAAGAATGTTTTGAGTATGACTGCCGGAATGAAGAGAGGAAGCCCACCCTGGAGCAGCAGGAAACCCTGGACCTCTTGGAGGAGGGTAAATTGTGTTCTTTGCTCCAGTCTGATCCTTTCCCTGTTAGCATCTATATAAACTGGCTGTTTTACTGGTCTCACAGCAGTCTTTTATTTCCTCAGCGGAGTGTAAGGTCAAGTACGCATGTCTTACATGGTGACTGTCAAGCCACCAGGAGAGAAGCTGTGTTTCCAGCATCCTGGGACATCCCCTTGTCCCCTTTTTTCTTTCTAGTTTACACCTCCCTCCTGGAAGACCACTCACTGTCTTAACTTGTATCCTCTTTGGTTTGTTTTGCCTGTTCTCGACTATGTAAATGGAATCAACAGTGTGTATTATTTTGTCTAGCTTCTGTTGCTTAACTAATATCTTTGAAATTCATACTTGTTGTAAGTATCAGTAGTGCCCTCCCTCTTTGTGGCATCTTAGCACTGTGTTTTCGGAGAAGGCAATAGCACCCCACTCCAATACTCTTGCCTGGAAAATCCCATGGATGGAGGAGCCTGGTAGGCTGCAATCCATGGGGTCGCTGAGGGTTGGACACGACTGAGGGACTTCACTTTCACTTTCATGCATTGGAGAAGGAAATGGCAACCCACTCCAGTGTTCTTGCCTGGAGAATCCCAGGGACGGGGGAGCCTGGTGGGCTGCCATCTCTGGGGTCGCACAGAGTTGGACACGACTGAAGTGATGCAGCAGCAGCAGCAGCAGCAGCACTCTGTTTTAAGAGTTTTCATTGTTTTCGTTTG
>NW_011494615.1:616928-625823 GCF_000754665.1 Bison bison bison | reverse complement strand
GACAGAATGAGTTTTGGTGGGTTAATAGAAACTTGAGTCATTATTAAATGTTTTTGTTTATTTTAGGAAATTGTTTATTTAAAAAATGATTAATCGCCAATTTGAAATAGGGGTTTTTAAAATATATGTATAGAGAGAAATATTTCTAATAGAAAAATATAAGAGCTGACTTTGGAATTACCTGGGAACCTAACCACCAGGCTATATCAAAGAGGTGCTGCTTTTTGAGAAGAGGAAGGGTATTAAATAAAGATACACCCAAATGTTGAGTGTGAGCTTCTTAGTCGGACTTTTGGGGTTTTCACTCAGAGCCTAGAAAAAGAGATTTTGCAGGGGAGTGGGGAGGTGGGGTAAAACAGAAAGTTTAAAGAGCAATTGTGGGAAGTTCTTTAGGTTTTGAGTAAAAGCAATCAAAAGATTTTTTTCAAAATTCTGCTCTCTGATGGCCTGTTTCCATGTCTTAAAATAACTTTTGTTCTTTAAAGAGTTTATAATTGGCTGTATACTGAACGTGTTTGTCTTTTGAGGTTACTACCCTGAAAATATTATAGGACAGTTAAAAGTGTTTAATTGGCAAAGGGGAGTGGGGAGCAGGGGCTTCCCTTGTGGCTCAGCTGGTAAAGAATCCACCTGCAGTGTGGGAGACCTGGGTTCGATCCCTGGGTTGGTAAGATCCCCTGGAGAAGGGAACGGCTGCCCACTCCAGTATTCTGGCCAAGAGAATTCCATGGACTGTAAAGTCCATGTGGTCGCAAAGAGACATGACTGAGCGGCTTTCACTACTACTACTAGGTGGGAGCAGTGCTGAAGCCCCGAGCTCCACCCAGTCCTTCCCTGAAGGAGATGATGGAGGTGAAAGGAGAGAGGCGTGACAGCTCCATGGGGACTGTGCATTTATTGGGTTCCTGGAGGTGATCAGGAGAAAGGCATCTATCTGTTCTAACAGAACCAGGGCTGGCCCAGACCTCACTATATCAGCTTGTGTCACTTAAAGGCAGGCCACTCAGCATGTGGACTGGGTGCCCATGTCACCTGGGAGCTTGTTAGAAATGCAGACTCTCAGGCAGCACTGCATACCTGCTGAGTCAGGATCTACATTTTAACAATACCTTCAGGGGATTCCTGTGCACATTAAAATATGAGATGAGTTGCTGTCTTAAACCATAGTAAGATGATTTTTCAAATCAATTATTGAGCTATATGGTTCTAAATGAAAGGTTATAATACGTTCTAGAAAAGTAGCATATATCCTTGTCAAGAGAAGGAAAAATATATTGCACATATTTTATATATATTTCATATATCTATATATTTTGAACCTTTTAAAAAAAAACTGACAGCCAGATGATAATGATGATGATAGCCTCTGTTTATTATGTATTTACTATGTTCCAGGCGCTATTCCAAGTACTTTTAAGTAGATTCATGCATTTAATCTTTAAAATAAGCATAGGAGTTTAAGGACTGTTGTGATTTTCCATTTCATAGGTTTATAAGAAGAAATGTAAGCAACTCATCTGAAGTAACACTAGATGATTTCAACCTATGTAAACTGGCTCTAGGACCCTACAGAGACTGCTCTTAAATACTGTGCTAGCAGTTCTCAAGGTGGGGTCCCATCTGGCAGCATCAGTATCACCCAGGAACATGTTACAAATGCACATTCTTGGGTCCAGCCCCAGATCTGCTGAATCAGACATACTGGGGTGGGGCCCAGCAGTCTGGGTTGTAACGTACCCTCTGCATGATTCTGGTGTGCCTTGCCCCGTGCTGATCCATGTCTCACAGATGCCAGGGTCTCCACTTTGTGATCATATTTGACGGAGGGGAGGATTGGGGACCTGCTCTGTATTTGCCCTCTTAAGATAGTCTGTTATAGTTCTCTTCCTGCTCTTATTTGTTCCCATCCAATTTCCCTCTTTTCTCTAATAAAAAAAACTTTTAGCTCTCCAGAAGGTGAAAATAATATTTTCAAGACAGTAACTGCAAAAGAAAGATACAGTTGATCCTCGGTATCCACAGGGGATTGGTTCCAGGACCACTGTAGGTACCAAAACCCATGGATACTCAAGTCCCTCATATAAAATGGCACAATATTTGCATAGAACCTACACATATCCTTCTGTATATATTAAATCTCTAGATTACTTATTGATACAATGACTAATACTTTGTAAATGCTATGCAAATAGTTGCCAGCGATGGCAAATTCAAGTTATGCTTTTTGTAACTTTTTGGAATTTTCTTTGTTTCTGAATATTTTCAATCTGGGGTTAGTTGAATCTGCATATGTAGAGCCCATGGATATGGAAGGCACACTTCATTGTCAATGTGCTCAGTTTTCTTTGGAAAATAAAATTCACGAGACTTGCTCCCAGCCTGAAAGAAGTGTGTGGTGTAGATCAGGAAGATAGGGATTTGGTTTGGAATGCTTGGTTTCTGTGTCCACTTTTGCTGGAAACAAGGAGTTCACTGGGCACAACTCTGTTTTCTTCTGATCCTGTCACACTACCACAAGTGCAAGAGAAGTCTCTGTGAATAGTGAAAATACGTGCTTGATGTAGATGTAACTGTGTTCCCTGGATTCTGAGGTGGTTTCCTATACTGTTAAAAGATCCTAAAGAGATGCTTTTGATTGAAAACTGAAAGATAAAATCAGTTTGGTGTAACAGATCAAGCCAGTCAATCCTAAAGTAAAATCAACCCTGAATATTCATTCGGAGAAGGCAATGGCAACCCACTCCAGTACTCTTGCCTGGAAAATCCCATGGACGGAGGGGCCTGGTGGGCTGCAGTCCATGGGGTCACTAGGAGTCAGACATGACTGAGCGACTTCACTTTATTTTCACTTTCATGCATTGGAGAAGGAAATGGCAACCCACTCCAGTGTTCTTGCCTGGAGAATCCCAGGGACAGGGGAGCCTGGTGGGCTGCCATCTCTAGGGTCGCACAGAGTCGGACACGACTGAAGCAACTTAGCAGCAGCAGCAGAATATTCATTGGAAGGACCGATGCTGAAGCTGAAGCTCCAGTGCTTTGGCCACCTGATGCAAGGAGCCAACCCATTGGAGAAGACCCTGATGCTGAGAAAGATTGAAGGCAGGAGAAGGGGTGACAGAGGATGAGGTGGTTGATGGCATCACTGTTTCAATGGACATGAGTTTGAGCAAACTCCAGGAGGTAGAGAAGCTCAGGGAAGCCTGGCATGCTGCAATCCATGGGGTCACAAGAAGTTGGACACAATTTAGTGACTGAACAGCAACACTAATATTGGCAGCCAAGGATACAGGAGACATATGTTGGTCCCCCCAGGTCATCTTGTGGGAGTGATAGGCACTTCCTGATGTCACCCATTTCATCTTCAAAGCGGCCTTTGAAATAAGCATTATTTCCATTTTGCATTCAAAGCAACTGAGACTCAGATAGGTTATCCAGAGTCCCAGCACTGTAAGCACAGAACAGGCCCTCACCCTGCTGTGGGGTCTGCCCTCCACCACACCTGGCTCTCAGCTAGTAGAGCCGTGGGCCCTTGCCTTGCATTATCTCACATTATCTTCCTAACCCACGAGGCACCCGGAGAAGCAGCTTTCTTGGATCACACAGCTGTCAGAGGCAGCATGGCTCTTTTTGTCTTCAGGAGAGAAAATGTCTAGGTTCTGTGTCCTTCTGGTCCCTGGAGGCTTGTGTGGTGCAGAAACTGACTTGATCTCAAGTGATTTCTTGCTGAGCGGTATTCTCTGAGGTGGGCTTTCTTGTTTTCCCCGCATCCCTGAGATGGAGCAGGGTGGTCACAGTGCTGCTGAGCGATGATGCAGTGGTCACACCCCTCTGTGCCCGAGCTGTGATACCAGCTCCAGGAAGACACTGGTGAACAGTGGAGTTTTCTCATCACATCCTTGTGGTTTGTTGTGGGGCAGTTTCCTCCCGCTTTCTCCAGGAGGGGTCTTTGTCATGTTTTCTCACCTGGATGCTTCTGTGGCTGTCACTCAATTACCAGATTGGTCACTGATTTCCTGGCAGGTATATTCAGGATGGCCTTCGGGTGGCAGGGTTTGAAAAGAGCATGTGGCGTGGTCTGGGGTTTACTGAGCCCTGAGACCGAGAGAGTGCACATCCCCTCATCAGAGGTGGCTGCTGCCAGTCAGTAGTCAGTCTTTTGGACACAGGCCAGTTTTCAGGGGCTGAGCACTACCCAGTAATTATCATCTGCAAAAAGCCGAGATGCAAATGATGCTGTTAGACAGTGGGAACCCAGAGCTTGATGGAGTGCCTCGGGCAGGTGTCCAGATTCTTTAGTGAAGAATTCCAAGGTGAAGCACAGGAGCAGCACCAGTGGATCTCATTCCTCCAGTCTGAGAGGGATTCCTCATTTCTCAGAGCCCCAGGGATCTCTGGGGCTAGAGGAGGAGGGTTGAGCCGTGTGGGGGATGTGCAGTGGCCTGCTGGTGGTTGTGATGTCTTGTGGGGTGGGAACGTCCACCCCAGAGAGAAAGCGCCATCAGGCCTTGGCTCTGGGGTCTGTACTGATACAGGGTGGCTTATAGGACTCTGCCCTGTGGGGTCACATTAGAGAAAGGAGCTGGCCTAGCTTATCAGCACTGACCTCACCTCTGTTACAAAGGTCTCTCTGCCCATTGGTTTCGTCACCTTGGTTTCAGCCTGGGTTTGTTTGATAGTATCCATGGATGCACCATGCATGTCCCTTGCTCAGGGCTCTTTCTAGGGTGGAGGTACCAGCAGCACCCCAGGGCTGGCAATGGGCAAAGCTGTGCATTTTGTGGTACCTGTTCCCCAGTCCCTAGCCATCTGAACTCCCTAAGAGCTTTTCTTGCCTGGCGCTTCCTGCTGATTCCTCTGTATTGTGCTAATTTGTCTTACCTTCTCAATTAGGGCTTAAATTCCTCAAGGGTAGGATTTATTTTGTTTACACAGCTGTGCTTGCTGCTAAGTCACTTCAGTCGTGTCTGACTCTGCGACCCCATAGACGGCAGCCTACCAGGCTCTCCCGTCCCTGGGATTCTCCAGGCAAGAACACTGGAGTGGGTTGCCATTTCCTTCTCCAATGCATGAAAGTGAAAAGTGAAAGTGAAGTCGCTCAGTCGTGTCCGACTCTTAGCAACCCCATGGACTGCAGCCCACCAGGCTCCTCCATCCATGGGATTTTCTAGGCAAGAGTACTGGAGTGGGGTCCCATTGCCAAGAGCCCCAATTTGGGTGTCAAATAGAATGAGACCCTCTCATAGCTTTGTGACCTTGTGTAATTTCATGTCTAAAATGTGGGCTATGGTAGCACTTCCCTCCTAGGATAAATGTAGACATTGAAGAAGGTGGTAGACATCCAGCACTTTAGCAGACTGCTGGGCATGTGGTGAGCAGTCCATGAGTGAGCCATTTGGTTATCACCAACAAGGCCTTCATTAAATACCCTGGTGATGAACGGCCCCATAGGTCATCTCTGAGTGTTTCAGTCTAGGGCAGGGTGGATGATTGTAATTCCAACATACCGGGTTCAAGTCCATACTTATGTCCTGTCTGACTTTGGACAAGTCACTTGTCCCCTCTCTCTGCCTCACAGTGTCTCATGGAGGTCATATCTGTGTCACCGTGTTATACTGGTTTTAAGTGAAATAGTATTTGTAAACTGCTCCTGGTAGCTGTTGCTGCTGCTGCTAAGTTGCTTCAGTCGTGTCCAACCCTGTGTGATCCCATAGATGACAGCCACCAGGCTCCCCCGTCCCTGGGATTCTCCAGGCAAGAACGCTGGAATGGGTTGCCATTTCCTTCTCCAATGCATGAAAGTGAAAGTGAAGTCCCTCAGTCGTGTCCAACCCTCAGCGACCCCATGGACTGCAGCCTACCAGGCTCCTCCATCCATGGGATTTTCCAGGCAAGAGTACTGGAGTGGGCCTATTGTAAATACTTGATAGTAATTTTCTTTTTCTTCCCAGTCTCTTCAGTAAGTTGCTCTGGTGCCCTGCTCTCAGACAACCCTGGCAAAGGAAAGTGAGCCAGTACAATTATCACACCCTAATCTCAACTGATAGTGATGCTGAAGAGCAGGCAAATGTAGCCAGACTGCCCTGTCAGGTCTCTACTCTTGGCAAGTGACACCTTGCTCCCACCTCCCAGTGCATAGACCCAGCACCATGCAGATGCTGGTCATGACCAAACACACTGCCGTTAGCAGTGAACTGGGCTCTGGGTTGGCCTTTGCCACCATGCCATCTCCAAGACTGTCCCTAAAGCTGTCGTGATCAGCCAGCACCTTTCACCTGTGAGGACTCGTGGCCAGCAGTCTGCCTGTTTGCTTCTGGCTTAGGACCACAACTGCTTATTAGTTGATGCCTTTCTGTTAATGCAGCTTCTTTCTTAGCAGCTTTGTGCCTCATCATATCACACTGGACTTGAACTTGGCCTGTTTCCAGACGTCTTCTTTTTTTATGCAGGAAGCCTGGTGGGGAGGGGATTTCTTTCTAAGATACATGTTCATCTGGAGGTGATGAGATATACACCAGGCTTTCATGTTTTCATCCCTCTCCGGGCCCTCTGGTTGGTTAGAAATGAGCCTTTCTTTGCAAACACTGGTCTGGGAGTAAAACAAACTCTTCCATTTTTTTGAGCGTCAACTATGTGTCGGGCCACCATGTGACTTGTACAGGTGGGAAGGGACATAGGTTTGTAAGAATTAGGTTCATTATGCTTCTGTCATTTTGGACATGGAGCCATTTAAACAGAAATAACAAGGAATTTGTTCTTTTTTCATTTTGTTCTAACTGCGGACAAATGAGCATTGTTTTTTATTACCAAGTACTGTAGTACTGTGGACCTCACTCTATTCCTGTACACACATCAACGGCTGCATGAAAATAGTTAGGTTTTACTTTTTTTTTTTTTTTTAAAAGCCAAATCATGTGTGGAGAAGGCAATGGCAACCCACTCCAATGTTCTTGCTTGGAGAATCCAGGGATCGGGGAGCTTGGTGGGCTGCCGTCTTTGGGGTCGCACAGAGTCGGACACGACTAAAGCGACTTAGCAGCAGCAGCATGTGTGTCTTATAGGTCTTAGTAGTTAATACACTTGGGCTTCTGGGCCAAGTCTAAATTATTTTGAAAATAGATAATAAAGGGCAACAGCCAAGGGAAGGGCATGGCTGAATCTCCAAGAAGTGGCTGTGACGTGAGGAAAGTATAAAAGTGAAAATTAGAACGAGTGGGCATTATGGATGTATCATGAACTTCTGCCATCTAAGCAAATGCTATGAACAATTATCTAATTGAAAATAGTCTAGTCCATGTGGATTCGTTCATTTATGTGCCATTTATCAGTGCTGATTTTCTAATCACTGATTTGCTACTCCTAAACACTTTTGCTGTTTGAGAACATTCTTTTGGCTGGAGAAAGGCTCCATCATGAGATCAAGAAAGAATGCGTTTGTCATATTCTGTTGAAATGACTGGCTGTGACATATGTAGCCCAGGGATGCTTGTTTGCATATAATTTGATGATAACTTAAAATATTGACGTATAATTTACATACTGTAAAATTCACCCATTTTAAGTGAACAATTTATAGTGTTTTTAGTAAATTTCCGGAGTTGGCAATAGTCACCATAATTCAGTTTTAGAACGTTCACATCTTGCCCTCTACCATCCCGCCTCATAAGATCCTTCATGTCTATTTATAATTAATTCCCTTTCCTACTTCTCATCTTGGATTTCCCTGGTGGCTCAGTCGGCAAAGAAATTTGCCTGTAATGCAGAAGACCCCGGTTTAATCCCTGGGTCGGAAAGATCCCCTGGAGAAGAAAATGGCAACCCACTCCAGTATTCTTGCCTAGAGAATCCCATGACCACAGACTGTAGCCTGGCTACTGTCCATGGGGTCACAAACAGTTAGACATGACTCATCGACTAAAGTACCACCACTCCTCATCCCAGGGAACCACAGATCTGCTGCCTGTCTCTATAAGTTGCCTATACTGGATACTTAATATGAATGGAGTCATACAATATATGGTCTTTTATGTCTGGCTCCTACTGAGCATAAAGTTTTCATTTGTTTTCAATACCTTTTGGGGGGAAGTAGATTTATTTGGTAGAGCTTCCTTGTTCAGAAGTGGAACTTCTGTCTGAAATACTGTTCTCATGGAGAGAGAAACTTGAGATGGTTTATTGTAGATTGAGTATCTGGAAAATTGGTGCTTGAAAAGTGCAGACTGCTTATACTGTTTAAAGCATCATTTGTTAGTCCTCATTTCTTGGAAGAGGAAGCCCGAGACATAATTACGGGGTTTGCCCAGGGCCTCATGGCCTTGGTAGATTTTCCTATGAAAACCTGAGCCTCATGAGGCACCAGGGTCACAGATCTGACCTAAAGCACGGGCACTTTTTGCTTTCTTTATGCTTCTTAAACATTGTTGATTTGTGTGACCTCAGCCATGCCCTGGAATCCTCTATGGCTCCCTATTTGGTACAGGAGCCAGACTGGCCTTGGCTCAGTCCCCAGCACATGCAGCTTCGTTTGCTGTGACCTTGGATCGGGTCCTTAACTTCTCTGAGCCTCAGTTTCCTCATCCTAGAATACTCATCATAATAGTGCCTACCCTGAAAGATTGTTCTGAGGGGTAAACAAGAAAAGCACATTAAATTCCTGGACATAACAGGGACTCCTTAAGTGTTAGCTGCTGCCTCTGCTAGGAGTCTCCTCTTACTTTGAAATTCACCATTTGCTAGCTGTGTGACATTGGGTGAGTTATTTAACCTCTCTAGGCCTCAGTGCCTACCCTGTAGTATTTTTTGCTCTGAGGAGTAAATGAGGTAATCCACCTAGAGGGCTAGGAACAAGGCCAGGCTGTAGTTAGCATGCTTGGTAAATGTAAGATGGTGCCATTATGA
>NW_011494615.1:566100-616828 GCF_000754665.1 Bison bison bison | reverse complement strand
CTTGGAAGGAACGTTATGACCAACCTAGACAGCATATTAAAAAGCAAAGACATTACTTTGTCAACAAAAGTCCGTCTAGTCAAGGCTATGGTTTTTCCAGTAGTCACGTATGGATGTGAAAGTATGGACTATAAAGAAAGGTGAGTGCTGAAGAATTGATGCTTTTGAACTGTGGTGTTGGAGAAGACTCTTGAGAGTCCCTTGGACTGCAAAGTGATCCAACCAGTCCATCCTAGAGGAGATCGGTCCTGGGTGTTCATTGGAAGGACTGATGCTGAAGCTGAAACTCCAGTACTTTGGCCCCCTGATGCGAAGAGCTGACTCATTGGAAAAGACCCTGATGCTGGGAAAGATTGAGGGCAGGAGGAGAAGGGGATGACAGAGGATGAGATGGCTGGATGGCATCACCGACTCGATGGACATGGGTTTGGGTGAACTCCAGGAGTTGGTGATGGACAGGGAGGCCTGGCGTGCTGCAATTCATGGGGTCGCAAAGAGTTGGACATGACTGAGCGACTGAACTGAACTGAATGGCTATTCAATTTTTTTCTGTTTATTATAAATCTACCCCCTTACCCCCTCACCATTGGGATTATATGTATTTTTGAAAACGTAACTGGAATAACAGCGCACATGCTTCCATAGTAGCTTTTCATTTCTGCCTCTGACTTCTGTGGCTGGGCTCTCAGGGACCTCAGAGCCTCCTGGAAGGCTCTGCATCGTTCTGTACCCCTCGCCTCCTGTCACCATGTACGTGGTGATGACATATGCCTGACTGGTTCATGCTGGAAAAAACCCTGGTCCAGGTGTAGGTTTTATTGGGTTCAGTTGTTAGAGCATGTTAAATCTTTAAAAAAATAGCTTTATAAAAGGGCAATAATACAACAGGTCCTTGTGGTGGTGGATACATGAGCCTACACCAGCGATAAAATCATATAAAGCTTAATATTCACATGTGCAGGTGCACACACTCACGTGCGTGCGTGCACACACACACACAAGTTCAGGTAAAATGGAGAAATCTTAGTAAGATTCCTAGATTATAGCAATGTCAGTACTCTGGTTGTGATATTATTTTACAAAATGTTACTATCGGGTAAAACTTTGATAAAGGGTATATGGAATCTCTGTGTTATTTCTTACATTTGCATATGATTATCTACACATAATTAACTACAGTGATCTCAATTCAAAAAAATAGCTTTAAAATGTAAATATAATTTTCAGTTAATTCAATCCCAGAGCAAAAAGCTGCTCTGAGTCTTATCCTCTTACGTTAGGGTAACATAGAGCCAAGATGAGTTTAAAATGTAGCCTGGTTGTCTTTCTTTCCAGGAAAGCCAAGGACCCGGTCCTTTGAAGAGAGCTAGGGTGGGCGTTAGCTGGCCCTGGTGTCAGCACAGCATAGGTTTCAGCATAGCGGCCTTTTGCCCATTGATGCCCCGGCTCGCCATACTCTGCTAGAGGGAGCTGGCTGGATGCCCTCTGGGTCTTGTCTGCACCGTTGCAGAGCATCACAGCCGTGCAGCATGAAAACCAACTCCTGTCTGCACCCTCGAACTCTGCACTTAAGGTTTCTTGTGACCTCGAGCTGATGAACTGCTTAGAGCAATTTGAGCTGGACTCCATCTCCATCAAGTTAAATTCTGGTTTTCACCAACCCTGTACATTTCCCTTGCTTTTCCTCCAGCCAGCGCCCGGAGGGTTTCTACCATAAAGCTCTGGGCGGAGAGGCTGGCAGAAGAACCCTCCCCCATCCTGGCTCCGAGGGCTTGTGTTGGGAGGGTTTCAGATTTGGAACCAGATTTTAGGTCTCTTCCTTAAACTAGAAAATCATTCCAACAGATCCAGTTTCTCTGAGCTCACCCACTAGGATGATCTCTGCTTGCATTTATAAAATATTTAGAGACCTATTGCTTTCCAGCTGCAATTAGCCATTAGTGATGCTACTGAGTTTGGTTAGAAATACACTTCAATTCCCAAAGGCCTTGCCTGGGCTGCGACTGCAAGTGGGTTGTTGCAAAAGCTGAACTAAGTCTTTTACTCTTAAAAGAATTGTTTGTTAGAGTCTTAGTTATGAGGAATTACTAACAAGTTATTATTTGGCCCCTAAATGGCTGGTGTCAAAAAATTTTATGCTCTGGCTCTAAATCCATTTGCTTTCACTTCTTCCTCCTCAGAATGAAAGCCACGCTACCTCACGGTGTTTGGACTACAAATCATTTCCTTGCCATTGATTTAAAATAAAACAACCCTGAGATTTTTCTGGAGATGAAAGCCTTCTTTCAGTGCACACCCTTTTTCTCCAATGGAGAAACAAAGACATAGTCCTGAAGTGGCCTGGAGGCAGCCTCTTAAGATCTCTTAAGCAAATGGCATATGTTACGAAATACCATGTGTATGACTGTGTGTGTGTGGATTAAAAAAAAAAATCTGTCACCTCGGTTTTCATGGTTTGGAAACTAGTTGCAGAGACTTAGAATTTAGGCCATTTGGGGAAGAGGAGGCTGGGCCATTATGAAATTATCAGTTAATTTAAGACTGTTTAATAATTAATACCAAGAACTGCTTTGGAAAGGACCCACTGGGTCTGTGCAGAAAGTGGGGTCTAGATCCTAGGGCTCTTTCTGGCGGTTTATATATTACTCCCTGTGCTGCTGATCCACTTCGGTTTGCTGACCGGATATGAAGCCAGACCCCTTTCCACTCCAGCGCCTTGCCCTCAGCAACACCCCCGAGTGTGCACGTGCGGATGTGCACGCACACATGCACACACACATATGCAGTGTCAAGACTTTGCAGTGATTAGTAGACCCCTGTTCCCTCACCCCACACAGCTTGGGGCTTTTCTCTGGAATCAAACCCAGTAAGGCTGAACCTGGCCAGACTTTGTCTGGCAGACTTGTAGCATCAGTAGTGACATGGTCATTTTTATTTCTTGCAGTTTTATGTGCTGAACGAGTTGGCCAGATGACTAAAACATATAATGACATAGATGCTGTAACTCGGCTTCTTGAGGAGGTAAGTGATTCGGGGAAAGGCAAAGAGTCGTTTATAATTGACTGATTATAATTTATATTGATTAAAGCAGACATTACTATTTTTCTTGGTGAAGAATGTCAGAAATTGAGCCCTCTCAAAGTATGATTCAGTGGCTTTTTATTTTTTGAGCTGGTAGCTATGTTGGCTTTAGTCACTGTAATTTTGTACAAGATATTTTGGATTTTAAAAGGAATGTATTAATAACGGAATAGGGTAACATTTAAATACTTGCTATAGAATACCCAGTTGAAGCTTTATAAGCTCTTAAAATATATACTAATGATATATATTAAATGTATATAAAAATTTCAGAAAAAAGACATCATTATCCATATCTTTGTAACGTTTTTGTTTTGTTGTGTGATGTTTTTACTTAGGTTAAGGGAATGTTACTATGCAGTGTCAGCATGGAAATAACCAAAACAAGCATGGGAAGAAAAATTTAGGAAACTTGCTTAGGATCAGACAAGCTGCAGGCATACTAGAGACTATGGGTTTCTCAATTTCTTCTCAGCATCCTGTTGACATTTGAAAATTAAGGTGCTCTGATGGTCTCTAGAAGCAGATGAGTATACTGTGTGTATCCCCATGCCTAGAACAGGCCAGAACATGGTAGTTCTCAGTATTTGCTGAATAAATGCCCATCTTTAAAACTTCTTCCACTCTCCCCACAAAATCAGGCCTCAAATGCAGAGGTGCTAACTTTTAGATCCTGGTTTGTGCTCTAGAATCTAGCATGATATGAGTCATGTGACTATTCATTAGCCCTTCTTGAGGAATAGAGTAGAAAGATACAAGGGACACAGAAATGCTCATTTTCAGTCAGTGGCAGGACAAAGCAGAAGTGTGGGACCTGAGGTTTTGTTCTTGGGTTGGGGAGGGTCTTTTCACCCCATTTTTTCATGTCTCTCTCTTTCCCTGTGCTCTTCCCTTCTGTACACCCAGTTTTCTCCTACCTGTTCTGAGGACAGGACCCTTCTGATCCACCCGCATGCCCCATTCCTGAGGGCTCACCTCCCCAGCTACGCACTTGCCTCTCATTCTCCTGAAGGCTACCCCCTGGTAGATCCACTGGAGCTGACACAGGGCAGGAGCTGAGACCCACTTGACCATCTGCATGTCAGGAAAGTCCCAAATTCCTCAGCCCCAAATAAGTGAGATTAGATTTTCTGGCTGTGTGACAGGGCCCTTGATGAGGCATTTTAGGGGCACTGGCCTCTTGGTGGTTCTCCAGTTACATCCATCTGGGCAGCTGGCATTAGCCGCCTCGTACGCTAGCTTGGCTAACATCACCAACTTTCGAAAATGCTTTTTACAGGCCCCTTTCTGCTGTGTCCATTTTCCGCAACAGTGCCCTGTTTCTGAATCCACTCCTCACCCCATATCCAGTTAGTCTTCTGAAGGTGGTCCTGTGTCTGTGCCTTTATTATTTTTTTCCCAAGACTACTATCACGGCCCCTGGAGCCCTGGCATGAGATTTTGAGTTTTCTCCCTTTCTTCTCTGCAACTGCCACCCTCCCAAACCCTCTGTAATCACCTGGTCCACCCCCAAACCCGACACTCAGAACTCCTTGGCGTGGCATTCAAGGCCATCCACTTAACCCCATTCCTGAATCCTCTTCTTTCCTCTTCCCTGGTACCTTCCTCCTGCTCTCCTACCTGGGACCTTCTGCATCATTTGGCCCCTCTGTCTCTTCCTGCCTCTGAATGTCGTACTGCAGGGCTCACTGGGGACCTCTGAAGCTGCCACACACCCCCAGCCACAGGCAGTCCATGCCCCCACCAGCCCTGAGTTTGTAAGCCATCCTGTTGTTCTGTTTGCTTTGCTCTTCCAACTGGGTTGGTTAGAAGTTTCTCCAAGGCGGGAACCCTGTTGGATGATTTCCTTCTCCATTTTAATCTTGGAAATGACAGGCCTTCAATAAATGCCTGCCTCTGTGGTCATGCTGATTCATAAGGGTAAAGTTTGAGAATTAGCTGTTGTCGTGCATCATCTCATTAATTCTACGTTAGTTCTCAGAAGTAGGTGCCATTGCTGCCCCATCCGACAGTGGAGGGACCTGCTCTTGAGGGAACAGAAGACGCCCGCCCACGTGGTACAGCTGTTTTCTAGCCTGAGCCCTTAGCTGCTGTGGCCCTGTTGCTTTTGGCTATAGTTGTATATTGCTCTGTTTATTTAGTTCTGGAGAGTATGGTTAGTTGATTGTCAGTGAGACATTTTTACTTTAAAAACATGAACTGGGTGACTTTTTTGTTTTAATGGGATGCTGTTTCAGTGAGTGTCCAGGGCCCAGGGTTCCTGGCTGCTGGTGAGTGTGAGCTGGCAGGGCTGGGTGAGGCTTTCACAGGGCCAGACCCATCTCTTCTTGGATATTTGAGGATTGTGTTCAGAGGAGACTGGGACTCCAGCCCAGTATTTAGATTCTGGTCATCAACAATTCACAGCTAATTTCTTAAATGAGTGTCACTGTATAAAAACTATGTTGTCATGTTTTTTAAAAAATTGTTTGGGTTGTTGAAAAGAATATCTGTGGGGCAGTTTCTTCAGGTAACTCTTTGTTCTGCCCTCTTTGTTTTATTTTTAGCAGCTCCCCATGGCCATGGTCTGGGTGCCTTTGTGTGTTTTGTATACAACAGCACTGTATACATTGTATACGGCATTCCTCTCCTTCTCCTGATAAGAATCATGTCTGAGTTGCCGCCTTTCTTTGGAACTAGGCAGGGTTTCCTGGTTAAAGTCTGATTGCCCCAGTCACGTGACAGCTGTCCCAGGCTGTACTCTTCCTGGCTTTGGTTCTGTTTCTTTTGGTTTTGCACGCCTGCCACATGCAGATGGGGTACCAGCAGGATCTGCACGGATGCCACGCACAGCCCTCAGCTGGCCCAAAGAGTTTGCATCTCATTGAAGGGGAAGAGGATTCCACGGCTTGCCCTGGCTTGCTGCTGCTTGGAATTTACCTTTGTGCAAAGCTGCCTCCTCCCCAGTTACGGAGAAGGTTATTCTGGGGGCCTCTTAGTCATGGTTTTCATCCTTAAATGGGTGAATGAGATGAGTCAACTGCTCAGTGTGGGAGGCCGGCGGTTCTCCATCTCCAGGGCCATGCCAGGCAGCTCAAATGCTCATTGGTAAAAAGGGCTGAGACGCAAGTCACAGTCTTTTAAATTTTCAGGAAAACTTTGATGTAGATAGGGGTAGGGAGAGCCAGATTGAGCCCCCCCTGGCTGCCATCTCCTGTGGAATCGAAGAACCAGTTATTTTAATATCTTGTTTCCAAGGGTCACAGTGTGGTACAGTCTCATTTTTCTCACTGTAGTTTGGCCAGTGGTCATTTCCTACCTGCTTTCCTGGTTTTAGAAGTAAATATTTATCATGTGTTGGCTGGTTGTAAGAAATGAGACTCTTTTCGTTCCTGAAATTCTTAAAGAGAAGCCCAGCCAGCCTTTTGCCTGAGCAAAACCAGAGACCTTCTCACAACCTTTTTGTTTAAGGTTTTCACTTCATCTCTGAATATTTTTGTTGTAACTTCCTTTTTTTTCCCCAGCAGAGCATTTTATTTATGTTACTATGAAGATTAGATTTGGGGTGTAGTCAAGGTGAGAGTCGTCCCTTTAGTAGGGCAAGGAGGCCTTGGGGGTCTGAGGTTTGGGGTGTATCAGCATAGGTTGGGAGGGCTGGGGGCCTTGTGGTTGAGCCCACCCCCACTTATTTCCTTCCCCTGCCTGCTCCCCATTCCTCTTGGGTGCTGGCTTCTGTGTGCCGTGGGAAGCCTTCAGTGTCCTTCATGTGCTCAGCAGTGCCTTGCTGAGCTTGTCTTTATCTATTATGATTTTGGCGTGATTTGTTTGCACTGAAATCTGTGTATGAAATGCCTTTGTGCACAGGATCTTAGCAGCTCACAGAACAGTAGGCAGTGAGCCGAAGAGCATAAAACACCTGCTGGGGATTCAGTCTGAGGGCTTGTTCTAGTAGAGAGATTTAATAGACTGGAGTGAGAGTTATGGAGACCATGCTTTTTTGGACAGTGGGGCTACAGTTTTCACTGAGACGTAGCCAGCTGAAGGGCTTCCCAGGTGGCTCAGCAGTAAAGAATCACCTGCCAAGCAGGAGACATGGGTTTGATCCCTGGATCAGGAAGATTATCTGGAGAAGGAAATGGGAACCCAGTATTCTTGCCTGGGAAATCTCAGGGACAGAGGAGCCTGGCATGCTGCAGTCCATGGGGTCGCAAAAGAGTCAGATGTGACTTGGCAGCTAAACAGCAGCAGTCAGTGGAAACCACCTGCACTGGTTGGTAATTTGGGGAAAGCCTCTGGAGAAGTGGGACCTCACACAATCCCTGTGGGTCATTTCCTCCCAGTACCAACTATGCACAACTGTTGCATCTGAGAAATGATAAAGGGCCACTGAGATAAGGACTCTGCTTTGACGTGGAAGCCAGTGCAGATGAATGCACAGAGAGGGGCGTCTCGGTTGGTTGGGCAAACTCACTGGTCCCCTTTGTTCCCTGGGAGGGCATGAGGCAGAGGCACAGATGGGGAAGGAGTTGGAAGAATTTATGGCTCACTTGACATGACCCCCAGCTGCCTTCTGGGACAGTAGTGGCAGCAGTTACAGGTTTCAAGACCATGAAAGACTTAGGGGACAGAGACCATCGTTCATGTAAGAGCTCCAGAGAGTTAAATCACGATTGCATCCAGTCCCCCCACACTATGCTTTGCTCATAATTCATTGAAACTCCCATGATGAGCGAAGGAAGGTGTGTTCGTATTCCATTGCATGAAATAATTTGGTGGGTATGAAAAAGTTGGAATTAAAAGCTGCTTTTTGAAAAGTCTTACAACTCAATGAATCATAAAGCTGGAAGATTCTTTGAAAGAGTCGTTCAGCTAGTCTGCCCCTCCACCCGACCTCTTCTCACAGACAAGGGAACCAGGCCCCAGGGATGTTCAACCGGAACCCAGACTCTCAAATTATAGAGTAGAACAGTTCACATGAAGCAGTTAAACTTTGGACAGGTACCTACTCTAAGAAATGCCTCTTAGGTTGTAGGTAAATACGTGACAAGTGACATTTAAACATGAGATAATAACTTTCCTTTGTGGAATGCACCTTGGTATGTCAGTTCTGTGCTGTTGAATGTTGTTTAAAACAAAATGTCAGTTGCCTTGACTAGAATGATTCTCAACCTACTGATGATTTATAATCTGTGTTTGGAAAGAATGGATCTAGAGGATCCTTGTTAAGTATAAACCATAAGGTCACTTGGTTATCAGAAGCTAGGACTCCTCCCCAGCTTTTTTCTGCTCAAACTGCATGTCCCTGGTCTTCAGCTTTTTTACACCAAATGAGCAGAATAATTAGCATAGACTTCTAAGAGGATTTCACTTCCCAGAGTTCTCCTCCCCGTGCCAACCTATAAGTGAGCGAGTGAATCTTCACTTGGTGGCCAGGGGTTTCATCAGCAAGGATCAGTAAGTCTGCATTTGGTGATGGCATCCACCCCACTGTCTCCACTGTCTGGGGCCAGCTTTCCTCCCATAAACCCAGCTGGACCTTTATATGCCACTAAAGATTTTCCTCTGCATTGCTGTGCCCTAAATGTCAGCCGCTGAGCTAACAGAAAATTCTATGTCTGCAACAGTCTTTGTTTCTGAAGTAGGGTGATTTTATGCATTATTTCTCCATTCTTAGAACTGTTTCTTTAAAAAATAAAGTCTAAGTAACCATAAGTTAAAAAAAAATAACTGTATTCTATTTTAGAGTCACTTTAAATATTTTTGTTGCATACGCAGTGAATCTAAGGAACTCAGTAAATTCCATCTTAATTGAAGTATGCCAAAGAGGCTGCCTTGGCTATTTTAGCACACTTGGAATTTCTGGATTCACTCATTCATCCTGTAAATAGTTTCCAAGTGTTTCCCTCTCTGGGCACTCATGAGACTGTAGCCCAGCCCACAGGTAGGAAGACAGGTTATCAAATGATTACACAAAGACCAAAAGCAGTTGCATAGAAAGGTTTTGGGAAGCACGTTTTTTTCCTGCAGGGAGAGACTTGTTTTCATTAGATTGGAAGGTTCCTTTTCATTGTTTGGGGTCCGTGTCACTGAGTGAACTGCTCTTTGAACATGTATCAGAGGCCAGTGCCTGGATGGTGAATCAGTAATCCATTATTATTGCTAAACGCCCTTGTTTTCTTTCATTGACACGGAGTCCTATGGGCTCCTGCTGGATGCATGGGTTTTCTCAATCTCTGTCCTCGCTTCTGTCTGTCACAGAAAGAGCGGGATCTAGAGTTGGCTGCTCGGATTGGCCAGTCGTTGTTGAAGAAGAACAAGACACTAACCGAGAGGAACGAGCTGCTGGAGGAGCAGGTGGAGCATATCAGGGAGGAGGTGAGGTCCTGGCGGCCTCCGCAGGACAGCCGTCTGCAGGGGCTTGGGTGCCGTGGGTACAGCCGAAGAAAGTGATGATGGAACAGGGTCCTGTTGGGGAAAGTCCAGCCCGGACACACAGGGCTGACTTTCTGCTGCCTCTTCTGATCATTTGTGCCTTCTGACAATGAGGACGGGATGGCCCAAGTTGGACCCGCCCTCGTGTGGTCGGTAGGCCCACAGTATGGACCAGTTGCAGTCCCCATCCTCCAAGAGTCCAGATCACCCTGTGGGCTGAGAAGGGTACTCAGAGCTTTGGCGAAAGCGCACACAGGCTATTCCAGCAAGGCGTGGGGCTCCCTGAGCCGGGGTGGGTGTGGGTGGGAGGAAAAGGAACCGCAGCCGGAGGCCAATCATGCCGCAGAGCGAGGCAGTGATGGCCCCTTCGTCAGTACAGCAGTATAATTTTGTGTTTGTAAGACAAAGCGAAAAGTGGCCCATTGTTTTCATGGTAGAAACTCTACCATTTCAATGATATAGATCCCGGTGGGTGTCATCAGCCCCCATCATTGTGAACAATTTATGTGGAACTTGGGGGCTGAGGTCACAGCAGAGCAGCCCTGGTTTTCCAGCAGGATTGTGGTGTCGATGGAGGAGGAAGGCTGCAGGGTCAGGTGGGGTTGCTGCAGCAAGAGTTAGAAACTTAGAACCAGGTCCCATTTGGTAGCGTCTTTGCCATCATCTTGACTGTTCTTTGAACAGGGCGTTTGAACTGTGAGGACTCTGATTTGCTTTCCTTCTTCTCATTTCTTCTACCTTATTTTCTATCAGAAACTTTCCTAGTGGGAAGGGATGCTCTCATGCATGTCCCTAAGATGTACTGAGACCTATTCCTTATTAAAGCTATTCCCAGCTATTGTCTTGGTTTAATCATCATTTCGTATGATGAAATAGAGTAGCCACTAGGTAAGAAAAAGGTTTTTAAGGGTTTACTGACATTTTTACTGATTTTTCTTCTTCTTCCAGTTTTATTGAGATACAATTGACATACAGCATTGTATAAAGACAGGTTTTAATCCTGGGTTCTCTTTAAAAGATGATGAGGTAGGTTATCTGCAGGGTAGGAATAGAGGCGCAGACTTAGAAAATGAACTTGCAGACACAGTGAGGGCAGGAGAGGGTGGGATGAGCTGAGAGAGTAGCACTGAGACGTATATACTACCGTGTGTAAACCAGATAGCTAGTGAGAAGCTGCTGGTGGCACAGGGAGCTCAGTTCGGTGCTCTGTGGTGACCTAAAGGGGTGGGGTGGGGAGTGGGGTGGAAGGAAGGCTCAGGAGGGAGGGGATCTATGTATACACATAGCTGATTCGTGTTGTTGGACAGCAGAAACCAACACCACGTTGTAAAGCAATTATCCCCCAATGAAAAATTTCTTAAAAATAGAAAAAATGAAAAGAAAAGATGATGAGGTAGGATACTGATAAGGTATAAGAAATAAAGTTAACCCTTGCTTTCCCTGCCTCCAGCACCTTGATCTGAATCCCCTGTCTTCCACGTGTGAGAGAAGGTTAGCCTGCCCCCCTCCTTGGCCCCTTCTGAGCAGAGAGACATGCCATCAGGAACTAGGAAATGGTTCCCCATTGCCCTCACGTGCTGTTTCTCCACTTTGCTGCCCTTGCTTGGGGCTTCCTCACCTTCCACAGAGCACATCCTGCCCTATGAGGGTGGAAGTGCCTTTCTCTCCTTTGGGGAACCCTGGACTTTGAAAACTGATTTCCTTTAGCACATCATTAAATGATGTCTAGGTGTTGAAGCTGAAGCCTTTAAGCACCTAAAACTGGCTTTACCGCAGAAGATAAAATATATTTACTGTGTTATGTAGGAAAAGTTGGAATAAGCTATAGAACCCAAATCAAATTTGAAACAAGAAAGAATGAAAACAGTTACAATTCTCCTGCTGGTTGCCTGTTCATCAGTGCTGAATAGTGAAAGGGCAGGTGAACAATTTTATGACTCAGGTTTACTTTAAACCTGAAGTATAAATAAGTGTGATTTGTAGAACCGTGCCTGCAGTACTTGGTATGGCCAGTTCCTGATGGTTGCCTCTTTTATTCCTGTATCTGGAATTCCTATCTTGTAAGCATTGAGTGCAAAGCAAGATCTGGCTATGCTTGGCCAGAATTCCCATGAGGGTGTAGCGGTCACAACATGGGGCTGTGAGATTTTCCAGGTGGAAGAACAAGGGCCAACCAGCTTGCTGCCCACCTAGCTAGCTGCCCACCCAGAGCTGGCCTCGCCAGGTTCCTGATCTGAGGTGGGATTTGGTTTGGGCAGAAGTAAATGACTTCCTTCATTTGATAACACGATCCACCTCTCTGGGTATCTTCCCAGTTGTCATCTGTTTACTTGCAAAGCCCATATGCTGTCTCATCTCCCCACCCCCACCCCATCCATCATTCTAGCACCTTCTTGTCCCCTCTCACCTCTTCTCCATACCAGAGTAAAAACTACAAATTTAAGTGAGGGGGTTTTTTGCCACAGAGTAATTGATCATATGTTTCTTAGATAGGATCAAACTCAACCCTTTGTTTCCCTTGAATAGCACAAAATCAATGATGTGCCTTCACTTTGAATGAGGAATTTTAAAATACTGTCACTGGGCAGGAGGTGTTTAAGCATGAGTGGGGATGATGTCTTATTTGGAGAGTGTGTGATGGGCCTCAACTGGGTCTGTGCAGGTGTCACAGCTCCGGCATGAACTGTCCATGAAGGATGAGTTGCTTCAGTTCTACACCAGCGCCGCGGAGGAGAGTGAGCCGGAATCTGTGTGCTCCACCCCGTAAGTCACAGAGGGCCTGTCTCCAAAGGCCAAAGCACCGCTGGCTGTGGTCCATGACCTTGGAGTTGCCCAGACAGGGTCACCTTCACTGGCAGCACAAGCCAGCTGCCCTTGGCCTTCTCCAGGCCAAGCATCTGAGTGCCTCAGACAGATTGATTTTGCTTTTCTGATGGGATTTTAGATTTCCTCTTCCTGGGTCTTTCACAGCTTAGTTGTCAGTGTGGATTGATCAGGCCTGGCTGTGAATGAGTAACAGGCTGGGCTCTGCTGTTGGAGGGAATACGGAGGCCAGCAGTGCTGTGGGGGCTTCTTGGGGTCCTCTTCTCTGTCAGCAGAGTCTCCTATAAGGAACATGAACTCTAGAGCCCAATGACCCGAGTTCAGATCTTGGCTCTGGGGCTCACTGCTATGTGCCCATGGCCAAGTTACTTAACCTTTCTGTGCTTTACCCCCTCATTGGTAAAATGGGGGTAATAATAGTAACTTAGTACTTAGGGCTGTGAGCACTGATTGAGTTCATACATATAGAGTACTTAAAATAGTTCCTGACAGATAGAAGGCATCCCAGAGTTATGCAGGCTTGAAATAGAGTTGGTTACCCAGAAATCTGAGGCAAGGTGGCAGCCGAGGGTTGGGATGCGGGACTGAAGTGATGCGAGCTGTGCTGTTTCCCTGGGGGCGAGGGAGAGGCCTGATGGATCATTGTCACACCCACACCCACGCGAGCCTTCCTTGAAAGCCGCCTCTGTGTGCTGCCATGTGGTTTGCCAGGTGGCGGGAGGCAGTGTCTCCCTCCCTACAAAGTGGACTTTCTCCCCCAGGTTGAAGAGGAACGAGTCGTCCTCCTCCGTCCAGAATTACTTCCACCTGGATTCTCTGCAAAAGAAGCTGAAGGACCTTGAAGAAGAGAACGTTGTACTTCGATCCGAGGTGAAGTGCAGTCCCTGCCCTGTCCCCCCTCTGCAAGGGTGGTGGCCCTGCGTGCTTATCTGGCAAGTAGAGCCGTAATTACAGCCCTGCTGTTCTCAAGGGTGACGGTCTATGGAAGGGCCACCTGGCCCGGGGTCACGGCCACACCAAGTGCCCAGCGGGCGTGCCTCATTTATGAGCCAGGCAGCACACACCATCCTGCTTGCGGCAGACGGACAGGTGAATTGTGCAGTGTGAGGATGGGTAAGAGTGGCAGACCCTCCTCCTTCACGGTTAGGGCAAAAGCTTCTGGAAGGTGGGGCCTCGCTCTGGTGGTCTCCAGCTCGGATGTAGAAGCAGCTCGGAGGCCTGGTGTGAGAGCCTTGTTCTCATGCTACTGCAGGTCAGGTGTGCTCAAAGAAAATAGTACTTGGGAACTTGGAGACATATTTCTTAGACAACTAACTTTAAAAGGTTGAGCCGAAGCAACTTGGGAACTCATGCTTTTGAGTATTTCTGATTGGCTAGTCACTGTGGTGGGTACTTTGCCTGCTTTCTTTTAAAAAAATAATGTCTTCATAACAAGGCTGGAAAAACATTGGGAAAACCAGGACCCAGGCTGCTAGGTATTTTGATTGCCCAAGATGTTGCAAATTAGTGAACAACAAAGCCAGAGTTTATAAGTCTCTGACTCTAAACCCACATAATTTCCCTTTACCCACTGCCCCTATCCAGAAACACAGATACGTGGAGATTTAGTGTTTTTTGTTTAATTATCAGTGAGCTTTTGCTGTCCAGCTAGAGGTTTGGTTCAGCCCTGTTATCAGGCCCTTGGTTTGTCAAGTTTGAGCTGCAAGCTCACCTAAGCTGGCCCAGGGCTCCCCAAAGTCCCTCAAAATGGCAGACCACCTGTCACCTTGAACTTGCCTCACTTGTTGCAAAGAGCCTCATGTCTGGGCTTAACAAGATGCTCTTATGCCTGAGAAAAGGGTCATGTCTCTTAGCCCTCATCTCTTTCAGCCCCTCATTTACTGATAAGAGACATAAACCCAGAGTGATCAAGAGAGTTACCCAAGCTTTCTCTGCCAGCCAGCAGCTGAACCAAGACTCCAGTCCAATTTTCCCCATTCTGAGTTCCAGCATCCACCCTAAGTAAATGCTCTGGCCCCAGGCACAGTCCGTGGGCCCTCTGTTGGAGTTGTCACGTAAAGCAAGCAGAGGGAATCTGATCCCAGCCATAGATTCTGACTCTTCCACCTAGCTTTTAGGATGGTGATGTCTCTGGGGCCAGGACCTGAGAGCTCAGAGATACCTCTCTACATGGGGCATTTTCTTGGAGCCTTCAGATCTCTGTCTTCCCACCTTTACACCCAGGAGCAAAGCCATCCAGAGTCCAAGCATAGCTCCTAGGTCTCTGAACATTAATGCTTTCATATTGTATCTTGTTTTGGCTCCCCTGAAAACAACAGGACAGATTCCCACTTGTGAACCTCAGAGGACCATACCTAGCACATAGCAGGTGTGATAATTGTTAACGCTTCTTATTGTGGGGCTTATCCTTAGAATGCCCACTGTAGGCAGGGATGTGTCATAGGCTGTTTTGGGTCACAAAGGGATCCGTGACTGTGAGCCCGGACAGACACACATGAACAGACAAGTGGACTTAATAGAGGGGCTCACAGTTTCAGTAACTGCTTTGCGTGGTGCCCTCTAGTGGTTGGGATTGACTTTCTGTATCTGAGGGCGCAATGGTGACAGCTGGGGAAATGCTGAAGGGCAGCATTCCAGACCCAGGTTAGCCCTTGCTGCCTCACCTGGCCTGTCCAGGTGTGACTGTGGGGCCTCTGACCTGAGCCCTGTCCACAGGCCTGCCAGCTAAAGACGGAGACCATCACCTACGAAGAAAAAGAGCAGCAGCTGGTCAACGACTGTGTGAAGGAGCTGAGTATGGCCCACCCCCTGCCTCTCCTGTCCCCCACCTTTTACTTTTCCCATCGGCTGTCGTTAAGACTGGATGGATTTGCATCACTTGACAGAATGTGGTCTTCCTGCCAGCCTGGGTTCATTAGCATTTTTTTCCTGAACGCTAGAGGCCTCCCCTGATCTTGTGTGACACTCCTCACCCTCATTTACAACAAACTGGGTGGGAGGTTGTCAGCCATACATTCTCAGTCTCTCACCAAAATGGCTATTTAATTTTCATTGTGGCTTTCTGCAGGAATCTTGGTTATTTAATGGCTAAATTAGGTCCAGCTTTAGAGTCCTGAACTGGAGATGTGGAAAAATAACTTTCTAGTCATTTGATGTGTGAACCTTGAGGCAGAGTTCTCAGCTTTGCAAATATTATGTGCCTTCCCCCACCCTCTCCATGATAAGTTTACACATTAAGATCAGACAAAAAGGCAAACAGAATATTTTGAGCGTCAGCAAAATATCAGTGAAACACACCCTATGTTTAAATCTAGTAAAATGAGTTATGGCTCTGAATATGGGCTGAAAACGCCCAGGGGAATTGCGTTATGCACACAATAGTTCCTTTCTAGAACAAAGTGCAGCAGGAGCCCCTGTCACTGGTGATGTGTTTGTATAGAACACGTGGAATTGGTCAGAGTCGCCTTCTGTTTGGTGTGGTGCCTCCGGGCTGACCGCCAAAGCCTGCCTGATTTTCTCTGGGGAGGTAACTCTAGGTAGTGAGGTGAGGCTCCCATTCTGACCCTAGGAGCCACAGCTAGGGGTTGGTTCCTCCTCAGGACAGACCAAACCATAGAGGAAGATGGGGACTCTCCCTCCAAGCTCATCATCATGTACCCTCTCCACTTCTCCCCCTGTCTTGTAATAATGACTTTTTTTTTTCCTTGTACAAACCACAAAGAAACCATTGTCTCTGTTTCTTGTGATTGTTGTTTCTTGGTCAAAGGGGACGCCAACGTACAGATTGCCAGCATCTCTGAGGAACTGGCCAAGAAGACAGAGGATGCGGCTCGCCAGCAGGAAGAGATCACACACCTCCTCTCCCAAATAGTTGATTTGCAGAAGAAGGCGAAAGCTGTAAGGCTTCTGTTTCTCTGACAGTTCTGAGATCAAGAAGGGGGCCATTTACCCCAAAGACAGTGCCCTTTGGATTCATATTTTAGGAAATTGTGCTGTCCATTGAGAACTTTTGTTAAAGCTTAGCAGATTCAATAGCATAAAACTGGTTACCCTGAATTGGCAAGGGGATTATATTTATCACTATCTATTTTCCTAAGAAAAATCTGCAAATGAATAGAATTCATTAAGACATGTAAAAGTGCTATAAATAGAGAGTTTGGGAATTTAAGGTATAGATCATCTAGGTTAGCATTTCTCCTTACACAGGGCACCTGTATGTTCTGCACAGAACAATGTCCCCATTTGATTTAAGATGAAGCAGCAAAAAACCAATTGTTTCCCACGTCAGGCCTTTGCTAGAACCCCAAGGTGAAAGACTTCCAAAAAGCAGCTGTGATTATGGAAGTTCTTGCTTAGTCGCTAAGTCATCTCTGACTCTTTGCAACCCCAGGGATTGTAGCCCACCAAGGCTCCTCTATTCAGGGGATTTCCCAGGCAAGAATACTGGAGTGGGTTGCCATTTCCTTCTCCGGGGGATCTTCCCGAGATCGAACCCGCATCTCCTGCATCGGCAGGCTGATTCTTTACAGAATTCTTCCCAGAGCCACCAGGGAAGCCCAACTATGGATGTGGAGGTGGGCAATAGGGAATGAATACAGACACAGGAAAGACGTTGCCTTCAAAACTGAAAGACAAAATTTTACTCCAGTATAAGATAAAAATCTCCTTGTGGATATATGATAGGATCATATGGATCAGTTAATAAGAGGGAAAATGTTAGACTTTGCTAAGTGTCTTAAAAGAGAAGCTGACTTCCCTTTGCCACACTCTAGTGTGCAGTGGAAAATGAAGAACTCGTCCAGCACCTGGGGGCTGCCAAGGATGCTCAGCGGCAGCTCACGGCCGAGGTGAGTGGCTCTCCCTCATTTCATAAGGCCCCCATCCCAGTTGGGGCGCATCAGCCTCCCTCTGACAGGCTGTGGGTCCCATCCTTCTTAGCGACTGTTTTGATTATGAATTGAATGTCATTCTTACTCCTAAGGCAGCTCCCAGTTCCACTGACGCTGGTCACAAGCACCTGGGAGGCTGGGCTGTTCACCAGCCTGGAGCCTGGCGTGCACGGGCTCCTGACAAACATTCCAATAAGGGAGAGGACACCGAACATGGTGTGCAGAAGGAACCCCATTCAAAGATGTGGCAGGAAATGAGGGAGTGATGGTTTGCCCTCTTGTTTGTTTTGTCTCAGGAGATTTCTGAGTCTGCAAGCCTTCCCCAAGTTCTAGAGAAACCATGCCTTGAGGACTGTTTGGCCTCAGGCCACAGGACAGCTGGTCCTGCTGGGGGGCCAGGACATCTGTTAGTGATCCTGGGTCTTCCGGGCTCGTGGGAGGTACCTGGTCTCACCATTCCAGCCCTCTCTGCTCTTTCCTGGTCTCCTGCAGCTGCGCGAGCTGGAGGACAAGTACGCGGAGTGCATGGAGATGCTCCACGAGGCCCAGGAGGAGCTCAAGAACCTCCGGAACAAGACCATGCCCAACACCACGTCCCGGCGCTACCACTCGCTGGGCCTGTTTCCCATGGTGAGTGCCCGCCTGCCGCCTGGCCACCCGCCTCCCACCCTCAGGCTAGCAGGCGCTCCTGGGAGGAGGGCAGGTCTGGAGCTGAGTCTACGGGTGGCTGGCTTCTCCCTTTTACAGCTTGGATCTGGATCCAAATTGAGGGCTTGTGAGCCCAGCCAGTAGCTTCTTAACCACATGAGACAAGTTGGTTCTTTATTTTCCATCCCTCTGAATCTATCTTTTTTACCCCTGCCCTTAGAAGATAAATTTAGTAGGAAATGGATTTTGTAGGCACCTCAGATATTTGGAAGATGCTATTTCTACGTTATTTTTTTCTGTAGAGTATGTGCTATTTGGGCCCCCAAGTGCATTCCAGAATTCTTAAGTTGCCTTCTGGTTCTACTAGTTCTTTGTATGCTTATTAACAACTCTCCCAACTAGTTCTGGTATCTGTAATATGAAAAAATATTTCCCTTTGTGCTCTGTGCAGTATTTTTATATTTTTTATATTATTTCCCCACAATCTTATTTTTTTTAGCTCTGGCCTGATCTGTTTCGTGTTTATTCCTTAGGGGAATGTGGTTGAGAAGAGGGCTTTCCAGGAGGCTGACCTCTCCCTGGGTAGGGGTGGTTGGGTGGCACAGGGTAGAGCCCCTCTGCTGGTCATTTCCCAGTAATATTTGGTTGGGGAACTTTCTCATTTTATCTTCTTCTGTCAAACTAGGACCCCTTGAAGGTGGGGGCCCGTGTCTTATTTTCTGTTTCCTCTTTCCCTCTCTTTAATACTCTGCACCTGGCACAGTGCTTGGCATGTGGTAGAGTCACAGGTCCTCACTAGACATTAGATCTGGGTGGCTGAATCACAGACCGAAAAACCAACCACCAAGAAGTTCCCAGGCTCTGTTTCAATGGTTTGATGAAATACCAGTTCTCTCTGAGAAGAGAATAACTTTTGAGGAAAAGCCCCCTAAAATGAGACAGGCATGGAGGGCTGTATAAATATTTGTGAAACTTGGTCCCTTTTGAATTGGCCTTTACTCGGGGCTCTTATTCCTCCCTACCTCCACCCCATTGCTGATGTTGTTACCCCGACCCCTTGCTGTCTGGCCCAGTTTTCCTAAATCATAGTCTCCTTTTTTCTCCTCTGATTTCACATATAAAGTCAGGCTGGAACTCTCTCTCAGCCTGACTGAAATCTAAGTAAAACCAAAAAGAAAGACACAACATCAGCAGTCACCTTTCCCAGGAGCACATGGGTGATTCAGTGATCCCAGTGAAGGCAGCCAAGGACATTCTGTCCCCCGAATCCGCTGATCTCGCACTCACTACGCTCGGCTCACAGACGCCCCATGTGGCTTTGTATATCCCCTGCCTCGCTTCTCCTTCTTCCCGGCTTCTCGTCTCCTGGGGCCATCTTGTTTCCTGTATTCCTGGGATTCACCCTCCTGCGTTCCCCGCTCTCAAGGACAGATGTATTTTAAAACTAAACCATGCCACAAGAAAAGCTGAGTTGAAGGTCTACATGAATTTCTTTTTGAGAGATTGAGTTTCAGCTTGTATTATTTGCTGAGGTGGAGCTTTTGTTTGCCTTTTTCTGCTGTTGGCAGAGCTCAGTTTTTGAAGACGGCTATTTATAAAGTGCATTATGCATGAAAAGTGTTTAAGGCAATCTAAAGCTTGCATCATGCCCATGCTTCTGGAGCAGAACACTCGGATCTGCTTCCCTTGCTCCCAGCCCCTTCTAACTGCTGAATAAAACAGTGAGTAGCAGTTTTTCTCAAGTATGTCCCCAGTTCTCTCACCTTATGGCAGTAGTTCTTAATCTGGGATCTACAGACAGGATTCAGGGGGCCTGTGAACTTCAGAGGAAGATTTTATTTTTTCTGTTCATTAATCCCTAATTGCACTTGGTGTTTCCTTCCCTTATGAAGGTAGGTAACAAACCACAGCAGCTGCGGTAACAAGCACAGCAGCACAGTCATCTCTGGGACTTTGTCATCCATCAAATTCACAGGTCTTATCATAATAGCACTTGTCAGTTGCCACAGATGTCCCAAAATACCACCTGTGCTAATCTCCTGCTCAGAGCGACAGTTGTTACCAGTTACTCTATCACACTTTCTGTTATTAACATTTTAGTAATTAACTCAATGTATCTGGCTTCCTCTTTAATCCTGATTATGTCATTCATTTATAAACATCATTCTGATGCTTCATCGCCTAATCCATAGCGTCCAGCACTCCCCTCCTCGCCTCCACCCTTGGACCTTACTTCCCACTAGCTTGTCTTTTTTTTTTCTCCTTCATCTCCTGACTCTTTACTCTGAAGTCCCCTTTTGAAGGGCTGGACGGAGCTCCCCATGTGCTTACCTGCTCTCGTCTCCCTTCCCCTGGAGCACCTGGCTGCTGTCTCTTCCCTGGCCACCCTTGCAGGGGCCACACACTCGTATTCTTTTCCAGAGACAGAGCACTTGAATTGCTCACTCGCTGTGTGTCTCCCGGCTTTTCCCAGGACTCCCTGGCGGCGGAGATCGAGGGAACCATGCGCAAGGAGTTGCAGCTGGAAGAGTCGGAGTCGCCAGACATTGCGTAAGGCCTTGGTTCTCAGCTCCCAGGGGCTGTGGGATGGGCACCAAAGTGCACTGTGGTCCTTCCACAGATGATCCATATTAAGGGAAGTTAGAGAATGAAGCCAACAACAACATCCTCCCTCCAACTGGCTCCTCTGGTTGGGTTTTAAATACATATTATGAACTTGTGGAAAGTTGGGGAAGGACAGATGTGTTTCCCATCTCTTGTCACACAGGCTCTGTCTTGACACCCCCACTCACTTTTATCTTTCTTTTTGATGGAAAACATTACTTTAAAATATTTTTAACATCTGTTAAGGAAAGAAAAATAAGATGCAGTATGAGATACAGAGAAGGGCTCCCCAGGTGGCTCAGTGGTAAAGAATTCACCTGCCAATGCAGGAGACACAGGAAACTCGGATTCGATCCCTGGGTCAGGAATATCCCTTGGAGAAGGGAATGACGACCCACTCCAGTGTTCTTGCCTGGAAAATCCCATGGACAGAGGAGTCTGGTGGGTTACAGTCCGTGGGGTCACAAAGAGTCGGGCACGACTGAGCACACATGCATGTATGTGTGAGGTACAGAGGGCTCTTTGGGAAGGTGTGAGCAAGGCTTCCATTTCCTTTCTGCATACCTTTAGGGGTGTCAGCCTTTATCATCTCTCTTGCTAACTTGAGACCTTGCACTTGACCTGCTTAGAGGTGTAAGAAACCTGGAGTTTGATTTAATCAAGTTTTCTCTGTATCCAAATGCCATAGACAGAACTTGGAACCCCGGGAGCAACCAGTGTCCCTAAACCTCAGTGCATGTTTGAAGCCCTTTGCAACCCAAAAAGAAGCAGCCATTACAGAAACACACCTACCATTTTCTCCTCAAAAGGGAACAAGTGAACATCAGTGCAGTTCTGCTCTTAGAGATGGCAGTTTCCGGTGGGGGGGTGGGGCGTAAAAGAGACTGGTCTAGTGTTTATCATCTCATTATAGACGTTTAAGACTAACTTGAAGTCTTACTCTTTTAAAAAATATGAATGGTTGACAAAGACTCATTCTATAAAAATGTTCTGAGCCCTGCTATATGCTGAGCAGTAAACACTGCCCTCCTGAAGTTTGCATTCTAGAGACTATCAAGAAGAAAAGTAGGTGGGAGACAAAAGTTAGTGTTAAATATGTTTGTAGGTCAAGCTTAGGGGAAGTAGGAGGCAGTATCACTCTTGCTAGCATCTCCTTTAGGACACAACCATGTAGTGGAGCCTTGAATTCTGTGGGCGTTGAATCTCTTGAATTCCACCCAACACCCTAAGAAACATATGGAAGGTACAGGGTGGCAGGTTGCTTGGGGGTCACAGTGGACCTGCTGCCTGTTGGGTCCTCAGTGAATAGGGTTGGGAGGGTTGAACTCCAGGGTCATTCCTACAACTGCTTAGTCTTGGATGATGTTGTGCATTCTCCCTAGTCACCAGAAACGAGTCTTTGAGACCGTGAGAAACATCAACCAGGTCGTCAAGCAGCGGTCTCTGACCCCGTCCCCCATGAACATCCCTGGCTCCAACCAGTCCTCAGCCATGAACTCCCTCCTGTCCAGCTGCGTCAGCACCCCCCGGTCCAGCTTCTACGGCAGCGATGTCAGCAACGTGGTCCTGGACAACAAGACCAACAGCATCATCCTGGAAACAGAGTCAGCCGAGCTGGGGTGAGCCAGCCGGGGACTTTTATCTTTCTGTTTGGGGGATAGGTAGGGGGTGAGTGAACACAGTTCCAGTCATCAGAAGAGGGAGGCCTGAAAAGTGTGGACCTTTCAGTTCTCAAATTTGTTGTGCCAACCGGCTGAGCTAATGCTTATCTTGATGCTGTTATGTTAACCAGTTTAAAGGGGTGTAACAGGACACGCCAGAAGTCAGCTTTTCTATAAAATGTTGGAGGGGAGTTTAAATGAATATTTTTTTTATGTTAATGTCTATCTGCTAGGCATTTATTTCATGAACCCCTTTGTAGCTTGGATTCTGAAAGACTGAGGAGGACTCAGGCTCTGTCTCATGACCAGAATTCTGGTTTGCTTCAGAAAGCAGGGTGCAGCGTGTCTGGCAAGTGCCTACCACACTCTGCATGCCTGGGGTGGGTCCTCCTTGGCGGTGGTCTCTCCCTCTGCTCCTCAAGCCCTGCAGGAGCCCCACCCCAACCCTCATTGTCCATCCTTTTCCTATGACTTAACAAAATTGGTTTTTCTGACCTATGAGTCAGATAGTTGGAAAATGCTTGATCAGAACTCTGAGGGTTTTTTGGACTTAATTATTATTATTTTTCTTACTGAAGTATAGTTGCAGAACAATGTTGTGTAAGTTATAGATGTACAATATAGTGATTCACAGTTGTAAAGATTATAATCCATTAATAGTTATTATAAAATATTGGCTATATTCCCTGTGTTGTATAATATATCCTTGTAGCTTATTTATTTTATACAAAGTACTTGTACCTCTTAATCCCCTGCCTGTATATCACCTCCTCCACACTGATAACCACTAGCTTAGATCAGAACTCTCTTAGAGCTCTCAGAACCCTAATTTCAAGAAGAAAAAGGCGCATCCCTGGAGCCAACTGTCCTGTTGGAGACCAGGAATTGCAGCCTGAAGAAGGTTTCTTCCCAAGGTGTCACAAGGGAGATGTTTGTAGGGGCTGGGTTTATTATGTAGTGTTTGCAAGTTTTCCTTGCACCTTAGTAGCCCCTCCTCACCTCCCTGAGGAAGAAAAAACCAACAGAGGGAATTGTTCTTCTGGACAGGCATTCGTTTCCCCATTTTTGCCTACCTTTAGCCACTTGCCTTGGAGAAGGCAATGGCAACTCACTCCAGTACTCTTGCCTGGAAAATCCCACAGACGGAGGAACCTTGTGGGCTGCAGTCCATGGGGTCGCTGAGGGTCGGACACGACTGCGCGACTTCACTTTCACTTTTCACTTTCATGCATTGGAGAAGGACATGGCAACCCACTCCAGTGTTCTTGCCTGGAGAATCCCAGGGACAGGGGAGCCTGGTGGGCTGCCATCTATGGGGTCGCATAGAGTCAGACACGACTGAAGCAACTTAGCAGCAGCAGCAGCAGCCGCTTGCCTTGGTTTCCTTAGAAGTTCCAGCTGCCACCGGGAAACTGGTAGTAAGGACAGTGCTTTTCCAGCGCCCCCTGCTGGCTGCTCCGCGCTCACCCCCGTTTCCCCTCCTTCTAGAAACGAGGAGCGGAGTAAGAAGCCTGGCACGCCGGGCACCCCGGGCTCCCACGACCTGGAGACGGCGCTGCGGCGGCTGTCCCTCCGCCGGGAGAACTACCTCTCAGAGAGGAGGTTCTTCGAGGAGGAGCAGGAGCGGAAGCTCAGGGAGCTGGCGGAGAAGGGCGAGCTGCTCAGCGGCTCCCTGACGCCCACCGAGAGCATCATGTCCCTGGGCACACACTCGCGCTTCTCTGAGTTCACCGGTTTCTCCGGCATGTCGTTCAGCAGCCGCTCCTACCTGCCGGAGAAGCTTCAGATCGTCAAGCCGCTGGAAGGTGATCACAAGGGGCCTCGGCCCCTCTCTGCCCTCCTCAGCGACTCCCTGTGGTCCCTGATCCACCACCGGAAAGCGGGCCACCTCTGTAACGCCTACTCCTTTTTCTTCCGCGATAGCCACCCCCGCTGCTGGTTTGAGTTCCTCTGAGGGCCCCAGCCTCCACCTCTCCCGTTGCAGGTTTGGAAATACAGCCCAGACTAACCTCCATCAGCTAAGCCAAAGAAAAGAAAACGTGTTTGGCCCTGGTTTCCTAATTCTTTTGCATTCAGAATCTTTGAAATACAAACGGTTAGGGAAGGCAGAGGCGCTCCTGACATCCTCAGAAGTCAGTTAGGTCAGGTCAGAGGGCTCTGAGGAGTGTAGAGAATTGATGCTTTGACTTTTCAGAAAATTAGGTGTCAGGGAGGGGGTGCAAAGCAAACGGTGTTTTAAGCTGTTTATTCAGTAGCCATGAGAAAGCAGTTTCCTGTTTGTTGACTCACATGTTCTGCTTTGATCTTCAAATAAAAAGGGTGTGGCTTTCTTCAGATGCAGAGTGTTCTGAGCAAGGCTTCTAGACCTCCACAGTTTGGGGGCCGGGAAGGGGGTGGCTGTGAAGGAGAGTGAGCTCTGTACCTCCTTAAGCCTACCTTTTCCAGGGGCCATTCAGATTTAGGTATCAGGAACACCCTAGATGATTAAACTCATGGAAGCACTTTTCTTTCTTTCTGCCTTCAGCATTATAAAGTATGTTCCCTTTACTTATCACTGCCCTGCTAAGAACCATCAGGTGTTTGTAATATTCATTTTTTCCCCTACTTTAGTTTGAAAACCTATGGGAGTTTGAGAAGATATTTTAATTCTGTATTATATATCTAATGCAAAGCCAAATCAAAATTTCTGTAAAGGCAGTATTTCTCAACTTCTTTAAGAACCCATTTTAGACATTAATTCCTAATCTATCCCCTCAGAAAATTTAATGTGATAGATATACTGTTTATGTATTATACGTGTATCTGTGCCTTAAAAGAGTACAGTTATTCACCCCAAAAGAACCAGTTTTCAGCCCTGGAGTGGGGGCTGGAGTGTCACCTCTGTTAGGATGCATGCTGTAAGATGAGCTTGTACTTGTTAAAGATCCAAGAAATGTTGGGTCCCCTATTCTGAAAAGGAAGGAAGAGGGTGGGCAAACATTCTTTTTCATGATTACTTCTAATTGTATAATGTAGGTCCTTCTTAGATTTCAGAAGAGGGATAGCTCATCCTTTTTTATTTAATTTATTCAGTTGTAAGCTTGGTGATTGTTTTCTGATTCACTATTATGTCTGTTTTTCTTTCAATAAAATTTTTCATTTCTGGAATTTTACTTTTTGCCTTTCTTTTCTTTTTTCTCCTTTGTCTCTCAAAGGTCATTGGAATTTATCATCTCTATCTTGTCTGCTTTCTACATTTTACTTTGTGTTTCATTGATCATCTAAGGATATGTTTTTGACTGGTTTTCCAAGCATATTTTAGAAGAGTTTTTTTAAGAAATTATTTTGACCAAGTCATTCTTTTCTCTTTTAGTCTTGTGACATGGATAGCAGTATTTCTATGATAAATTAATAGAATAAGAAGAAATCCCATTAGATTTGCAAGATAAATTTCATCTATAGAACTCTGTTCACCAGGAACCTGTATTACTACCATTAAAAAGTCATATCTTATCAATATGGGCTGTAAGGTATTCTCATGATAGAGTCTATCCTTCTGGCTCCATTTTATAGTCCTCTGACTTCTTAACTGTTTAAAATACAATCAACTTTTTTTCTTCCTCTGCAATTACCTTTTTGTGTTACTGTGTTTAATTTGATATGATGGAGTAATGACATAGAAGTATGCCTGATGCTGGGTTCATTATAGCTCTAACTGTGGTGCTGGCTAAGTTACTTCACCTTTTTGAGCCCTGTTTCACATACTGTAAAATAGCGCTCACATCTGCCACACAAGATTGTGGCAAGGAATAAACGTGATGTGTTTTGTATTATGCTCAGCATCTGTTAGGTACTTATTAACTTGTAGGCGCCTCGAACATGTCCCTGTTCCGTTAACTCAGGTAAAAAGGCTATCCTCACCAGTGTTGAGACCGACCAGCATTGTGCTGGTGCCATGTTCTTACATCCTTTTTCATTGGACCACCAAGAAGCTGATAGGATTCCCATGTTCTCCAGTGACCCAGGTAAATGTACCTGGGGTGAGGCCTCTGGAGAATGTTGGCTGGGATCATAGCAGATAGCCAATCTATGTCTTCCATCTGTCTTCCTTACCTGTTTAATTAATCTTGCTATCTGCTCATTGGTGTCAGCCAAAATAGATGGGCTAGGTGTTTTGTCTCTTCACCTTACCTTACACGTTTTAAGTAGGTGAAGAACAAACAAAACATTCAACCTAGAGAGAGATATATCTGCATTAAAACGATGAGTCGGACAGTATTTTTTTCCCCTCTATTTTGCTCTTCCTTTCTAATTATAACCAGATAGCATTTCCAAATAAACAAGTTAATATGTAATTAGGGAAAAGCACACACTTCCAAGCTGTCCATTATCCAGCAAGTTTAGTTCTAACTTTTAAGCCTCAGGTGCCCTGCTGACATAAATGGATTGAGTCTTCTTCTCCTTTGGTGACATGAAAACCTTTTAGTTAAAAGAATGGGGTGTGGAAAGAAAGCACACAGAAGGAAAAGAGTAGTAACTGTAATTATGTTTTTGCCCTATCCATACCCTGCTCCATAGGCCTTCATCTTGGTGCTGACTAGGAGCACAACATTTTCTCTCTTTGCCTGCCTGACCCCAGCGTCGTTAACATGTGGGCGGGAGAAGGTGATGGTAATGGGAGGTGGGGTAAAAAGCCAAGTATTATGCATCTTTCAGCATAATCTTTCCACTGCAGTCTCACTAGATTTCCTTGCTCTGCATTTTCAGGGAATGCAAATAACTCGGTGTACTTTGTAGGCTATTTAACTCCAAATAGCAACTCTCTGTAGCCTCATTGGTGTCTTGGACTCATGCACGGGGTGGGGAAAATGGGGCAGCCTATTAAACAGATGGAAGATGGAGGCCCACCGGACTCTTTTCTGGGCCTAGACCTCCAGCCCCACTGAGTTCTTTCCTGGTGGATCGTAAATGTCTAGAACCCTCTTCAGATGGATGGGGAGACCCGACACTTCCTTGACACAGTTCTTCACTTTCCAGTGTGTTTGCTTTGCCTTTTGTCCCCTTCCAAAGGTAGAGGTGGTGTGGCCACATTGCACCTGGGGATTTCTCATCTTCCTTCTGAGCCCTGGTTGTGCTGCTCCAAGCTAGGTATCAAAATTCTGTGTTTAAAATTTCTCCCCAGTACAATTTTGTTACCAGGAATGTGGATGTGTGAAGAGTGAACACAAACAGTGGGCCCATTTTGGATTACTATGCATGGAGGTCCCCAGGAGTGGCAGGAGAAACCCCAGTGGCCGGAAACCCCATTGCATCTCCTGGCAGGCCCTGGACACCCATGAGGAAGTTCCACTGCCCACTGTGTATTCCTCCAGATTCTCATTGAGCCCAGGTTCCTGGCTGGAATGCTGATGGCCTTGCTTGTTTTCAGACCTGTGGTTTGGGGAGGGAAGTGGGGTGAGTTTGTGGCAAGAACTAGGCCTTTAGCACTGAACACTGGCTATGCTACAACTAACTCAGTGACTTTGGAAGTTAGGTAACTTCAGTGAACCTCTGTCTGTGAAAGTGCGGGTCATAATACTTAACCATGACGGGTGGTTTTGAGGAATGAGTTGAGGTGATACATATAAAACAAGCTGCCCTGCTGACATGTCTCTGTACAGGGTATCTTTTTAAGAAATAGTGCCATGGAACCTAAGACTTAGAATCCCATGGACAGGTTTATTTCATTATATGCACCTTTGGTCTGTTTTCTTTTCTTTTTTGCGTTTAGAATATTTTCCATTTTTATTCAGTAGATTCCAGTTAAGTAGGTTGCTATTGTACTTGTGACACTTAATGCCAGGATAAACTCCAAAGTGTGTATGACTTTTTTCTGTTTTAAGTGGATTTCAAGTCATCCATCTGCAAAACCCTTTTAAGACTCCTAGGCTGAGACTATCCGATGAGAAATTATTTTGTAGCAGTGTTTTGGAGGCAGTGCACTCAACTGGGCACAGCAGAGGGTTGGAGAGCGCAGTTACATTCCTGGACCACTTCCTGGCCCCACTGCCTGCCTGCCTTTCCCTCTTCTTTTATCTTGACTCCTGAGCTGCTGGCTCCTGGCCTCCCTAGTTCCCCTTTCTGATGTTCCCCAGGGCAGCATGGAGGGATCCCTGCCCTCCTCACAGAGGATGCCCTCAGGAAGCCAGCAGTGACAGTCTGAGAGGTTATTTGTGCAGGAAGACTCTTACATTTTCATGCTTGGGCACCACTTTCAAAGTCTCTCTGTTGAGTTTGGCATGTTTTCAGTATGGCCAGCTTTTTCATCTGTGGAATGGGGATAGCATGCCCAGCCTCATGGGCCAGGCACTCAGAGCCATGTGAGGGGTAATAATGTCCTAAGGGGGAAAGAGTTGTTCTGGCAGGTGGATTGGGCAGAATCCTGGCACAGAGCAACATGCTAAAGGATCTGAGGTGTTGTTCTTCAGTACATACACTTCTTAGCCCAGGCTTCCTAAGAAGGCTTGGTCTTGTTACTCTGTGAATACCTGGCATCCTCAAGGTCCTCAGGGACATACTCTGGTGTTATTACAGACCTTACACCATGTCATCTGAGTCTCAGGGTCTGGTGTCATTGAGGAGATTGGCTTCTCTGCTTCAGACCTCTGGGTGGACTTGCATGTTCTTAAATCACATCTCTTTAAGTCAATTCCCACTCCCCAAACCTGCAGCCCGTCAGGGCTGCTGGCAGCATACAGAAAACTTAGGTAAAGGAGGTGACGGCCGTGCCCACCATTTATCCGTGTGCTGTGATCATTTCTTTTTGCTTTTCTCTTGTTGTGGGTGCCTAGAATTGGTTTGGCATCATCTTATTCTGTTTCTGCTGTCTTCCCTGTTCCCAGCATTGTGTGCTTGGCGTAGAATCCACACATATCCACCCCCGCCCCCCGCCCCTCTTTCTGTGCTTGTCGTGCTTATTTTTTCCTCTTCTATGTCCAAAGTGATTCTGTGTTGAATTTGGGGGTTGACATTAGTTGCTTAAAGAGTTTGTCACCCAACATCCTTGACACAAAGTATGATGTTAATTTTACTTTGTTAAAAAAATGGATTTTTACCCTGGGATTGGTGCTCCTTCTGGGCATGGAAGGGGGTTGGCACCTGACACACAGCAGGAGGGGGGCAAGGCAATTCCGTGGGTGTCCCTCCCTGAGTCCACCTGCAGCGCCCAGGGCCCCCTGGGCTTGCACTCCATGCTGGAGGGTGGTGAAGAGCCATCAGCTTAGACTCCCATCCTAATCCTCTCTTCTCCCTGTCACCCCCTTCCCCCCGCCCTTTCTCCTTGCAAGGTTCTGCCACCCTTCACCACTGGCAGCAGTTGGCCCAGCCTCACCTCGGGGGCATTCTGGACCCCCGGCCTGGTGTGGTCACCAAGGGCTTCAGGACACTGGATGTTGACCTGGACGAAGTGTACTGCCTTAACGACTTTGAAGAAGACGACACAGGTGACCACATTTCCCTCCCAGGCCTAGCTACCTCCACGCCAGTTCAGCACCCAGAGACCTCAGGTGAGAGGTCCCGAGCACGTGTGACTGTCTCAGGCAGCAGAAGTTACCCAAGCCGGCCTCAGGCTTTCCCAGAGGAGATGCAGGAGCCGCCAGCGGCCGAGGAGGAGGAGGAGGAGGAGGGGTCTGGTGAGGGGACCGCCATCAGTCCTGTAAACCTGGCACCTCTACCGGAGGCAGAGTTCCAGGCCATTCTCACTTCCGTTCCGAGCACCATCCGTAGTGGCTCTCTGTCTGTAGCTTCTGCTCGTCTGTGTGGGTGATGATGAAAGCACTCCCATCGTGGGGTTCCGTTTGTTAATAGAGTCTGATGCCTCCTTTTGTAACAAATGGGTGCGGCTCCTCGCCCATCTTGGAGGTGCATGGCCCAGCAGGCTCTTAAAGGGGAGCAGGAAAGGCTGCTAAAAAGAAGTGGATTATTGCCCCGTCATTCCCCCCCAGTCCTGAGCATCAGCTCCCCGTTTCTGTTCTGGGTTGCTTCCCACGTCTAAGGGGCAGCTTCTCGAGTCCCCTGATGACCTCCAAACTGAGCTGAGCTGGGCAATTTTAGGGGAAATTTTGAGTGCTGGAATGTTCAAAAGGTTAATGAGAGAATGTGTTACCTGCATGATATATTAAAATTGGAAGAAGCCCAGAAAGTGTTCAGGATTTCAGACAGCACTTCAGAGATCAGCCTGTTCATTTCCTAACTGTAGTGAAGATACGTGTGTTTTCGTTCCAGCTAATACATGTGTTCAAAATGGATTTTTTAAAAGTGCTTTAGCAATTCTCCTTAATCCAGCAAACCCTAAGAGGATGTTAGTAAGCTTTTTTAGAGAGAGAATTCTAGATGAATCTGGAAAAGAGCTGTGCCTGATCTCTGTGTTCTCCCCACCCACTCCCCCACCCCCAGTATTAAAGTTATGACCATGAGTTTGCAGAATTACACATCCTAGGGGTCACTGGGATGCAAAGCTTTGTGCTCGGGGGCCCTGGGATCACAGGATCACATGGGTTACTATTTACCCAGACTTCCTGGACCTCCTCATTGCTTGGGCTGAGGGGGAGAGACCCAGATAAAGAAGAATTAACCCAATGTCATCATTCTAATGACATTTCCAAGTCACCAGGTTTGAGAAGAGCACATTCATCTTTGTGACTGACAATTTTCATTCATGGAAGGTTCAACATTCCACTTATAGTACAGAGCAGGTGAGAGCTGAGGTTCATGGTGGTGTCTCCCATCCCCTGGGTAAGTTCACACACCTGTGGCCAAGGGACTCTTTTTAAAAATATTTTTTTCCTTTGACATAAACTTTAGGTATCATCAAGTAAAAAAGATTGTTTAACACCTAGGTATATTTTTATCTTTTAGCCATTAAGTTACCAGATTAAGCTTGCAATGGAATGAAAATGTTCATTATTTAGAATCTTCTCACAAAGAGGAAACCAGCTTAGGTATTGTTACCTCCTTTTGTCATCAGCATTGGTGCCCTTCTGGAAAGCAGACAGTGGTGCAGGAGACGCTGTGTCTGCTGATTCTGTGACTGAAGTGGCAGGCATTGTGTCAAGTGTGGTGACCCCTCCCTGCAGCCTGACAGGTGAAACAGAAGTGAATGCTGTGAGTTTAAAGAAGCACCATTAGGTTCATCTTTGAAAAATTGTAGAGAAGGAATAAAGCTTATCAAGTCAGCTAAGAATATCCCTCTGAGAGCAGCGAGGGCAAGGGGACCAGGTATGAGGAGCTAAGTCCTGACCACTTTCCTAACCACACACAAAGGCATGTCTGTTGCTTCTTCCCTCCTTCCTCAAACCTGGAACAAATCCATCCCAACACCTCTTGAGAAGAGCACACAAACCGCCAGTGGAAACTGTAGAGGGGTCACGTTGGAAGTGTGCGGCCAAAAAGAATGAGATTACTGAAGGGAATTTAGAGAAGGTCTGCTCATCTAGACAAGGGTTCTTCTGAGATTGTTTTCAGAGTAAGGTGTGTCAAAAGTTCTGTGCAGGAGGGAAAGGCTTGGCTAATGATTTGGCTGTTTTTCCCCTGTGGGGAATGATGGGACCATTTTGATTCTTGGAACGTAAGAAGCACATCACTCGGTGTAAATCAGCCCAGGGACCCTGAGTGACATTATGCACATAATCGTGGAGTCATGGGCAGACAGATAAGCTTCCACGGGGAGGCCTGGGGCATCCTCTGTCTTGGGATTTGTACTCAGGCTGGCCTGCTCTCTGCCTTGGTCTCCCCTTTCCTATTGCCAAACAGCACAATTCCAGGAGCTGCCATCTGCCTGGGAAGACTTAGTAGGGAGAACCTTTGAAGACAGAAGGTGGTTAACCTTTCTTTTCTAACAACTGGTATTATGGGAGGAAATTGGGAAAACTTGTATATTAGGCAGTTTTTTCTGGAGCCTGCTTTCTCATGGAGAAAACATTTTGAGTGCTGAAAAATATTTATTAATATATTTTAATGTATTATTGTATCATTATTTGATTTTTATAATCCCATGTCTTTAAAAAGGATGAATCCTTGTTATATTTGTAAATAATTTAGATGATTAAAATGGATTATGATAAACAACTTTTAGATTATTAGTTTTACTTTATTTCAGTAACATATTTTGTTTTAATTCATAAAGTATACTTTTATCAGAAATAATCTCATACCGTCAGTGTTTCGAATTTTAGGTATTTATGTGTAGCGAAGAGCCTGCATGTGGTAAAGGTTAAAGATTAGAGTTTAAAATCACACAGTTAGGTCAGCAGATGGTGGTTTGGATGGACAGTCCAGTTGAATTACCTGGATGCCTTGATTCTTAAAGGGAAGACAGAGGCAGGATTAAAGCAACATATAAGAAAGTAAAGGTCAGCTTATTTAATACTCATACACATGGAGACCATTTCCAGTGGGAGAAATTCCTAAAACAGACTCCTACACATCATGGCAGCCTACCTGGCAGTGGTTCTGCAGTAGAGCTGTATTATCTATGGGGCTGAGGTCCTAAAGTAAGTGTTGAAAGTAAAAATCTCATTTGGTCAAAAGTACCCTTGGAAATCCCTGAAGGTGCAGGTCTTCGGCCCCTCAGAAGCAAAAGCCAAGAACTAGCTTCCTTTGTAGCTTTCTTATTTGTGACACAGGCACAGGCTCTGCTCAGGCGAGTTACTTGAAGGGAAGGGAACAGCTGAAAGAAGCAGATGATTAAGGAACTGAGTGTCACTCCAGCCTCCTCTGGGGCGGGGCTGGTGTGAACAAAGCCTCCATTGGGCATTCTCTCACACTGGTCAGTCCCACTGGGGAAGCAGGAACCAAAGGGGCTTGTGAGGGAACGTTGGCCATTGAGACCTGAGGAATCTGAAAGGAAAAGTCTGGTACATTCAATTCACAGACCGTTGGGTCTGGGAATGTTCCTTCTTGTCTCTGCCTAGAGAACTGAGGGAGTTCCCACTCAGATGGCCAGACTTTTCAACCTTGCTCTGGTGTGTAGCAGTTAGAGGAGTTTGGTCATGGTGGACAGGACCAGGATCTGCTCGCACCCCTGTATTAGGAGATGTTAAGGAAGTCTTGTGCTCTTGCATCAAAGTATATACTACACAACAGCAAAACAGGCCAGGGCAGCCTGAAATGGAAAAATGAATGAAGAATTGCTTTATTGACTTGTCTCAAACAGCATGGAGTCAACCCTACTTAAAATTTCCAGAATAAGCCTGCTCTCTGAAAGCGCTTTCTCTAGGATCCTCATCTCTGAAAACCACAGGAGGGTGCTCTAGTGCTGGGAGGGGCACCCACGTGGACTGCTGAGCGGATATTTGCACTCAGCCTTTTCTAAAGTGAAGGGCCCTTGAGGGAGCACGTGGGCGGGAACTGAGTTTCAGGTTTGTTGTCCAGTTGCACCACCTAGTGATGCCCTGGAGAAGTACACCTTTAAACTGGCTCCAGGAGCACCAGCTGGATGAACTTGGGGCAACTTAGCCAGGCCAGCTCCCCACACTTGTCGGTGGTTGCCACAGGACAGACAAGAAGGCAAGAGGGAATGGGATCCAGCTCTGTTGGCATCTTAAGACTCCAAAGAGATTTTTACACTTGCACTTTTGACTTTTTAATAGCATTCCAAAAAGTCACTTTATCTCCTGAAGATACCCCAGAAGCCACTTGAAAGAATTTCTGGTTCTGTCTGCCACGCCATGAGATTATTCCTCTGTTAAGTCACTCTTTAGATGAAACAGAGAGTAGACAACGTGTTGCGGTGGGTCAACTTAACTTTTCATTTTTTTAAGTTTTGCAGGAACCAAAAGTTGTACAGAAGCCAGAATAAGATCTTGTGATGTGGTTTTCAGTCTCTGTGCTAGAAACCTTCCCGGAACCGATGGGCTGAATGTCTGCATTGGGGACTCATGGGTCTTTCAAACTGTAGATGGGGTTGTGTAGAAGAAATGCTTAAGAAGCAGAGAAAGAGAGTTACAGGCCCATGTTAAGCCTGGTACTAAGGGCTTTCAAATGTCATCTTGTAACACTGTGTAGTTTAAAATCACTTTTATCTTTTTTTAAAAAAAGAAAAGATAAAAAGCGGTTCTGCTGTATCTGAAACTGCCTTTGTTTCCCTAATCCTCAGAGAAAAACACCTGGTAAAGCTACATTAGTCCCAAACAGCATTTATGTTAATGATGAAGCACAGGGCAAACAAAGGTTTATGGAGTTATTCCCACATGGACTCATCACAGAACTTTTTTTCCCCAGAAAAATTCATGCAGAGACAATCTTGAATAATCAAGGATTAACTAAGTATAAAAGTTCACTTTGATAGATTAGGATTTTGTACCAGTTTCAGAACCTGGAGGAGGAAGAACAAATAAAAATAATAAAGAATTAGGGGCTTGGGGGAGGAGAGGGGGAGAAATGCAAGTTCATTCCTAAATAAAATACTTGATGAAAGTATTTGTCAGTGTTTGTACTTCTAGCTCACAACACTGCGGTCCTCCAGTCAGATTGAGAAAAAGAAGGAGGATTTAAGTAGGAAGTCAGAGCATTAAATCCAGGAAACCCCGTCCTTGGAGGCCTCATGTGAACAGCACAAGGTGAACTCACAGCACCTAAGGCAGGGCTTTGGGGTGCAATAGGGCCTGGCCCTCTCCCTGAGCCCCTGCTCTCTGCCCTGAAGACTCTGTTAGCACCTCCTGCTTTGGGAATTTGCTCTCTCCTGTACACAGAACTGTAGGAATCAGCCCCTGACGGCTCTGTGGCGACTCACTCTCTCTGTGTTGTGTCCCAAGGAAGGGAGACGCTGCAGCGGCCCGGCGGGCAGTGGTGACTCAGAGAGCTGGCGGGTCCAGGCGTCCCAGTGGTATTGCAGAAGGGCTGAACCTCTGGCTTTGGCACTTTTGATTCTTGTTGATTTACCTCAGTCTTCTCAAGCTGTCCATCGCTTCGGGGGAATGATGACCTCTGAATTTTAGCAGCCTTTTCCTCTTCCCAAAACCCATTTGCATAAGATGGGTTTTGCTTCTGCTGATGCAACAGTGTCTAAAATGTCCCATCTCACACTAGCTGTTGTGATTGAAGATCCAATACGTAATGGGGTGGAGGAGGAGGTGAATGTGTGTGACCTTTTGATTTGATATTCTGGCCATGCGTTTAAATGGAGTATGCTTCTAAGTTTAAATCCAGCCTCGCTTTTGTTTGATTTTTTAAAAAATGTTCTCTCTCTTATAACTGTTCTGTCCTAATTACTTCTACTTACTGCATTTTTTTTCCCTCCCTCCCAAATAACCCGTCATGCCTGTTATTTGGGATGCTTTTCTCAGGTTTTCTGTTGCTTTTGTTTCTAGACTTTATTGCAGTCAGAGAATCGTGATTGGTCGGTTGCCTTTTCTTCATAGCTTCTTCCGTTTTTGTTTTGCTCACAGTCATTTTTCAGTTATCTGAGTTCCTAAACCATTACTTTTTTGATTGAGAAACAAAGATGCATAAAGGCTTTTTTTACATGTGTTTCCCACACCCCTCTTGCTTTGCCTGGAGCTCCTTGAGGCTGAGAGTTTGCTCTCGTGGCTGTGGTGCTGGCTGCCATGCCAGCGGCTATCAGAGCCTTCCTTGACACACAGAGATGACTTGGACCACAGTCATCAGGGCAAACCAGTCTTGCACAGCTCCTGAGTCACTGCCACCATTTTTGTGCTTTGGCTTTGTCCTGCCTGCCTTCAATTTGCGTGTCTCCAGTATTTTTTTTATTTCATCTAGTTTCTTGTTTTTCCTTTTTCTTTTTTAAAGACACAGTCACCTGTGTGTGGATCTGTAGGTTTGGGGCACTGATCTCTTCTGGTTTGATTTCCTTTTTGTCAAATCCAAGAGAAAACTTGCCATAAAGAGCTAGAAGATTCTAGTTCCAGACTTTTGAATCTTCAGCGTGCTCATGGCCTCCAATATCCTAATCATTTTTCTCCCAGGAGGTCTCTGGGGGCTGAGAGGCTGCAGGGGTGGAGTTGGTGGGGAGGAGGGGATGACCCTAGACCTCACCATGCATGCTATTGGGAGCAAAATTTTTTTTTTTTCCTTTTGCATTTGAGTTATGAATGAGGATGACCTCTACAATCATGATGTCTCCTGTAGACTCTATTCCTACTTCTTACCTGCGGTTTTCTGATGCATGGTCCTAAAGCTTCTGTGATTTACTTTGCTCCAGATCCTAGTCTTCAGCTGCCTTAACAACTCTTTGGAGCTTTCAAAGGAAATAAGTTGAGGACAACATACTCATTTTCATCAGAAACCAGCCATCCTAGAAATGGCAAGAAAGCAGCTCAGGGGAACTGGTGCTGCTTATAGTGCTGTGTACCAGCCCAGTCCTGGCAGAGAGTCTGGGCCCTGGGACTTTTGCCAGCAACGTTGTTGCTGAGGCAGCTGAGGCCCCATCTCCCTCCCTGCCGACCACAGATAGGCAGTAGTGGAGCCAGCTTCCTCAAGCCCCTTTTTGTGTAAACTGAAAAGGGAGCCCATGAGCCTTGCCCTGTTTCTAGGTGCAAGTGCCTCTCCCTGCCCTGCACCTCTCCCCTCCCCTTGGCAGAGCTTGGCACCTATCTGCCAATGAAAAGAAAAGGAAAGCAACAAAAGAAGGAAGCCGGTTCAAATCTCTGAGGAGGGAACCCAAATTTAGCCCCAAGGGCCCTTTGGCCCTTCAAACTGGATCCACTACTGGCCAAAGAATGCTGATGGGAAACCTGTCTGGATTGGGTTGGAAGCTGGAATTCGATGCTCTGCATGCCAGTGCTCAAAAGTGTGGTTGTTTTTGAGGGACCACCTTCGACCCAGAACATTCATGTTTCACCTTCCTCGCCCAGATCCAGTTTACAAGGTAGCTCATCGCTTCTTGCATCTGTCGAGGGCCATGCGGGACTCTGACTTTTCTCGTGGGTGTACTTGGATGCAAGGACTATATTTTGTTCCTCCCCTCCCCCCAATTTAGCCCACCACCCTGGGAAGTGCATGTCACAGACCAACTCCACCTTCACCTTCACCACCTGTCGCATCCTGCATCCTTCAGACGAGCTCACGCGGGTCACACCAAGGTAAGGGACCCAGCCGTGGGGTGGGCAGGGTGGGGTGAGGTGGGAACACTCCCTGCGAGACTTAATGTCAAGGAAAGCTGAAGTAGAAAGAGGGTTGTTCAAAACCAACTCCAGCCAGTGGAAGCATCTCTCACCTGTTCAAGTCCCATCTCTTTTTTTGAATCAAGACCCCTATTGATTCATAGCCAGCACAGAATAGAGAGACCTGGACCCACTTTAAGTTGCTTTCGTATTGGCCATGAAAGATTCTTAGGCCCTGCCTCAACCAGCTGAAGTTCAGGGCACTACCGCAGGCTCTAAGGCCAAGTCTGTTGGCTTTTTGCCCCCAAATTTGCCGGTAGAACATGTTCTTTCACAGAATGGAGTTACTGAACCCTGTGGTAGCCCTTATGCCCCTGGAAATGGTCTCAGGAACCATGTATGCATCACAGCCACACTGTAACAGCCGAAATGATAAAACTTGAACAGAACCACATGCTTGATGTGGTCCATTTCCCTTGGATGCCTCCAAGAAGTGATAGAAGTTAGCACCATCTGACGAGAGGATTTGTGTGGCCTTGGCAGGGTTGGGGGAAGGGTCTGTTTGACTGGATTTCAGGCTTCCCAGAGCTTCTGGTGAAAGGGAAAACGGTCTCCCACAACATGGTGGTGTGACCCCCCTCAGCCATTTTCTCTGTGGTGTGAGGTGCCAGGATGAGTGGAAAGTATCTCACAGGAGGGAGGCGAGTTGGGCCAGCTCGGAGGGAGCAGCCACCCCAAGGAGCACCTTCAACTATGAATAATTCTCCACAGGTCATGTGAGGAGGACGACGAAGCAGCCCCAGGCCCTGTTGAGCTGAGAGCAGATGTAGGGCAGAGAGTGAGCCCACAGGCAAGGCAGGGGGTGAGCACACCGCCAGCAGGGCCTGCCTGGCAGGGCCCTGTGAAGGAGCTGTGTGTGCACGTGTGGCCGCCACTAACCCGCAACGTGGGCGTGGATGTGTCTCTGTGGTTGTGCCTGGCTAATTCGGCCTTGACAGCAGATACCCCTAACCTGTCTAAACACCCCAGTCAAGCCAAGTGCCAACACTAATACAGGTCTAACCAAGGTTCTTACCAGAAGGGGATCTCTAAATTTTAGCTTGTCTCCATCTCCCTTCCTGCCTCTGGAGAACCTGGCTTCCCCATCCCCCAGCTTTATGTTTGAAGAGATTGTGTTGAAAAGCAATGGACAGAGCTTCCCCTTGGGAGAGGCTGGTGCCCTGGCACTCTTCTGATGGCAGCTGTAGGACTCAACACTGCACCCCTGCCTTCTTCTCTAAGTCCTTATGGCCTCATCAGGGATGAAAAAGCCTGAGAAGTAAGTAGCAGGAGAAGGCTTTTTGCCTGAGTTTGAAAGAATGGCAGCCTGAAACAAAAATGGAAAATCTCTCTAGAAGTGGTTCTGTGACCAAGTACAGATTTTTTCCACCCTCGATTGCTTGTAGATCAGTTTTGTGGAAATCCACCTGTGCCTTTTGAAGACCCACCTTTTAAGCTTCAGGATCTGCTGTGGTTTCTAATCCCATGTTCCTCTGAGTGCTCCCCACCCACCAGCATCCCCACTCCTAAGCTTGTGTGAGACGGGCCTATTCTGGGTTCCTTACCATGTATAGACTGACCAGCAGTGAGGTCACTTGAGTGTGGAGCCAAATGATGCTGCAACTTGTACTTGGCTTTTGACCTGTCCTCCCACAGGAGGAGTCCCTGCTCTACTCATTCTGGGGATCTGCCCCAGAGCCTGTCCCCTTCCTCCCCTTTCCCTAAGTTGGTGCTTTGTCCAGGGTATGTGGCCCGTCCCTTGCCAGGCTGGGGGGAGAGGGCTCTATCCCCGAGTTACTGGGGACCACCCAGCTGCCTGTTCCCAGGGGCACCCGAAGCCCCTGCTGCGTCCTTAGGTAGGTGCCAGGGCAGGTCTTATGAGACCGTCAGAAGGGATGTTTCTGTGCCCCTCAGTTGCTCATCCAGCAACAGCTTAGGGGCTCTGTGCCTGGGGTCGGGGGGTGCCTCACTCCATCCCTGTAGCAGTTGTGAAAAGAGGGACCCTTCTGGTTTCCAGGCAGACAGCAATGCATTTCCCACTGCTGCCCTTTTGTTACACTTTCTGCCTTGATTCTGCTTACTGCTGAATCCCAGCTTCTAGAATCTAGTGGGCCCTCAGTCATATATAAGTGGACAGAAGAATCTCTCCACTTTCCCTTTAGTAACCAGGTTTCACCACCCAGTGGGCCTTTTTCTAGGTGGCTCTTTAGATGAAGATCTGATGATACATGACATGTATCATCTGTCCCCCTATCTCCACTCATCAAAGTGGACTTCAGCACCCGCAGGAAGAGTACTGAAGGGCAGCAGGGTGCAGAGGAAACAGCACTGTAGTGGGAGTCAGGAGCCTGGGATCTGCTGCTGACTTGATGTGCACCTTCAAGCCTCAGTCTCCCCATTGCCCGGGGGCCCTCTCCACCTGCTTCAGCCACACCCAGAATCAACTCATACCGCAGAGCCCTGGTTAACATCTTACCTCAAGGAAATGGGTACTGGGAAGAAGTGCAGAAATTTGAGGAAATTGGTAGAGACAGAGCACCTCTCTGCTGCAGGGCTTCCTGTCTTATCTTTGGGGTCACTCAGACTTGGGTTCGAATCCAGGATCTTCCACTGAGTAGCTGAGTGTGATGTTGAGTAAGTCACCTAATCTGAGCCTAATTTCCTCACTTGCAAAGCCAACAGTTGTACTCACCCTCTAGGGCTGAGAGAAGGGAATCACGTGCAGCTTCCTATTGATGTAAACCAGCCCCCCCAATTCAGAGACTCCACGGCCTCTACAGATGAGAGGGAGGATCAGACATGAAAAGAGGCATCCAGGGAACCTGGGTTGGAGGAGTCCCCTCAGTATGTCCCAGGCCTGCCCTGCGCCCCTGCAGGAGGCTGGCCCGGACCCTTTCCTTGGTTTTCCTGGGCATTTTCTGATCAGTGACCTGTTGTGTTTTCTTATCAGCCTTAACTCGGCCCCGACTCCAGCTTGTGGCAGTGCCAGCCACTTGAAATCCACACCAGTGGCCACGCCGTGCACTCCCCGGAGACTGAGCCTGGCCGAATCCTTCACTAACGTCCGTGAGTCCACGACCACCATGAGCACGTCCCTGGGGCTGGTGTGGCTGCTGAAGGAGCGGGGCATTTCCGCGGCTGTGTATGACCCCCAGAGCTGGGACAGGGCCGGTCGGGGCACCCTCCTGCACTCCTATACCCCCAGGATGGCAGTGATCCCCTCCACACCACCCAACTCGCCTATGCAGACGCCCACATCTTCTCCACCTTCCTTCGAGTTCAAGTGCACAAGCCCTCCCTACGACAACTTCCTGGCTTCCAAGCCAGCCAGCTCCATCCTGAGGGAGGTGAGGGAGAAGAAGGCGGTCCGGAGCAGTGAAAGCCAGACTGACGTGTCTGTCTCCAACCTCAACCTCGTGGACAAAGTCAGGAGGTTTGGCGTGGCCAAAGTGGTGAACTCAGGGCGAGCCCATGTCCCCACCTTGACTGAGGACCAGGGACCTCTCCTCTGTGGGCCCCCAGGCCCTGCGCAGGCCCTTGTCCCCAGAGGCCTGGTACCCGAAGGCCTGCCCCTCGGATGCCCCACTGTCACCAGTGCCATCGGTGGGCTCCAGCTCAACAGTGGCATCCGACGGAACCGCAGCTTCCCCACCATGGTGGGGTCCAGCATGCAGATGAAAGCCCCTGTGACACTCACCTCGGGCATCTTGATGGGTGCTAAGCTCCCCAAACAAACTAGCTTACGGTGAGGCTGGGAAGAGGCCCTTCCCCTAGAGGAGACCAGGCTGGCTCCCGCCTCCCTCTCCTCCCCCTGCCCTGCGCACGCTCCCTCTGCCCTCCTCTGTCCATCCCCTCCTGAGCTAGACAAATCAACCTCGTGCCTAATGGGGGCAGAGTGGAGACTCTGTAAAATGTGTACATAGGACTTGGAAACCTGTATCTGCCCTGCCCTTCCTTCAGATCCTGCAGGAAGCGCCCCAGCAGTGACATCACTCTTGAGGACCTAGCCTATGCTGGCGGCCGAGGGCAGGAGCAGCCGGGTGTCTTTCCTTCTTCTTTCCTTTGAGAAGCACTGAAACCCCCAAGTGTGTTCTTATCCCATGGATAGGAAACCAGTGAATTTGTGGCTGCCTTCCAGAGCCACACTTCCTGAGCTGTCAGGTGGCACAGTGGTTCTGCCGCGCCGGCGTCACTGGGCACCTCGCCTCTCCCGCCCCGTAAGAGCGTAAGGGGCCTCCGTCCGCAGCCACGTGCAGTTGCCGTAGCTTTCACGATGGAAGAGTTAGTTGTTCTTTCCTTCTGGGGCCCCAGCTTCTTTAAGACCTTCACTGCTCGGCCCCAACGGACGGTCGCTTCTTTTTTTTGACCTGTGACTTTTTCTTCTCATGCCTTCAATGCGAAGTCATCCTTCCATGTTTTGTAATCCACTGTCAGGCCAGATGTCTGACCTGAAAGAGAATGTATTTACACTCCTGCTGCACCGTTTGGCAGCCCCTGTGTGTTCTGTGTGATTTACTTTTTCCTTTTTTTTTTTTTTAATATATGCGGGGAAGTAATGGTACTAGATGGGAAGTCGCAGTAAAATGTTCTCTCTATGGTTCTGTGACACCAAAATACAAGTTTCGGACACACCAAGCAGCTAGTGAGATAGCAGCTTATTTCTGGGACCCAGTGTCACAACCAATTGATTAAGACCAGAGCCAACGTGACTTTAACAATAGGACCTTAAGGCAAAGGGGTCGGGAGAAAGGTGGTGAATGAAACTTGTCAACAGTGAAAGAGTAGAAACACGGCCAAAGGTAACACCAAACCAGTTCACAGAGAAACAAGGCTTTGGAGGTCCGCTAGTTCTGGTCTTTACTCTAGACCCGACACCCTTGAGCGTATTCTCACATCTGTGGTCTTCTGCTGCAGCCATTCAATATCCACATGTTTTGCCCTCTTGTTTCAGAAAAGAGCGGTCCCAGAAAAGCCCTTCGTGTCCTTGTGCCACTTTTTATCGTTAGGAAAAAGTAGAGGTGTTGTGAGAAGAACCATGAACAAACAGGGAGCCTGGTCCCATCCCTGTCATCCACCAAGTTTCAAACTTTTATTTATTGTTTGTGTGTGCTATATTTTAAACATTCTCTGTCCTATCCAGCTTGGTCACAGTGTGTCTGTGGCTTTCCAGTCCAAGCAGACCATTTATTTATTCTGAGCTGGGGACTGTACATCATGGTGCTCTGTGGCCATTTGTTCCAGATGTTTATGGAAGGATAACATCATATGCAAGTAAAATCATCATTTCGCACCCCCCATTCCCTTTTTCTTCCACCCCCTTGGCAAAAGATGTATCCTTCAATTGAGTGAGTGTGAACTTTTGTCCACAGAAGATACTTTGAGAAAGTTCCCAGGAGCAAGCTTCAGTCCCATGATTTCAGACTATTTATTCTCTGAACACGAGGGTGTTGGTTAATTATGTTTTCAACTCTCCTCTCTGTGGTATGTGTGCACTCACTGCACGGAACTTATATCTTTTTATTTGAATGTATTTTAAAGCAGTAGGTAGAATAACAAAGGAATATGAAAACCATGGATGGAATGGACCATTTTATGTATTCAGAGAGAGGAGCCACCCATCATCACAAAGAAAATACCCATGTAAAATTCAGCAATTGAGAGGTTGCAGTATTTAGTATAGTTAATAAATGATCAACATTGTGCAACCACTACCAAAAAGTGTGTTGTAATGCATCCAAAATCAACAATAAAATTTTATTTGCTGATGAATACCAATAAAATAAGATCAAATGATGGAAACCACACTGCTACTGATTTGTATTTTGTTCTTTTCATTGAGGAGTTGATCTCTGAAATACATGAGGGATTCAGCTCTTGGGGGAACTTAAATGAAAGACATATACTTCTGTTATATCCCACCTTTCTTTTTATGTAATACTTTCCCTTAGACAAACTTCTAGTCAGAGCTGGAAGCACTCTCTCACTTTTCAGGGCTATATACTACTCTATCGTGTACATGCCCATTGTGAATACATGTACACCCCCATGAACCTTTAAATTAATTCTAAACTTTCACTATCACAACACTGAAATGAAAAAATATTGCGTATATGTAATTTTCCACACACATGAACTTACCTATAGAATAAATTCCCAAATAGATGTTGTCAAATTGCCTTCCATAGGACTTGGTTGAGATTTAAAAACCAAGGACAGTGGAGGATCACTAGACAGAGAAGAAAATGACAAAACTTACTGCCACTTTAACGTGTGGAAGCAGTGAAGTGACCCAAGCAAACATAGTGTTGGTGGTTTCAGTGGCATGGATTTCAATCAAGTGCTACCATTTAATAGTGCTGTGACCTTGGGTAAGCCACTTCTCTTTGGGTCTTCCATGTTTTCAACCTGTAAATGGGAAATCCCTTAGGTTACTGAGCTGAGGAAATACATTTTGAACATCTGTGATGGACCAGGCACTGTTCAAGGTAGTGCGGACACGGTGATAAGTGGTTGATTTCTCTCATGGAGCATACATACAGTCTTTGAACAGGGAAGAGATGACCAAACATGGCATAATAAGGGCTGTACAGAGAATTGAAATAGGCTGATCTGAGGGACTAGGTGGCTGCTTTGGGCAGTCAGGTAAGGCCTGTCCAAGGAGGTGGTATTTGAATCGACCATGTGAGCTCTGGCACAGGAGCATTAGTGCAGAGAGAGCAGCTACTACAAAGGCTCAAAGGTAGGAACGCACTTGGCGTGTTTGAGGATCAGAGAGCAGGTCTGTGTGTGTGTGCCAGTAAATAAGGGGCGAGTGGTTATGGTAGAGAAACCAGTGTTCATCAAATTGTCCATGTGATGCCAATGTTTCCCAGCCACTTTGCAGTGGTCAGGGCACAGGATTATTTCTGGCCAGTGGGCTGTGAGCAGAGAAAAGGCCATTCATGATTTTTCCTCTCTTGCTCTAAATTCAAGCATTGAAATGGTAGTGTCACAAGTTGGTGGAGCTATCATCATCCTGGGTCTCCAAGGACCCATGAGACCTGCCCTCCAACATTTGACATATGCTCTGAAGGAGAAACCAACTTTCGTTAAGCCAGTGAAGTTTTAGGGTGCTTCATCAGAATCCCTGGAGCTAGGGCCCAGGTACGTTTCACTAAGCCCTCCAGGTGATCCTGGGGCTCACTAAGCTCTGAGAACCACTGTGCCAGATCAGGCAGAGTTTGATTGGATGTCCTGCCATGGGAGGGGCCTCTGTCTCAAAGGTTCAGGGAAGCCAGGCAGCTGTAGCTACAGCCACCATGCTTGAAGGGGAGAGAGAGCGAATGAGTTACTCTACCGACTGGTACAGGAAGCCTCTGAGACAAGGTGACCCTGTATCTGGGTTTCTAGGATGAGTAGGATTTGCCAAGTGGGGAAGGCATTCCAAACAGAGGGTAAAGGTATGGAGGAGAGATGGGAAAAGGAACCTAGAATGCATACTTCTAAGTATAAAGGTGAATAGAAGGACAATAGAGTTAGAGAAACCACTATTTTGCAGAACTAACTTATTTAGACAACAGTGGATATTAAAACCATTGGGTAAGATAGGATAAATAAAGTGGACATATGCCTCCCACAAGCTAGAATGAAAGCTGGTCACAGAACTTAGATGCTTTCTGAGGAGAAATTGGTGGAGGTAGAAAGTTATGAATTACCTGAACTGACTGGGAGGTCATAATAGGGATTAAGTAAAAAAAAAATTTTTTTTTTTTAATTAAATTTTTGCACATTTGGGCTCCTGGCTGGAAAACACTATATCCTAGGATGATTTATTTTCTTTGGCCTGTAGAGGGCACTTGGAGACAGCAGAAGACCCGATGGAACCTGTCCTGATGGTCCAATCCTAAAATCAGATGGGTATGCGTTTCCCTGAAAAGTATCAATAATTCAAGGCAGGCAACTGTCCTAGTAGAAATACTGACGAAAGTAATGAAGCCAGGCGAACTGAAGGGAGGCATTCATAAACCAGGGGATGGCATACACACAGGTTTAGGGTATTAGTGAAAAAATTGAGCATAGGATGGGGAAGAAACCACCCCAAATAGCCTCTTGCCACTCCCAGGAGACACAGGAAAGCAATTTTAAAAAAACAGTTTACAAAAAACTATTCTATATTAGGGTATTTCCATCTTTTGAAACAAACCCACCCCCTTTTAATACATCTTTCTTTTAAATAATTTTTTATTCTTTGTTGTTGAATCCAGGGTTGGGGTAAGTACTTTTTCAGTGGTACTGAGGATCTCACCACATGAAATCCCAAGGTTCAGGCTGATCAAACTCTAAAGTTCCAAAGAACTGAAAACCAGAGAGGGAAAGCAGGGCCTTCAGCTTAAACCAGCAACATGGAGACTCGGCAATGCCTGGAGCAGACGTGAAAGATCCCAGGAAAGAAAGCAAGATGGATACCTGAGAAAGCCGAGTCTGAGAGGACACAGTGCGCTACCTTAAGGAGCCTGAATTTGAGATGAGACACAGCCCCACCTCAGGGAGACCCACTCTGAGGGAAAAGGCAGCCCTGACTTCAGGAGGTCAAGTCTGACAGGAGGATAGACCTTCATCAGGGGCTTCCCCAGTGGCACCTGCTAATGAGGGAGACACAGGATTAATCTCTGGGTCGGGAAGACCCTGTGGAGTAGATGATGGTAACCCACACCAGTATTCTTGCCTGGAAAATTCCATGGCTGGCTACAGTCCATGGTGTCACAAAGAGTCGGACATAACAGCAACTGAACCCGCACATAGGAACCCCAAACTGAGGAAACAGAGCCTTGCCCTTGAGGAACCTCAGTGAGGGGGAGTACAGTACTCCTTCGAGGAGACCGAAAATGAAGGGAGACACAACCCTGACTCAAAGAGCCTAAGTTTGAGGGGAGACACAGATCTGCCTCAAGGAGACCACTTTGAGGAAACCCAGCCTTGCCCTTGAGGACCCACAGAGAGGGGGAGATACAGAGCTCCTTCAGGGAACCCAAATCTGAGGGGAGACAGCCCTGCAGCAAGGAGTGTGAAGCAGGGGGCAAATAGTCTTGCCTTCAGGAAGTCCCATTCTAAGAATGGAGCCCCATTCTATGATGCGGTTGTTCCTCAGGGAGCCCCACTATGAGGAAATACAACCCTGCCCTTGAGAATCTGCAGTGAGTGGGAGACACAGTACTGCCTCAGGGACCCAGAATCTGAGGGGAAATACAGTCCTCTCTCTAAGAACCACAGTCCGAGGGGGAGATACAGTCTTGCTCAGGGAGCTCCATACTAAGGGGAAATGTAATCCTGATTTCAGGGAGCCTAAATGTGCGGGCAGACACAGTCCTGCCTGCAGGGAGCCCTGCTAAAAGAAAACACAGCCCTGCTCTCAAAGAACCATAGTCTGAGGAGAGTCTGGCTCAGGGAGCCCCACTCTGAGGGGAAACACAGCACCAACTTCAGGGAGACCCAGTCTGTGGAGAGATACAGCCCTGCCCTTGAGGATCACAGTGAGAGGAAGATACAGATCTCCATCAGGGAACTCAGATCTGAGGGGAGACACAACCCTCTCTTCAAGCAACCCCGGACTGAGAGGATACACAGCCTTGCCTTTAGGGAGCCCCATTAAGAGGACGGGATATAGCCCTTCCATAGCCAGAATCTGAGTGAAACAGCCCTACCCTCAGGGAGTCCACATCTGAGGGGAGACAACTCTGTCCTTGAGAAGACACAGTGAGGGGAAATCTAGAAATCCTTCAGGAAACTGGAAGAGAAAGCATGCCCCACCTCAGGGAACCCCACTGTCGTGAAATACAGTCCTGCTCTCAAAGGGCCATAGTCTGAGGGGGGAGATACAGCCCTCAGGAGCCCCACCCTGAAAAAGCACAGTCTTGACCTCAAAGAAACCCAGTCTGAGAGGGAGACACAGAGCCCAATACTGAGATTAGAAAGAGTTCTGCCTCAGGGAGCCCACTCTGAGGAAACACAGCCCTGCCCTTAAGGATCCATAGTGAGGGGGAGACACAGCCCTCCCTCCGGGAATAGGATTCTGAGGTGAGACATCACCCTGTCTTCAAGGAGCTGCAGTTAGAGTGTAGACACAGCTCTGCCTTCAGGGACCCCTCGTCTGAGGGGAGACACAGCCCTGCCTGAGTGAACTTGAATCTAAAGGGAGATACAGCTTTACCTTCAGGGACCCCAATTCTGAAGGGAGATACAGCCCTTTCTCAGGGAGCCCCAAGCTGAGAGGAGAGACAGCTTTACCTCAGGGAGCTCCACTGTGGGGAAAACTCAGCCCTGCTCTCCAAAAGCTACAGCCTGAGTGAGATACAGCTCTGCCTGAGGGATTCCCAGTCTGAAGGAAAATACAGCCCTGACTTCAGGGAGCACAAGCCTCAAGAGAGATGGAGACCCTGCCCTTGAGAATCCACAAAGAAAGGGAGATACAGAGCTCCTTTAGAGAACCTGAGTCTGAGAAGGGAGACATTTCTGTCTTTAGGGAGCCCTAGTCTGAAGGGAGACACCTCCCTACCCAGGGATCCTCACTATGGGGAAACACAGCCCTGCTCTTGAAGAACCACAGCCTGAGAGGAAGATACGGCCCTCCCTCAGGGTGCCCCACGCTAAGCGGAAACACAGCACTGATTTCAAGGAGCTCCAATCTGTGGAGAGATACAGCTCTGCCCTTAAGGATCACAGCGAGGGGGAGATACTGAGCTCCATCAGGGAACGCAAATATGAGGCGAGACACAACCTTGTCTTCAAGGAGCCCCAGAATGAGAGGAGACACAGCCTTGCTTTCAGGGAGCCCCATTAAGAAGGGGGATATAGCCCTTCCACAATTGGAATCTAAGTGAATCAGCCCTACTCTCAGGGAGTCCTCATCTGAGGGAAGAGAACTCTATCCTTGAGAAGCCACAGTGAGGGGAGATATAGCGATCCTTCAGGAAACTGGAAGGGGAGACACTGGAGGGGATACATGCCCTACCTCAGGGAGCCCCAGTGACTAGCAGAAAAGGTAGTCCTACTCTCAAAGAGACCCAGTCTGGGAGAGAGACACAGACATGCCACACAGAGCCCGATACTGAGATCAGAAACAGCCCTGCCCCAGGGAGCCCACTCTGAGCCCTGAGCTTGAGAAGCCACAGTGAGGGGGAAACATGGCATTCCCTCAGGGACCTGGAATCTGAGGGGAAATACAGCCCTGCCTCAGGGAAGATGAATCTAAGGGAAACACAGCCTTGACTTTAGGGAGCCCCAGTCTGAGGGGAGAAACAGACCTGCCTGAGGGAACTCGAATCTGAGGGGAGATACATCCTGTCTTCAGGGAGCCTCATTCTGAAGGGAGTTAAAGCCCTTCCTCAGAGAGCCCAAATCTGAGAGAAATACAGCTCTTCCTTCAGGAAGTTCCAAGCGCTGAGAGGAGAGACTGCTTTACCTCAGGGAGTTTCACTGTGAGGAAATCTCCACCCTGCTCTCCAAGAGACAGAGTCTGAGTGAGATAAAGCCCTGCTTCAGGGAGCTCACTCTGAGAAAACTCAGCCCTGCCCTTGAGAAGCTACAATGAGGGGAGATATAATGATCCTTCAGGAAACTGGAAGGGGAGACACTGCCATACCTCAAGGAGCCCAACTGTTGTGAAAGATAGTCCTGCTTTCAAAGAGACCCAAATCTGGGAGGGAGACACAGACCTGCCACACAGCCTGATACTGAGATCAGAAACAGCCCTGCCTCAGGGAGCCCACTCTGACCAAACACAGCCCTGAGCTTGAGGAGTGAGAGGAGTGAGTGCACCTTCAGGGAAACCGAATCTGAGGTGAGACACAGCGCTGCCTTCAGGGACACGCAGTCTGAGGGGAGACAGCCCTGCATGAGGGAACTCGAATCTGAGGGGAGATACATTCTTGCCTTCAGAAAGCCCCATTCTGAAGGGAGATAAAACCCTTCCTCGAAGAGCCCAAATCTGAGGGGAAACACAACTCTTCCTTCAGGGAGCCCCAAGCTGAGAGGAGAGACCGCTTTACCTCAGGGAGCTTCACTCTGAGGTAAACTCAGCCCTGCTTTCCAAGAGTCACAGTCAAGTGGAATATATAGCTCTGCCTCAGGGAGGGCAAATCTGAGGGTTAAAACAGCCTTGCCTTCAGGGCGCCCCATTCTGAGTGGAGATACAGCTCTTCCTCAGAGAGCCCAAAATTGAGGGAAACACACACCTACCCTCAGGGAACCCCACGTTGAGGAAACACAGCCCTGCTCTCAAAGAGCCACAGTCTTAGGGGGAGATACAGCCCTGCTTCCAAAATCCTAAATCTGAGGGGAGCAGCTCTTCTTCAGGAAGCCCCAGTCTGAGGCAAGATGCAATAGTGCCTCGGGGAGCTTCAGTCTGAGGAAACACAGCTCTGCCCTTGAGGAGACACAGGGAGGGGGAGATACGGTGTGCCCCCACAGGGGTCACTTGCTGCTTTCATTCTTTCACTGCCTTCACAGGGGTTCAACCGTTAGTACAGGAACTCAGATCACGCCAGTCGTGAGGCACTTGACCAAGAGAAAATACCACCAAGACTTCTTCCAGCCCAGTGTGATCACAGAAAGAGCCCTGCCTCAGGAAACCACTCTCAGTCACACAGCACTTGGACTTCCCTGGTGGTCCAGTAGTTAAGAATCCACCTGCCAATGCAGGGAACACGGGAAGATCTCACGTGCCAGTGTGCCACAGATACTGAGCGCCCCGACCCGGGTCCCTCCCGCTAGAGCCGCTGCTCGGACGATGAGAAGCCAGGTGCTCCTCAAGGGAGAGTAGCAGGCCGGCTCTCTGCAGCTGGAGAAAGCCTGAGCCCAGCAACGAAGATCTAACACAGCCAAAATAGTAATAATAAATAAATTAGTTAATTAAAACAAGAACACAGGACAGTCTGAGGGAGAGACATAACCCTGTTTCATTCAGGGTGCCTCACTATAAGGCAAAACAGCCCCGCTCTTGAAGAGCCATTCTGAGGAGATACACCCCTGCCTCAGAAACTCCAAGTCTGAGGGGAGCAGCTGTTTGTCAGGAAGCCCCGGTCTGAGGGAAGATACAGCCCTGCCTTAGAAAGCTTCAGTCTGAGGAAACACAGCTCTGCCCTTGAGGAGACACAGGAAGGGGGGAGATACAGCATTCCCTCAGGGTCGCTCGCTGCTTTCAGTCTTTCACTGCCCTCACAGGGGTTCAACCGGTAGTGCGGGAACCAAGATCTCGCAAGATGCGAGGGGCACGGCCAAAAAAAAAAAAAAAAAAAAAACCCCGCCAAGACTGCTGGGACCCCAGTGTGATAACAGAAACAGCCCTGCCTCTGGAAACCACTCACAGTCACACAGCTCTTGGACTTCCCTGGTTGCTCATACAGTAAAGAATCTGCCTGCCAATTCAGGAGACACAGGAAGATCTCACTGTCAGGCGCCACAAATACTGAGCGTCACCTCCCTCCCTACGCCAGAATCACGGCTCCGCTATGGGAAGCCT
>NW_011494615.1:551763-566000 GCF_000754665.1 Bison bison bison | reverse complement strand
CCCGGCAACAAAGACCCAGTGCAGCCAACATAATAATAATAAATCAATTAGTTAATTTTAAAAAAAAAGAAGAAGAAAAAACAGCACAGTCTGAGGAGAGACACAGCCTTGTTTCAGGGTGCTTCCTATGATGGAAACAGAAACACAGCTCTGTTCTTGAAGAGCCACAGTCTGAGGGCAAGATACAGCCCTGCCTCAGAGAGCTCACTCTGAAGAAACACAACCCTGTCCTTGAGAACCACAGTGGGCAGGAGATAACAGCCTCCCTTCACAAAACCAGAAAATAAGGGGAGACACAGCCCTCCCTTAGGGAGCCCCAGTCTGAGGGAAGGCACAGGGCAAGGCAGAATTCAACGGGGTTTTCTAGGGGCAGGCAACTGCAGCACTGGGGGCCATTGGTAGCAGAGACCCACAAGTGCAGGCCAATGTTTAGCGACCTTATTCAGAAGAGAAAAGCCAGAGAGGTGTTTTCTCCCAAGCCCCCCAGTATATAAATCCTTGGTCTTCCCAGAGACTTCTGTTTGTCACCTGTGACACTAAGTAGACTAGCAGAATAACAGCAACAGCATGCATGTGATTCCTCACTCTCCTGGTTACCTAACTTCTAGCCACCGGCTGTGTTCATCACCCTGGGGTCACTAGTCTGTGAGAAGCTATTGCCTTGTGTGCTCAGCTGTATGACTGGCTGACCCACCACAGAAATGGTTGTTTGGCTCGGGAACTGGGTAGGAAGATCCCTTCATTTGCATCAGCTGATGCCCAATCTCTGGCCCCCTCTGAGGCTGCTGTCAAGGCCAGAGCTCTGACAAGCAGATTACACAGGGGTGAAGACAAGGGGCTTAGCCAGGTGTCAAATCCCTGGGACTTTAAGAACATGTATTGTGGTACTTCGGAGAAGGCAATGGCACCCGACTCCAGTACTCCTGCCTGGAAAATCCCATGGACGGAGGAGCCTGGTAGGCTGCAGTCCATGGGGTCACAGAGAGTCAGATACAACTGAGCGACTTCACTTTCACTTTTCACTTTCATGCATTGGAGAAGGAAATGGCAACCCACTCCAGTGTTCTTGCCTGGAGAATCCCAGGGATGGGGGAGCCTGGTGGGCTGCCGTCTATGGGGTCACACAGAGTCGGACACGACTGAAGTGACTTAGCAGTAGCAGCAGCACTGTGGTACTTCTCAGCCCTTAATGGTGAAGGATCAGTTGGTTGGTTTTATTTTTCAAACTGATCTGTCATGGGCCAATATTTTTCTAACATGCAATAATGATAATTTACAGAAAAAAATAAAATTAAATAATCGAAAATACAAGACCAACTTCTTAATTACTAGACTCAACAGACATTAAATTACATTTCTAAAGTACATTACATGCACTCAATGGAACTTAGCATTTTTACTAATTTGGAATTGTTTTTCATTTCAGTTTTCCTCCACTCAAATCTGGAAAGCATGAGCTGCTCATTAATTAGAGGTAACCATAGTTACCAACTTGTCTTCAAAAATACATTTAAGAGTTCCTTTTTTTCCTTGAGTTTAATTCTACAAAAAGAATTTGTTAGTGGCTCTTGTTCCCTTTTCAGTTTCATTGAGTGATTTTTCAAACCCTGGAGCCATTTGGCAGTCATATTAAAAGTTCCAATATTAAGATTTAAAAAAATCACCCATTCTTAGAATAAACAGTCCAGGGCCCTGAATTATCCAGTTTTGAAACTTCAGCTGACTGGGAGGGTTAACCAGCAGGTTGGCAAAGAAGTGGGCCTGAATTCTGCAGATTTCAGTGTGACTTTCTACAAAGAGGAGCTGGCAACCACAGGAGTGGTTTTTTTTAAAAAAACTGTCCACTTGAGGGCATTGTAATCTTCTGTAGGGGAGGAATGGATGCCCATTTCTTCAGTTAACTAAGTTACTAAGTATAAAGAAATTCACTGACACCTGATCTGCTGCCGCGTTGATTAGATGTCCCTTTGAGACTGGCTCCAAGGGCAGCTGCCCAGCTGTCCTGCCCCTTAATTCAGCCAGCTCTGCTGCTCTGTTCTGTCCCTTCCTTTGAATATTATTAGTATCTGCCATAATTCCTGAAGCACTGTACTGTGATTTTGTAAATCTCCCACTGGAGCTCTTGGTAGCTGTACCAGCCACATCAGCATAGTACCTGACATACAAGTGTGTTCCATGCATGTTGTTGGGCCAGCGAAGGGCTTATAACAGTACACACAAGATGGTAAAGAGAGCAGTTGAATCCTTTTCAGAATGGAACTTGGAAAAAGATCAAACAATGTGAGTCACTCTGGCTACAGTCCCGAAGTGTTAGGGCAGGAAAGGCTTGAACTCGTGCCAATTCTGCCTGCCATGTGCCCAGACCAGCATGTGAGCCATGGGAACGAAAAGGTAGAAAAGTTGCTAGTCTTGGAGCTTAATTAGATATAACATCCCACTTGTCAGAAACTTCTCGTGCTGTCTTGAGATTTTTCCAAACCAGAAGGCTCGTGGGAGTTATAGTATTCAGAATTAAGATAATAAAATAAGCCACCCAATCTTAGAGAATACCTTGATGGCGTGAGTGACTTGGGTTTTTTAATTTCATCACATCTTGAGACAATATTTCATCAAAATCCTAGGGTTCCATTAGAAACTACCAGATCCTGATAGTCAAAGAGGATGCAGGAGTAGGCCTGGAAGACTGTGTGGGGGACTTTTCTTGAACTTAACATAACCTAGGACTAAAAGTGCAATCTGGGGCACAGCAAACCCATCTCCAGGAGACATCCCTTAGTTCTGGCTCAAGGAGTAAAAGAGGGAATTCCTAATGGCCAGAGAGCGTAAATATTTCCTGTTTTTCTTTTCTTCTCTTTCATGCCACAGCCCCCTGGCAAACACATAGCCACAGTGGTTAAAGGTCAGTCATGAGCCTGGCCAAGGCCAAAACTGAGGAAGAGGCAACTGGCTCTTAGATAGGAGGAGTTATGATCTCAAGAGGGTCTCATCAACCCCTATTGCTTTTTTTCACTCACTGTTCTTCCATTACTCAGACTCAAACATGGGCCCAAATATGAGAGTGTATGGCAGAACAGGATAACCAGAGCCAAGTTTTTGGGTGGAGGACCAAAAAGGAGAGTCCCAGGAAACTGGAAAGTTCTGGGGAGATTGTAGAGAGAGAGAGAGAGTAGCTCAGGAAGGCAACCCCATATAGTCATTCATGAACTCCAGGCCTCAACCTCAAGCCATGCATGCTCGGATCTGGTCCTAATTGGCGTATCAAAGACTGAGAACTAAAGTAATACGTAGACTACCATCTACTTCCCAGACTGTCACTGGATGGTGTCCAACTGATATAGAACCAAAATGCAGTGTTCCTTGTAAAGTGAATTAACCACCGTTCTTTCCAATGTCTGTCTCCTTTGGGGCTTCCTATTGCATCAGGCCACCTGGGGCCTTTGCTGAATAAAACCCAGGTCCCTTTTCTCTGATCATCGACTGCAGGGATTCATCCTTTGGTCCCATACATCAGGAATCCCTCCTTGAACTTTCTGAAGACTAAAGGACTTTTTGCCATTTGTAGACACAGAATGAGGAACAGAAGAAAATCACTTTAATAGCATTGTAACACATTAGGACTGGGGGTCACAGATAAGGAAAACATTTTGTCATCCTTTTATACATTTCTGCCAAGGTGTGAGGTTGTGTTGGACAATGATACAGACAGATTTTTCACATTGAAAACTTAATAAATAGATACTTTAAATGTCAGACATCAGAGACGAGTTATGAGTGTGATTGTTTTCTTATTCTGCCTCCTTTGAGTCAGGAGGTTGCTTCCTATCACACTGCTGAAGGCCAGGTCTTCTAGGAGGTGTATTCAAACTCCTCAGCGCTGCGACGGCCAAAATCCATCCAGCCCATGTAGTCCCGGTCACTTATCCTGTGGCTGGGGTCCAGGCTTTGCAGGTTCTTGATCACAGACATTCGGCCAGAAGGAGCTAGGGGCAGAGAGGAAGGAAACAGGATAATTATATCTAAGAGCATCACTAGTTCCTATTGTAAAGGCAAATAATAGAAAAGGCCTGGCAATATGTAACATACACCCTCTTAAATGTATCAAAGAGTTATCGAGAGAGTGAGATTGCTGGGCCAAAACCTAAGAGAAAAGAAAGACCCATGTCTGTGTAACTGGAGAGAGGGTAGTATTTTCTAGTTGCGGTGTAGTTTGCAATCTGTAAGAATTTAGGTTAATTAATTTATTCTCGCCTTTCATAGCTGAGACCTGCCTAGGTTTTCCTACTGCTCTGGGTGTTTTCCCTTATGTAGCAGGATTTCCCCAGTAGTACCCATCTCTAAAGTTTATCCCTTAAGGGTCTTTCCTGGTGGTCAAGTGGTTCAGGCTCCATGCTCTCAAGGTAGGGGACATGATTCATTCTCTGGTTGGGGAACGAAGATCCTACAGGGCAAAAAAATAAAATTTACCCCTTAATATCCCTGAGCCTACCTGACTCTTGTCAAGGCAATGTGATGAAAATATTTTGATGTTAGAATGGCTTTTCTAGAATGGAATCCAATCTCACTGCTAGATAAATGCTGTTTTAAAATTATTAATTTGAAAGGTACCTTCTTTTTCTAAAAAAAAAAAAAAAAAATTATATTGAGAAAAAGGCACACCAGCAGATTAAAATCTTAGCATCTCAGAAACATTCAAAGAAGGGTGGGCAGAACAGAGGTAGTTTAGTTCAGCCATTTTGACCAACATGCAATCATTGAACCTGAAATGGGCCCATGGGGATGGGAGTTGAGTCCTTCGGAACAGGAGTCCAGGTATGATTCATGTTGAGTGGGCAGGGCCATGATGAGGCATGTGACTGTTCTGGCCCACAGATCATAGACACTGGCATCCTGGGGATAAAATTAGTATCATACCTTCTGTTGTACAAACCAAGGGGCAAGAACAGTCCCTCAGGGATCTCACTGGGCAAAGCCCAAGTGGCTTCAAGAGCAGAGGGGTAGAGGCTCACTTAATGGTTACTATTATATTGGGGGCCACTGTGTCCCCACTGCTCACAATGATGGCATTGAGCCCTTCTGTACAAGGCTGACCTTGCCAACTGCTGCCCAAGCTGCATTAAGTCGGACCACAGCTTATTTATTGATGACACTGCAGAAGCAGGTATCCTGATAATCAAATAAAGCTTGCTAAATTTAAAATCAGAAACAACCCTATGGAGCAATGTCCCCACACTTTCTTCCTGTTCCCTCTCTTTCCCCTCCCCATTACTTCTCAGCCTTGGGACTAAGCATCACCCCAGCACATTCCAGCTCTTTTGCAGGGGTTGCCAGTCTATGCAGAGGAAATCAGCCTTTGCTGTTCAACACCTTTCAGATGAACTATTAGTCCCTGCATTCAGTAAAACTCTCAGACCCAGTTATCTGTACAGAGTCACACCAAAATATGCCTCGTCCTCCTGCCTGTTGCTGCTGAATGCCCCCTCAAAGGGCTGGGCACCACTGGAAATGCCACCTAATGGAAGCAACACGGCAGCTTCAGTGTGAGCAGCAACCTCCGTGGTTTTGGTCCGGGGCATCGTGTACAGTATGGAAGCTGTGTCTGTATCACCCATAATTTCCCCATTGCACACATGTTTCTGTGCATTTACCAGAGTCCTCACTCGCTTCCCCATCGCGTACACAGAGCAGGCACTTACAACCAACTCACACAATTGAAGGGCCTAGCTCCTTGAAACTTTAAAACTTGTAATGAGCAGTACAGCTGGGAAGCTGAATGGCTTCCAGACCCTCTGGAGAGGGCAGGACTTGAGTAAATTCCCAGCCCTTATGCTGCCGAGATGTGCTACCCATCTAGGCATCCAATCTTCCAGAATCCCAGCTTCCACACTGACACAATGAGACCCTACTGCACAGGGTTATTGTGAGGACAAAGAGAAACAACACAGATGGAGCACTGGACTGTGCTGGGCTTGGGGCAGGTGTACACTAATAGAATTCCTTCTCTTCACATCACTGACATCTCCATAGACAGTTCTTAATGATAAACTATTGGGCTGTCCCCAAAGGGTGCATTATCTTGTTTAGAATCTTTAAGCATGGCATATACTACAGTTGAGTAAATATTCACTGTGATCTCGAAATGTATAAAACAAAGAAATTGTATAGATGGAGATACTTATTTCTAGTTCATATTTGTCAAATAGAAGAGAATGATTTTTTTTTTCCAGCTAGCACTGATCCTTGGTGTTGGCAGCTAAAGTTTCAAGTGACGATTCTTCCCATATGGGTTTGTTTGTCACTGCAGGCTGAAGGCAAAGGGCTGAGAAAAGACAGCAGGAAGGCCCTTCCAGCTAAGAGTTGTGGTATAAAGTCACTGTGAAGTGTCAGTTCTGGGGAAATCATTTGGTAACTGGCTTCTTTCCCAGAACTGTTTCTGGTGGATCTTTCCTGAAGGTAGGAAGGGGCTTCCAGATTATGGTCAATGAAAAACCTAGGATATTCAACCCATATCCAAGGACAGATTTTAAACTACTTTCAGACAGACAGACAGCAGGAACCTCCAAATTTTCAGACATTCTCTGTCATCTGTCTAATATTTCCACATCTTTCAATATAATTAGGAGGAAAGCAAAATAGAAGATGGTAGTTGGGACAATCCCCCAATAAGAGGATGAAATGTAATGCATCATCTTCTATTTTTTTCCCTTCTGAATTGCCCTGGTCAAAAAGGTCCCTTCTCACCTTCCTATGGAATTGTAGGAGACTCTGGACAGCCAAACCCTTTATTTTCTCCCCATTTTATCAAGCCACAAGTTAAAATTCAAATCCAGGCCCCGGAACTCCAGCAGTTAACGTTAAGAGAGACTTGTGGGAAAGGAGCCCACCTCCCACCTCTCCCAGCAGCATTTGCTAGTTTTTCATCCAGCCATATTGGTCCAATTTAAAACACGGCTTCACCATTAGTGTCACTTTAGATAAAGTTGATAGGAAAAAAAATCTGTCCCAGTTCAAATCATGATTTCCAAGGACCCTAGAGATGAACGAGCCTCCCTCTGAACCTCACGAAGAGCTAGAAAGAGCCGAGGGGAACCCCACCTCATGCCCTCTTTACAGATGAGACAGTCAGGCCCCGGAAAGGGACAGGGCTGTCCGTATGCCACTCAGCTACTGAGCTGCTGAATTACTTTATTCCTAGAGAAAGACTCTGATGCTGAGGAAAGTGTGACTTGTTTAGCTCCTGCGGCAGTTGGGTCTGTGTCTCCAACAGCAAAGTGAAAATAAACACATCTCTTGCTGGGTCATCATCTTAAACCACTGCTAAAAGAGGACTCAAAACTGCTCCTGATTCTTTCTTCCTGTTACATACTTCCATGAAAATCGACACATAGTCACTTCTTAGACTGTTGCTGTCAGCTCTCAAGTATTCTTAGCGCTGACCATTGCCTGCTAGAGGGTTTCCAAATGCAGTAGCTGGGCAGCTCCTGTCCTTTATATTCACAGTAGAGGGTGTTTAGTGGATCTGCAAACTCTTTCTGAGTTAGTAATTTGCTCAGTAATCATCTTTTAATATCTTTACAATATGTTGAACCTAAACAGCAAACACAGTACCAAAAGTTAGTTTAAAGAAAGCTTTCTCTTACTAAATTAAGTCCTGCCCCTTCCCTCTCCGTTTGCTACAAAGGAGGTACAGAAAACTGCACTGTCTGGGGCAAGCAGAATCAGAGAAAAGAAAGTGAAACACCTTTCACCTTATCCTGTTGCCCAGGTACCCCCTGGCTCCCCAGGAGTCACCCGCCTTCACCAGCCCAATGGTAGAGAAGAGGGTCAGGCCTGGAGACAGAAGGGAGGGACAGAGAGGCAGCCTGCGTACCTTTCCGAGCCTGCTGGATGTACCTGGCCAGCAGCGCGCCCAGGTGTGCTCGGGGCTCGTCGTCCACCCTCGGCACCGCCCTCAGCTGCCTCCGGGGCGCCTCCTCCGCCTGCTGCGCCCGAGGGCCCGTGGGGTCCGCGTGAGGCATCGGCTGCGCCAGGGCGCCCGCCGCCAGGACCGCCATCAGCAAGCACAGGCACACGCCGCGGTTCATGGCTGCGGGGAGCAGAGGGAAGGGGACGTGAACGAAAAGGCGGGGCATCCGTGGGCTCTTGAGGAGGGTCGGACACCCAAGGTACAGAGAAGGGGGCTCAGCCCAAAGGCGCGGGGCTCCGGATCCGCTAGGCAGGTGCCAGCATTAGGGAGCCTGTGACCGCAGCACGCGCGTTCGGGCGCACCGCGTTCCTCTTTGGAGTGAACCGCAGTCGGGGCCCGGGAGTGGTGTGGGGGACGGAGAGAGACCCTGTCCTCTGCCCTGTTTAGCAGAAGGAATGTCTTCTGTTGTCCTTTAGTTTGAGGAAGTGTTACAGCGTTGTCTCTCTTCTCCTAACTGGAAAAACAAGAGATTAAAGACAGGTGAAAATTATCCGAAAGGGACTACTCTGTAGGAAAAATAAGAACCTTGAAGAAAAGAGGCACCTTACCAGAGAGCTCAGACGCTTCAAACAGGGAAATAAATGGTGAAAAACTGAGAAGCACGGTTTAAAATATGAGACCAATACATAAACGCCGTATTTTTCAAGTTTCCTCAAGGTGCTAATGGGAATTGGCAATGAACAACTATGTAAAACGCAGGCAGGGTTTTAAAAAAATCAGAAATCTGCGCTCAGTCCTCCGGCGTCCGCCAAGCACCGCTGCGTTTTAGATCCGCGCAGATAAAACACTGGGATGGTTCTATCCCCCAAACCTTGAGTTTTCCCGCAGTATTCAGAAAATGAATTTAAATTGAAAACCTCTCGGTAGTTTATTCGAAAAGATTGCAAAGTACACTGGACCGCTGTGTAGTAACATCTAGCGAATCGCAATTTGCCCGCTAACCCGAGCAAATAGATGCTCCAGCGTTGCCTGCGCTGGAGAACAAAGCAAGCGAGTACAAGTCTGTAAACCAGCCCTATCCACCCAGACCGCACTGTCCTTTGTGACTTAGAGAAGTGTCTTTCGAGCTGTCGGAAAGAAGAAACAGAAAACGGTAAAATGAAATGGAAGGGGAACAGAAGTGAAGACCCATTCTTCGAGGACACTTGGATCCCCGAGAGCCGGGAACCTACCTTCGGAATAGGACGCAGCCGGCTTCGCGTTCCAGCCAGAGCAGAAGTTCAAGGTAGGCGGGCAGAAGGCTGCCTCTTAAATAGCCCCGCCTGAGTCGTTGGCCAGTCATCTGTTTACCCAGTACTGACGCAGAGGGGTAGCGGCACGTGCTCCGAGGGCGGCCGCCGGGGCGACAATAGATTGAGGTGGCTGCTGGGAGAGGGGGCAATGGCCATGTGGAGCCGGGTGGGTGGCGGGGTGGGTGGCGTCAGCCGCGTCTCGGTCGGGGGGACTTCCTCCCCCAGCTCCGTGCACCCCCTCTCCCTTGCCCATTCCAGCGCGAAGCTCCCCGTCTTCAGGATGGGAGACCTAAGAATGGGACTCTCCTGCGGGATGGAGAAGCTGCCCGCGCGCCTGTAGTTCGCTTTGGGGACCAGAGGCGCCGGAAAAGAAACCCGGGATAGGATGGAGTGGCACTGGACAGTGCTGGGTGTCAGCAAAGTGTAATTCTGAGACGGTGGCAGTGTCGGCCCCTCTTGGAGCGTCCCAGACTGCTCTGCTCTGGTCTTTTAACTTTGTTCTCAGCCCCTTGATCCCAGGATCCCGAGGGCAAGGGTCCCTGGGTCAGCGAAAGGGATCCTCCACGGCTGGCTGCGGGCGTCGCGGACCCTGCTTTACGTAGTTGTAAAACGAGGATGAGTATATTGGGCTTTGCCCGGAGTTTGGGAAAGGGCTGTGTTTTCTTCCAAGCGGAGCTACGTCCTGCCCGCGGCGCCCTCAGCTCCTGTCGCCAAGCAGCGCCAGCGAGTGTCCCCAAAAGCCCCCCAATAGCCGTCCCCCTCTGGCATCGGCATCCGCCAGTCCCATCTTCCCCAGCTTTCACACTTGAGCCGGTCCCCGCCGTCTTTGAAATAAAGACCTCGCTCTTGTCACTCACCCCCCTAGTGGGGACAAGGGAGGCGGCGGCAGCTGTGCGCCCTTCCCTGTGGGGTCGCGCTCCTGGCCAGTGCGCCACAGGGGTCTACACCCGCCTCCGCCCTGAAGCCGTTTGGGTTAGAGTCATCTAGTTAGTGCTCCAGTTCTCCCGGTGCTGCAAAATTATTGACAACCCCATTTCAGCAACCGGGGAGCCAACAGAAGCAGCAACTGGCCAAGGCTTCTCCACAGTTCCTGGAGCCTCAGCGGACTGAGACCTTCCAGCCTGAGACTTGAGGATAGCCACCCGCCCCTCCCCCCTTTTCCCTTCCTGAAGAAAGATCTGGACCTGATTCTTTCAAATCAGAATCTGTACTCAGCTCCTGGGATGGTGGGACTGTGGTGTTGAGGTGGGTGGGGAGCCTGGGATGCTTAGTGGGGAGATGCCTCTGGTTGTTGTCCCCATTCTAAACTCTAGCTTCTGCTGCTGCTAAGTCGCTTCAGTCGTGTCCGACTCTGTGCGACGCCATAGACGGCAGCCCACCAGGCTCCCCAGTCCCTGGGATTCTCCAGGCAAGAACACTGGAGTGGGTCGCCATTTCCTTCTCCAATGCAGGAAAGTGAAAAGTGAAAGTGAAGTCGCTCAGCCATGTCTGACTCTTACCGACCCATGGACTGCAGCCTACCAGGCTCCTCCGTCCACGGGATTTTCCAGGCAAGAGTCCTAGACTGGGGTGCCATCACCTAGAGGCTGCTGCATTTCTGCAATCTAAAGACATCATTTTTGAAACAGAGTTTCAGGTTAGATGTTTCCCAGTGATTTTCCCAGGAGGCTACTGTGTAGTTCACTTGGTGAAACTAGTTTTATTTGTGACTGTGGTCAAGGCATGTCTGAGAACATGAAGTTGTTATGGAGCATAATCACCTAAGAGGCTTGCTCAAACACCTCCCAGAGTTTCTAATTCAGTAGGTCTGAGATGGGGCCCAGAAACCTGCATTTCTGATGATTTCCCTAAGGCTACTGCTGGTGGTGATGGTCTCCTGACCACACTTTGAGAACCACTGCTACAGAATTTCCTAAGCCAGTTACTGAACTCCCTCCCCTCCATCCATTTAGTTAATATTTATTGAACGCTTTTCCTCCTGTATTCTCATTTTCTCAAGTCTGGTATCTGGGATCATCTCCCTAATAAATCACGTGCCCCCAAGGTTTTGTCTAATTTCAGCATAATCCTACCAAGGACACCAACTGTCTATCAGACACTATTGGGACACAATAGGGAGCAAAACAGGCAAAATGCCTGTATTCGTGGTGCTTCCATTCTAGTCAGGAGACAGAAAATAAATGCCACATGATGTGAAAGGTCTCTACTTTCATCCAGGAAATGGAAAGGGTGGGAACCACATCCAGATGTGTCACTGTAGACAGCAGAGGTGAGTGAAAACCTGTAACTGTTTTCTGATTTGGAATCTGGAAATTTCCATCTAATTGTGCTGAAAATAATTTAACTGAGATCCCATTCAGAGTTGGAGAGGCATCCCCCCAAAGCAGCCCTTGAGACAGGGATGTGATAGTTTCCATGCAGGATTTTTTTAAAGCCATGGGAAGTATCTCAAAGACATATGTCCATTTTTTGTTTGTAGAAAACTGAGTGAAATTTCCAGGAACACACTAGATCCTCCTACTTTATTTTTCATGGAATTTAAACTTGTTACAGTGATCTCCATTTAAAGGAGGTTAGGAGATTGTTTGCTGTGATTAGAAATGTGCTTTAAGTCTTGTGTTTGGGATCTTGAATTTTTTTTTTTTCTCTTGAACTTGTATTGAAAATGCCATTATTTGTCCTGGAATTTTCCAAAGGCCCACATAGCCGATGTCATCTGCCATTATATGGAGCAATTTAGCAGAAAAGAAAGAAGGAGCTGTGGTGGTGAACCATTTCCTCTTACTAATGATGAGTTCCCTCAGAATCTCTTAAGATGAGGTGCTCACAAAAGCAAGGCTGAGACAACCTGGGTGCAGGGAGATTACTTGGGAGTGATCTCAAGGAAGTAAGAGTAAGGGAGCAGGGAAGAGAGAGAAGGAAATCAAGTGCATGTTAATGAGGGGGATACTGTTGTGGACTCAATCCCACTGAGGTCTCTGTGAGATAACCCAAGGGACACATCTCATAACCAGCACCCCCAAGCCTAGAAGGACAACAGCTCCTGAATAAATATTTGTTGACTGAACTCTTTATCTCTTTCAACATCTTATCTGCCAACATGCCAGAGGATAGGAACCATGATTTACTCACCCAATACAAGAATTATCCTGGACACATGCTAAGTGATCAATACATGTCCACCAAGGAAACAACTCTTAGTTCAGTTGACTGGATTGATTAGGTGTATAGTAGTAAGTGAAAAACCCATTTGTTGGCCTCTGCTTGGGTTTTGGGCTCTCAAATAACCATAGGAATTGTTTTTAACACAATCTCTTTTAGCCAGGGATGTAAGAGCCACCAGAAATGAAAGGTCGTCTCCTGAATAAGTAACAGGAAAGAGGAGAGGTCAGCAGCCAGCCCATTGATCCTCACATGCAGAATGAGCCATTGCTTTTCAAACCAATCCTGAAAAGCCGGCAGGAATGGCAGTTGTCAGGGAGACCATTCACCGGTGTCTTCAGATTTGTCTTTAGTATCACTTTCCTTTGTAGAAGTATTAAGAGCAGCCTCTATTGTCCATAACTGGGAAAAGTTAACAGGGAGACTTAAGTTCTTTCAGGGGAAGTCTGAAATCTTTATGGTCCTGCTGATACAGATTCCCTCTGAAGAGGGGCCTCTCGCAGCAAAGGACAAGCATATGTCCCTGCAACATCCCAGCCTCCAGCGGAGACATGTCCTACCTACCACCCTGGTTGCTCCTTTAAATTAATTCCCCTCCTTTAAATTAATGCCAGAGGACACAGCTGTTGCTGGACAGCCTTATCAGGGAAGGTTCTTAGTTTTATCAATTCAAGTGGTTATTAAATTCAATAATAGGCCTAAGGGCACATAATTCAAAAATTTATTAATTTAAATTAAATTTATTAATTTAAAGATAGAAAAGGGTATGTAGTTAAAATGAAGTCTCCAGCTCATCCCCGTTTTTCCCCAGAGGCAAGGAGTGCTTTAGTTTCTAGTGAATTCTTCCACAGAGAATCCATGAACACACAAGCAAATCAAATGTGTCAAACACACACACAAATAATTTCCACTTGGAAGTACATAATATACAATGTTTTCTGCTTTACTTTTTTCATTTAAGATATGTATTAGAGGTCGCTTTGTACTATTGGCATAATTCTACCTCAGTGTCTATAGAAACTCTAGTGGATGGATGTGTCTTAATTCATCTAACCAGTGCCCTACTGATAAAAAGTTAAATAGTTTCCAATATGTTCTAATTATAACTGAGGCTCCTTGATATATATCATACTGCTCATGCACAGGTTCCTAGAAGTGGACTTGCTGAAAGAGTATGTAGACTTAAAATTTTGATAAATATTGCCAAGTTACCCTTCAGGCAATGGATCCCAGCTGTCAAAGACAGCATATATATCTTTTCTTGTTTATTAATGCTTCAGCTCTAGATGCTTGGCCAGCTCCCTAGCTAAGCTCACTACCAGAGAACATTAGTTCTGAGGTGGTAGAGAGCTGACCCTACTAAACCACTGAGTTTAATCTTTGGGTCACCAAAGATTAAATCTGTGGCCTGTGTGTGTAGAGAGCAAAGGGTGGGTGATACTTCTCAGTGTGACTGACACTGCTCTCTAGGTGACATTTTGGACATTTATGAAGAATTTTGGGGTGAGCAAAATAACAAGTGGTGCCTGCTGGCACTTGGTGGGAGGGTGCCAGAAGGCAGTGTCTGGCCACCTGCTAGATGGACAAGTACATAATGTGGGATGACCCCCTGGGTATTCACATGTGTGAAAAGCTTGTCTCTAGTTATTCAAGACTAGAAGCTAATTTCATGTAACTTAAGTAAAAAGCATTTTGCCACAGTTTTAACATAACTTAACTTTTCCACTGATATTAAGAAGAGGTGGCAAGAACACACAGAAGAACTGTACAAAAAAGATTTTCATGACCCAGATAATCACGATGGTGTGATCACTGACCTAGAGCCAGACATCCTGGAATGTGAAGTCAAGTGGGCCTTAGAAAGCATCACTACAAACAAA
>NW_011494615.1:542579-551663 GCF_000754665.1 Bison bison bison | reverse complement strand
AGTAATGCTCAAAATTCTCCAAGCCAGGCTTCAGCAATACATGAACCATGAAATTCCAGATGTTCAAGCTGGTTCTAGAAAAGGCAGAGGAACCAGAGATCAAAATTGCCAACATCTGCTGGATCATCGAAAAAGCAAGAGAGTTCCAGAAAAACATCTATTTCTGCTTTGTTGACTATGCCAAAGCCTTTGACTGTGTGGATCACAATAAACTGTGGAAAATTCTGAAAGAGATGGGAATACCAGACCACCTGACCTGCCTCTTGAGAAACGTCTATGCAGATCAGGAAGCAACAGTTAGAACTGGACATGGAACAACAGACTGGTTCCAAATAGGAAAAGGAGTTCATCAAGGCTGTATATTGTCACCCTGCTTATTTAACTTATATGCAGAGTACATCATGAGAAACGCTGGGCTGGAGGAAGCACAAGCTGGAATCAAGATTGCCGAGAGAAATATCAATAACCTCAGATATGCAGATGACACCACCCTTATGGCAGAAAGTGAAGAGGAACTCAAAAGCCTCTTGATGAAAGTGAAAGTGAAGAGTAAAAAAGTTGGCTTAAAGCTCAACATTCAGAAAACGAAGATCATGGCATCCAGTCCCATCACTTCATGGGAAATAGATGGGGAAACAGTGGAAACAGTGTCAGACTTTATTTTCTGGGGCTCCAAAATCACTGCAGATAGTGATTGCAGCCATGAAATTAAAAGACGCTTACTCTTTGGAAGGAAAGTTATGAGCAACCTAGATAGCATATTCAAAAGCAGAGACATTACTTTGCCAACAAAGGTCCGTCTAGTCAAGGCTATGGTTTTTCCTGTGGTCATGTATGGATGTGAGAGTTGGACTGTGAAGAAGGCTGAGTGCTGAAGAATTGATGCTTTTGAACTGTGGTATTGGAGAAGACTCTTGAGAGTCCCTTGGATTGCAGGGAGATCCAACCAGTCCATTCTGAAGGAGATCAGCCCTGGGATTTCTTTGGAAGGAATGATGCTAAAGCTGAAACTCCAGTACTTTGGCCACCTCATGTGAAGAGTTGACTCATTGGAAAAACTCTGATTCTGAGAGGGATTGGGGGCTGGAGGAGAAGGGGACGACAGAGGATGAGATGGCTGGATGGCATCGCTGACTCGATGGCCGTGAGTCTGAGTGAACTCCAGGAGTTGGTGATGGACAGGGAGGCCTGGCGTGCTGCGATTCATGGGGTCGCAAAGAGTGGGACACGACTGAGCGACTGAACTGAACTGAACTGAACTTTCCAAGAATGTTAAATCCACTAAGGATCGTACTTTGTTTTGTTTGTGATTTTAAGAGTAAACGGCCACCATTCTGAAAACTCGTGTTGCCAGCCCCAGTGTTGCTTATCATGTTTGAGTTCACACCTCTATTGGCCCATGTATTGGCCCACACTCAAAATCCTGTGTTTATATTATTTAACTTCTGTTTCAAGTTATCAAATGTAAAGGGAAAATGTCTGTAAAATTCAGTTGCATCCTGGGTTGCTTACTTTAAATCCAAACTTATTCATTCTAAGTTTACATAAACATCTGACAACTGTCTTCTTAGTTAGCTGTGCCTAACCATTTAGATATTAAGATACATATCATTGTATTCTAAATGGCTTTCTTTTTATATTAGAGAATATACTTTATATTATCTTATATAGAGAACATTATATTGATTTTTAAAATATTGTGTGTAGAAGTGTATTATGGAATTCCCAGGTGGCTCAGTGGTAAAGAATTCACCTGTCAAAGCAGATTCGAGCCCTGGGTCGGGAAGATCCCCTAGAGGAGGACATGGCAGCACATTCCAATATTCTTGCTGGGGGAATCCCATGGACAGCAGAACCTGATGGGCTACAGTCTATGGGGACCCAAAGAGCTGACTATGCAGCTGAGCATGCATGCACACACATAGAGGTGTGTTATAAGACTTATACATGGTGAAGTGAAGTCGCTCAGTCATGTCCGACTCTTTGCAACTCCATGGACTGTCGCCTGAGGAGCCTGGTAGGCGACAGTCCATGGAGTTTTTCAGGCAAGAGTACCGGAGTCGCCGTGCGGGGCGGGGATCGGTGTTTGAGCCCCGGCTTCGGCTCCTCGCTGTTCGCCGCCGCGGCTCCCGGGACACCTGCTCGCTTATTGGCCCGTCCGGCCTCGCTGGGCTGCCCTGCGGCTCTCGCCCTCGTCTCCCGGCCCGCAGGGTGGGACACGGAGCTGGACCGAAAAAGTTTAAAAAAAAAAAAAAAAAAAGAGTACTGGAGTGGGTTGCCATTTCCTTCTCCAGGGGATCTTCCCAACCCAGGAATCGAACCTGGGTCTCCTGCATTGCAGGTAGATGCTGTACCATCTGAGCCACAGGGAAGCACTATACATGGTATGTTAGGCCAATAAAGGGAGAATGTGAAATATCTTTGATTTCAGAGCAGGTCAGATGGGGTTGGGAATCCAAGTCTTCAGAACATGGATGTTTAAGGCTTAATCCTGCTCCACCTGTTTCTTGCTCTCCTAACTGAATCTGGGGAAACACTGGGAGCAGGGATTGAAGGCAGGGACTCCAGAAAGATGGGGTGGAGTGTGTAGAGGGCAGAGAGTGAGGACATGGTTGCCAAAAAAAAAAAAAAGAGAGATGATGCACAAACAGCACTGAATACACAGCTCTTCTTCCATCTCACCGTGCTGCTGACCCTTGGGCCTGACAACACCATTGCATCTGCACTAGCTTCTCTCAGACAAGCCTGAGACCTGAGGGTGGAAAGGGAGCTGCCAAGTTTCAGTGCAGAGGTGGGCAGAGCCAGCTGAAGTCCTCTTGAGGTTCAGGGCTTTGGGAACAGCAAGTTTGGGGCTACTTTGCCTAGGGATGATGCTGAGCAATGTGTGAAGGACATGTTGATAAGAAAGGGAGCCAAAAAGAAGAGAGAAAATCATTGTGTGCTAAAAAGCAGCAGGGTTTTTTTACCATGAAAGTAAAAGTTATGCTTAGATTTTTCACAACATCCAGTCCTTAAGGAATGGCACAAAGCTGCAGCATATGCAGAAATTGGCAGCCCGGAAATGAAGGATTCGTGCCTAGATTTTCCTAGCACCCATGATGTCAAGTGAAGGAAGGAGTTTGTTTACCAGATTCTGAGACTCCCCCAGAGATGCTGGCAACAGACAGGCCTCCAGCTGAGTGGGGAGCATCAGAGTGCTGGGTCCAGGGGCACTGAGGACATAGAGGGTGAGAATATGACGGTAGCTGCCAGGCTGGTTTACTTATGTAAGTTTCCAGAGCTTGAGGTGGGGAGGAAAATGAGGCTCAATCTTCAGTCAAGAATGTTGCCTTATATTTGGGGTCCCTTAGTTTGGGTCTCCCTGCAAACAGACCCTGGGACCAAGTCCAGATGCAGGTGGTGTGTCTGGGCTGTACCATTCCAGGCAACCGATCTGAGAAGACAGGAAAGAGAGAGTAGCTGATTACAACGTGGGTTAAAGAACAGGCTACTGCTGGGGGCAACTGGGGTTCAGAGAACTGTATAAGAAACACTTCAGAATTTTCCACTGGACCATTTATCTATGACTCCCATATCCTGTTGTTTGAGGGTTACCCTGGCAGGTGGAAAAGAGGAGGCCCTAACAGGCAGAGAAGAGAGATGCAGGTATTTGGCCTGGGAAGCCATCAGTGGATACAGGAAGTGCCCCCCGTAGCTGCAGGTGAATTCAGTGGGGTGGAGGTTATATCAGCTGAAGCATTAACAGCAGCTCTTGCAGCCCCTAAATGCAAACCTCAGGAAAGACCCCGTTACCTTTTCGAACTGTAAAGACACACAAATCTCCCTATTTTGTTCTTATTCTTTGGGGAACATAGGCACCTGTAGGTACCAATACTTTGACCTGGAGAAATGTTCAAGCAACCTGTCCTCTTTGTCATGGCAGACACTTTTTCCTTTCTCCTCTGACCCTGGGAACTTTGTAATGAAAATAATATTAGATCTCAGTCTCAGGTCTCACACCCACCGTTTGTATCATGCAGAACAAGCCACTTCAGTCTCATGACCCTACATTTGCACAAGCATCCAAGTTGGCCAAGAACCACTTCTTAGAAGGATGTAAACCCTCAATGGGATAAACCTTAGCTGTGTGAGGTGAGGGCTTGGGGATGAGGAAACTGGCATCTCCAGCCCTTTTCCACAATCAGCAATTCTTGGAACAAAAATATTGATCTCAGAATGGGATACTGGGGAGGAGATAGTCCTTGGGGATGGAAAAAGCAGAGGTGAAAGATGTCTTGGCATTTTTCCAGATCCAAGGCTCTGGAGTTTTAACACTCACTCTCTTTTCTGAGAACAGTGGCTCCACTGATGTCAGAGCAGACAGAGAACAGCATTCAAGGCTCAAGTCCACTGAAAGCTTCAAGTTTTAGAAGGCTTGTTTGGGGCTCCCTGGGGATGACCCCTTGCATAACAATATGCTAATTTTAATGGAAAATCATGGATTCAGAGAGCAGGAGTGAACGCGTAGCTATTTCTTGGCGATCCTAATTGCTACAAGCGTTGCCAGGCTGCTAAAGGCATTCGCCTGTGCTGTACACACAGCTGGGAAATCAGAGGCGAGGAGCTGGGTTTGTTACCAGCCAAAACCCTAGAACTCACAAGGCAATCTGCTCTCCTTGGAAAGGTACAGATGGGTCTCAAGGATTTGCCTAGAGAAATGCTGCTGGTTTCTTGGCAATGGTTGTGTTTCTTTTTCTTCTGCCCATAAAAATTTGCTTTCGTGCTTTAAAAAGGCCCAGGTGATCAGCACTGTGATTGGAAAGAACTTGCCTTCATGGACCAGGCTCTCAAGTGTTACTGTAGCTACTTTATCAGATGCCAAGGGTGCCTTGCCCAAGTCTGTTTAGCACTTACTTTTCCCACTTTTATGTGGGTTGTTCTGACTTCCAGCTCCCAGCCCTTGTGACTTTTTGTCAGAATGTCCTCTCTGATCAAGGGGAGCCTGCTTCAAGGGCTGAGGAATGACTGCCCAGAGGAGCAGCCCTCAACCAGCAACTGGCAGGAAGTGGTGACCATATTCCCCAGCTCTCTGATACTGAGCCATGTTTCACGCCAGCTTCATAGGTTCCCAGCACAGTCCAGTCATAATAGCCTTTGGTGGTGTCATGCTCAGTAATGCAACCTTTATTGCGTGTCTTCCCTGCCCTGTCTCACTTCCTTATTTCCATCCCTGTGGTTCCTGGGGTCATCTCCCAAAATTAACTACTGGCCCTCAAAATCTTTGCTTTGGGTCTACATCTGTAGGGTTTCCCAGGTGGCTTAGTAGTAAAGAATCCACCTGCCAATATAGGAGCCTCAGGGGATGCTAGTTTGATCCCTAGGTGGGGAAAAGCCCCTGGAGAAGGAAATGACAACCCACTCTAATATTCTTGCCTGGGAAATCCCATGGACAGAGGGGTCTAGAGGGCTGTAGAGGGGTTGCAAAGAGATGGACATGACTAAACAACCACAATGGGGGGTCTTTAGTTGCAACATGCGAACTCTTAGTTGCAACATGTGGGATCTAGTTCACTGGTCAGAGATTGAATCCAGGTCACCTGCATTGGGAACACAGGGGAGGTTTCGAATCTGGAAGATTTTGGTGGTAGAATTTCTGGCTGCTGGATTATTTGCACGTCTGTCAGGGTAATTTAGGGGCTCTAAGCTTTCTGGGTCAAATCAAAGGTGATTGTTTTTCTTTCTCGGGTTCTCATGGGCTTATACCTGGGCCATTCTCATAGCCTCTGAGTCTAACCCTCCTCCCTACTCCTTCCCTTCCTTCTAAAGTCAATTGCTACATAACAAATCACCCCAAACTAGCTTTTTCTGACAATGACCTCCCCATCCCCTTAACTCCACAGTTTCCCCACCTGCATCTATCCTCTGTCTGGATAAGATCTGAGGTCAAACCAGAATAAGGGCATCTAAAGAAAAATATTTGTCTCGCCAGGAGTCCCCCATCTTAAGCCTGAATTCTCTCCTTCTTGTTAACTGAAATTCACAATTGCCTTTCCCACTTGGAGCCAAATGTGGCCCAAGAATACCTGGGGGCATGTTCTCATCCCCTTTAAGGTTAACGTAAGTGCAAGGACTTATGAGAACTGGAAAGCTGGCCATCTTCACTCTAGGGGATGATGGCAAACCAGGTATGGACCAAGCCTGTTGTGTTTGGGAAATGGGTTATGAGCTGGGCTTCTCCTCATCCTCTGGAATAGGACACTTACTGCCAGCTATAGGATTGCTGTGCAACCAGAGGTGTGAGTTTAGCATCAATTCCTCACCTTCTCAGACAGGGCCTTGGAGGGAGCACAGTGTTTCATTGAGATGGCAGGTTATACTCAGAAGGGGTTTGAATGGAGAGGCTGGGGAGTTTGGGGAGGACATTCTTTGAGCCATTAGACTTCAGTGTCAGATGATCTTGAGTTTAAATCCCTGCTTTGCTCCTGTTAAGCTTCAACTAAAGTCAGTTCATGCTGCAAAGGATGGTTTACAGTCTCCCAGCTGGGTGTGTGGTGAGAACAAGAGATGTCCTTCAGAATGCCCACACTGTAATTACTTTCATTTTATGACAAGTGTGCCTACATTGTAGTCCAGTTTGCAAAACTAGGCTAACTAATGGGTCAATAGTGATACAACTTTGAAGAGCACTTGAAGATGTCAAAATGAGAACAGCAATTAGAAGACCTTTTGTGAGCAAATTATTTCCTTTTGAACATGGTTTTATGTCATGGAAGTGTCTGTGTGCATAAATCATTTATATTTACTATATTTTATAAATTCTAAGATGTAGACATTTTTCACATTTTAGCATTTGAAATCAGGCATTTCACAATTTGCTCAAGAGTAGATGACCCTGGTTGTTCTTACTGATAAGGCTTCACCTAAGTAATGGCATTGTTGTATGTTGAGTTTAAACACTATTTTAAATGTCTTTTAAAACATTGCACTACAATTTGGCATCAAAATAAAAGGTTGTTCTGTGCACGGAAGGACACAGAAACAACAGTAAAACATAGACATATCATCAGTGAAGCAAATATTCATTGTTGGAGAAATGATTACAATTCCATATTTTCTCAGCAGACAATAGTCAAATAGTTAAAGTCATCCTGAAATCTCTGCCTGCATACATTACTCTAAGCAAGCCTAAGCTATTATTTTTTTCTGTACTTTTGCAATTAGTATACAAAAAAGGCAAGGGAAGAATACAGGAATGCAGGGTTTTTTATTTTCTATTCTTTTCTGAGTGGAATAACTTTGCAGAAAGACATGTCCCTTCCATTAGGTATGAGGTTGGGGCTGGTTGAATGCCCTCTCACATCATGAAGACACTGGGTTCTCACAAAGGATCCATATGGGAATACTTCCTTCCTAGGCAGGAACGCACAGGTCAAATAATCATGGTGCCCACCTCATCACATATTTGTGTATGCACACATGGGGACACACAAACACATACACACACACTCTCTCCTCTTTTCTTTCTCTTTCCCTTCCCCTGTTGTTGTCCTAGTTGTGTTGCTGAGAAAGTAGGCTCATACTTCAGAATTGGAGGAAAGGGGATGCAATTGTGGATGGATTTAAGAAAAGTGATAAAAACACAACTCTTAGCATAGAACAAAGAGATAGAAAATGTGTATAAATTCACATTTCAGGAGGTTTGGATAATAACTTCCACTGGTATATAGCACACATGTCATAATACTAGTGTAATCTATTTAAAAATGTGGTTCTAAAAAGCTGTCCCAGGTTTTGGGGAAAGCAAGTCTGGGAACATTTTCGGGTGTGTCTTCCTATTGAAATGGTCTGATTATTTCTACCTGCCCTTTAGGGAATAGGCTTGGAGAGACTGAGGCCATGTAGCCAACAAATGGCAAAGCAGGGATCAGGGAACTGGCGGGGGGGAGGCTCAGTGTAAAAGTAGAAGCTTTAACGCAGCTAAACTTGGTTTTGAATCAGGAATATCAGCTAAAATTTCCTTTCTCTTAAGTGGAATAACACTGAACAAGGGCAGGAGAGAAAGAATCTTAAATGCTAGACTTTCTGAGAACCAAAACCTCAGGCACATAATAGAGATGATTACAGATGCCCCTTTCCTCCCTGAATGTCATCACCATATGCCTAAGTCTTCCAGGTCAAGACCAAGAATGGTGACATTTTATTCATCAACACTTCTGCTCCTCTGAACGATTTTCTTCTCTCTGAAGGTCAAGTTTCTCTCTGCTCTGAATAAATCACAAGCTGGCATCCTTATTTTCCTGTGAATGGAAAAGGCAGCCCAATAGCCTTTCCTCCTGCTGCAGAAGCAAGATAGCACAGGCGGAGGCAGGGCCCTTGCCTTTCTAGCAAAGTTGAAGAGTCTCCTGTTCCCCCAGATGACTGAGAGCCATCGAGGTTCACAAGACAGAAGATGAGTTCTGTGACTCACCAGGAAGTAGCAAGCATAGAGAGTTTTTTCCTTTAGGCAACGGCCTTTCTGGTTGGGATGCTAGCAATTTCTTTTCCTCCTTCTAAAGGACTGTAATAGCTTTCCATAATGCCATCTCCTCTCCTATTCTGCTGGCAGAGCTCCTCTTTTTTTTTTTTTCTTGGCTAGTTATTTTTATTTATTTATTTTTTTTATTTTTTTTTTAGCAGGCATGTATTTTTATTTTATTTTTAAACTTTACATAATTGTATTAGTTTTGCAAAATATCAAAATGAATCCGCCACAGGCATACATGTGTTCCCCATCCTGAACCCTCCTCCCTCCTCCCTCCCCACACCATCCCTCTGGGTCGTCCCAGTGCACCAGCCCCAAGCATCCAGTATCGCGCATCGAACCTGGACTGGCAACTCGTTTCTTACATGATATTCTACATGTTTCAATGTCATTCTCCCAAATCTTCCCACCCTCTCCCTCTCCCACAGAGTCCATAAGACTGTTCTATACATCAGTGTCTCTTTTGCTATCTCGTACACCAGGTTATTGTTACCATCTTTCTAAATTCCATATATATGCGTTAGTATACTGTATTTATGTTTTTCCTTCTGGCTTACTTCACTCTGTATAATAGGCTCCAGTTT
>NW_011494615.1:527264-542479 GCF_000754665.1 Bison bison bison | reverse complement strand
GTCTCTTTTGCTATCTCGTACACCAGGTTATTGTTACCATCTTTCTAAATTCCATATATATGCGTTAGTATACTGTATTTATGTTTTTCCTTCTGGCTTACTTCACTCTGTATAATAGGCTCCAGTTTCATCCACCTCATTAGAACTGATTCAAATGCATTCTTTTTAATGTCTGAGTAATACTCCATTGTGTATATGTACCATAGCTTTCTTATCCATTCGTCTGCTGATGGACATCTAGGTTGCTTCCATGTCCTGGCTATTATAAACAGTGCTGCGATGAACATTGGGGTACACGTTCTCTTTACTGTGGAAAGCCAACCCATGTGGTTTGGGTGGGTCTATAAGTCCCCTCCTCACCTATTCCCTCATGGGTGGGGCGTGGCAGTAGGTATGTCCATTCTCTTGGCTGCCAGTGATTGGTCCCCAAATCAGCACTTAACCCAAGCAGAGCCAATCAGAGTTCCTCTATGAGACTTGATTGAGGACTTCCCTGGTGGTCCAGTGGTTAAGACTTCACCTTCCAATATATGGGGTCAAGTTCGGTCCCTGGTCTGGGAGCTAAAATCCCACATGCCTCCCACGTGGCCAAGAAAAAACAAAACATAAAACAGAATCAATATTGTAACAAAGTCAATAAAGATTTTAAAAATGACCCACATCAAAAAAATCTTACAAAAAATAGATATATTACTATTGAGGGAGCCGGCCTATTTTTATCTAGGATACAATAGGATCAGTAGGGGCCTTTGTAATCAAGAGGCACAGGTGGTCACAAAAATGCAAGAGTCTGATTGAGAATTCAGCCTGTACAGAGGACTGAGGGCAAGAGAGCTGGGAAAGAGAGAGACAGAGGTAGGACGAAGCCTTGTAACACCTATATCCATCTGTGCCCGAGAAGACCAACACCTGGATTTCCTAGTATAATAGTCAATACATTCCAATTCTGTGTCATTTTGTTTGAGCCAGGCTTTTGTCACATTCAACTCAGTCTGAAGCTTGGCTACTATCAATTCTGTCCCACCTTGTGAATGGAGGAAGAAACATTTTTTTTTCTTGGGGAAGAAAGGGTATTTGTGGTTAGAATCACAGACTCACACCACTCCAGGCAGCTAAGATATAGGTACGTGTCTTCATCATCAATCCCCTCTGCCTCTACCCTGGAGTGAAATGCAATTGGAGCCTTTACTCTGGAAGGCTCTGGCGGTGTTCTAAGATGCTCAGTGTTCTCATGTTCACTCTTCACTGCTCCCTTATGAAGGGAATGGAGATAAGGGACTGATGGGGACTGATGTGGGAGAAGCCCTAGATTCTCTTCCCCGTAACACCACTGGGCTACTGCTGGGAAGGAGACACTGGGTGGACCCCAGTCCACCTCAACAAACACATTCAGAAAGAGAGAGGTTTAGACACGGCCTTGAGAAGATCTTGGTGGGGATGGTGGTCCATATACATGAAGTTGAATGTCCTCAGAATATTCATCTATGAAATGTCCACTGTACTGCCTCTCCAATGTCACAGAGTTGCCCGTAACCAGCAGAACTGCAAGTGTAGTGCTCTCTGACAAGAACAAATTGCAACTGACTTAATTTCTCCAAGCTCCTTTGATAAAGAAGTGGTTACATGATTACAGGGAACTAAGGCTGTCTTATGAAGTGGAGCTTGATTAGGTTACTGCTGTGGTTTCCAGCTCTGGGGACTGGGGAGACAAGCTATTGACTGAGGGGTCTGGCTTTGCAAATGAGCAAACCAAAGCTTTTAATTTAGGCTGGATCTAAAAGAAGTTCAGATCGCTAAGAACTTAAGAGGTATAACTGAAGTACAATAAATAACACATACAGTATACCATTTGGTCACTTTTGACATATGTTTACACCCTTGAAGCCATCATGACAATCAAGATAACAAATATTTCTATCCCTTCCCCCTGCCAGAGTTTCCTGATATCTCTTGCCAGCTTCCCTCCCAATCCCCAGGAAACCAGTGATCTCTTCTTGTCACTATAGATTTGTTTCCATTTTCTAGACTTGCTATTAAAAATAAGAGTATCCAAGTAGAGCCAAGGGTATTGAGTAGGTGGCGGGGAGAATGGGGGCAGGGGGAAGGGTGTGGGACAGCCAAGGTAAAAAAGTTTATGATCCTGGTAACTAAGTTTATACTGAAGCATAAGAAATGCTAATACCTCAAAACAGTGGCGCAATCTAGCAGAAATGGCTAACTAGCTCTGGGGGCAATTACCATTATCACTGATTTATTTATTTGAAATTTTAAAATAATTTAAAAATATTTATAATTTTGATAAGTGCTATATAGAATGTTGAAAAACATTCTTTATACCTGTAAATTCTATAGAGAGCTGATGAACTAATATTTCTTAAAATCATTTCCTATAGAACTATTTTCCTTAAGATCTGATTAGAAATTCATCTGCTTCCCACAATCACCTGGGGTCAAATAATAAATGCAAATGTCCAAGTTCCAGAGATACTGAATTAAGTGTCTCTTGTTGGATTTAGAAAACATGCATTTTAGCAAGCTTCAGATATATCACTGATTTTTTTAAAAGATAAATTCTTATCTTTCAGAGTTGAAGTAGCCATGGTCCCATCTAAAGGCAGAGAAATGGACTACAGACATCCTAAATTGTCATCCAGGTCTGATTAAACCATAAAAAGTTTTAGTGTTTTACATAAACATACTTTGAAGAGTAGCTTATCAAGTGAACATTTGAATGTCTGAGCCTAAGTTCCACTTTGAGATTATGAACAGAAAGCCTTTGTGTTAAGAAAAATCAGCAACAAGCTGATCCTCTGATGTAGACTTAGGCTGATCCTCTGATGTAAACTTAGGTCTCTTCACACACCTGTTCCCATGTGCTTACCTGGCTGCTAACTGGGGCCTGGCAAGAGAGTAAGTAAGTAAGTAACATGATCCCCTACTATCCTGAAGTAAGCTACCTTTGGGGCATCATTTTAGGCTCAGAGAGAGTAGAGAGTCATCATTAAAAACTGATAAGATTTATACTTACAAATGAATCATGCTCATTTCCCCCCATACATCTTCTCTCAGGCCATTAAAACTTGATGGATACAATTCTATTGTTGAACAAATATCATCTCCCCTATCTTGTGACTCTTCAATATTTCAGTGCTACGGGTGATCAATATGTGCTACCTGAAAAGTCATTTTGTTTATCTTTCATAAAACCACATTGCAATTACATTAGAAATTAATGTCAAATGAATTGGAAATCAATTCATCAGGGGAGGTGGTGGGGCACCGGGGAAAGTACACTGAAATCATTTAAAGGTGGGAAATCATCCTCACTGTGTTTTTCTCACATTGTGAACTAAATGTGTTTGCACATTCCCTCCAGCAGGTCCCTAAACAAATGCCATATTTGTTTTTTTTCCTAACCTAACCTAATGTTTAGCACATAGTAAAAGCTATATAAATGTCTATGAAATGAAGGAATGAATGAACCAGAGTTACTACTGTTAAACATTCATATTTCTAGCTTTTTTCTTAAAGAAGGTAAAGGCCTAAAATATCTTTGTGAATTATCTTTTTCCTTTAAGTTCATTATTCCCTTCAAGTTTAACTCCATGAATTGGATTATTGGATTAAAATTGTCAATATCTTTTTATCTTCCTTATATATTTTAAATATTTTTAAAAGTGAAAAAGAAGTGAAATTGTCACACTGTTTGAAGATGACATGATACTGTATATTAAAAAAATCCTAAAGAAAATTCTAAGTTTTTTAGTGGTCCAAAAAACTATTAGAACCCATCAATGAATTCAGTAAGTTGCAGAATACAAAATTACTATACAGAAACCTGTTGCATTTCTATATACTAACAACGAGCTATCAGAAAAAGAAATTAAGAAAACAATCCCCTTTGTGAGGTGCTAATAGGAAAAGAGTGAGAGCTTGACACCTGAGATGGAAACATTTTGATGGAAAATTCAACAGTCTTGAATCCCCAAATTCCCTTGAACTTCCCTGGTTGGCAAAAGCAAACCCCTCCCTCTGCAGAGGGGGTGGTGTTCCCTCACCTGGAGATCATGTTGACTCGAATTGGTGCTTCACAAAGAGATACTAATTCTCTTCCAGATCTGCCCAGCCTGAAGGAGTTGGAAAGACTGGATGACAAATGTCATCACGAATCCCTGTGAGCACCCATGACTAAGGACCAAACAGAACTCCTTTTCCCCAATGCCTTGGTGCTGTGCAAGACCCAGGATTTTGGGGCCACCTAGAGGGTGGGGTTTCCCAGGAAGGACTGAGGTTGTTTTTCTTGTAGCCCAGCAGAATCAGGACTTGAGTGAGAAATCAGAGTCATGGAATATACAGCAAGTTCTAGTTCTTGAATTCTTTATTTCGTAAGGTGAAGCTTATACTTATCATGCACCCAAGGGCATTAAACTTCCCCTCTCTTGTCCCTACTCCACTCCACCTTTTTTCCTTATAGATGGGCTGAGACAGGTGAGCTGACCACAATGCTCTATCTGATTTGCACTAACTCGTGGACTTCCCTGGTGGTCCATTGGTTAAGATTCCACACTTTCACTGCAGGGAACATAGGATTGATTGTCGTTAGGGAAGTTCTACATGCCACATAGTGTGGCCGAGAGAAAAAAAAACAGTGAAGAAGTATGGTTTGCAGTAACTCCTATGTGCTCCCTCCCCACCGCTCCAACTCTCTCCGTCCTGAATAGCCATGTGCTCAGCAAAGCAAGGTTGGACAAAGAAGCCCAACACCGTAGCAGAGAGAGGCTAATCCTGCCATCCCTGAATGCCACTGGACACTTGCCAAAAGGTGACTCTGGGGACAGAAAACCAGAATAACATTCTACAGCCATTTTTCTGAGTATCAGAAAATTATTTAAGTGATTCAAATGCAAATTAAGTACTTTATCCAACCGAGGCACATTAGAGAGTACTTAAAGGACAGGTGACCCCAGATTAAAACAGAGTCAGGGTTTTTATCAGACAGGGAAAACTGAATACATGGACACTTGGTTTGGGTTTAGGCAGCAGTTTTCACCTTTAATGGAAACTCATGGTTTAAAGGTCATTTTGCCTCAGATGATAAAGAATCTGCCTGTAATGCAGGAGACCTGAGTTCAATCCCTGGACCAGGAAGATCTCCTGGAGAAGGGAATGGCTACCCACTCCAATATTCTTATCTGGAGAATTCCATGGACAGAGGAGCCTGGTGGGTTATAGCCCATGGGGTCACAGAGTCAGACATGACTGAATGACTAACATTTTCACACTTTGGGCTTCCCTGGTGGCTCAGCTGGTAAAGCATCCACTTGCAATGCAGGACACCTGGGTTTGATCCCTGGGTTGGGAAGATCCCCTGGAGAAGGGAACATCTACCCACTCCAGTATTCTGACCTGGAGAATTCCATGGACTATACAGTCCATGGGGTCTCAAAGAGTTGGACAGGACTGATGACTTTCACTTTGACTTCCCTGGTTTTCTGCTGCTTACTCAGGTCTTTGGTACAATCCCAACACCATCGTCAGCATGGTATATTCCAAGATGCATTTTTGCAAGCCCTGTGGCTTATCTTCTAGTCAAGGATTCCAACATGAGGGAGCTCTATAGTAAAGAAATAAGAATAAGGGACAAAGTTAGAAGGCAAGAGGAAACTTGGGATCCCTGTCATGGAGGTTTTAGTTCTTTTACTCAAGAATCACATATTGCACCACACATGAGAGTATGCAGGCAAGAACACTTAGGAAACTGGCAAATGCCCCTGACCTTCAGGGTTTTTCCACCTCCATTCTTGGAGGTCATCCCAGCAGACCTTCTTGTAGGCTCTAACTTCTGCCCCATCTACTCAGGAAATATCCCTGTCTCTCTGCTCAGACTCAGGGGCATTCTTTGTGACCATCTTTATCAGGACCAACAGACAGTGTTCACCTCTGTGAGACCCAGGCACAGGTACAAAGATTCTGGGAGCATGCAGCCCTGCCTTGCCCAGTCTTTCCCTGACAGCCTCTTGTTGCCTTCTTGGCCTCTCTTCCTGATGTGTTAGGCCACTGCTGAGCCTGCTGCATGAGCCTTGCCGACCTCTCCTGTTACTCAAGCCGTCTTCCCATTTCTCCAGGGTTTCCCCAAGGCTGGTGTCCTGGGCCATTCACTCAAGCTAGTTGGTGGGTTTCCTCTGCTATTCCATCAAGCCCTTAGGTTGCCTCTTTGACTAGCCCTGTCCCCCTTTCCTCTCTTCCTGGGTATTCTCTATCAAAGCTGTGGTGGCTCCATGTTGAAAATCCAAGGTGCCTTCTGGCAGATGTCTCCGTCAGCCTGGCCCTTGTTTCTAGGGATATTGAAAAGGTAGCCATGGAGATGCACCTGTGGGAAGCCCAAATATGAAATACTCCCTCCCCCTCAGGCCACGGAGGCCTTCCATCTGCTGGAAGAGGGGCTGCCGCCTGCTTTTCCAAAACAGAGATCTGCCAACACTCTTCAGGCCTCCATTTAATTTGACTAGCGTGTCTTTTGGAAGAAGAAGATGATTTTTGGACTCCTTCAAGCTCAGACTGTTTACCCTTGGTTGTTTCATGAATGAGGAAGGTTAACCCCATCCTTCCTGGATGACAGGCATGGAGGTGATAATGACTGTGACTTTCCCCTGTTGCTTTGTCCCTTTCCTCCGTGGTCAGAGGTGTGCGAGCAGGTCCCAGTTACCATGCTGGTGAATTTTTAGAAGGCACCACCATGTTAATCTAGAATTCTGAATATTGTTAAATAAATAAAGGGGCAAAGCTACACTATCAAGAAAAAGATTTTTTTTCAATCAAGGTTCTATAATCATGCCATAAATGTTGCTTTTCCTGACTCTCTTATTCACTTGTTTATTAGGCAGCAAGCTTTTGCTGGTTACTTACCACATGCAACAATTGTGCCAGGCGTTAGGGATAAAAAGGTGAATGGGCATGAGATTTCACAGAAGCACATTTTTAAAGGGAAAGATGGTTTCAGAATTATTCTACTGCATGGGGAGGCTGTAGGTGAAGTGGCAGGATCCCTCTGGGGACTTGGAGAAGGCTTCTAGGAGGATATGAAATGTAAGCTGAATTTTAAACACATTTGAATATACCTAGAGGAAGGTGGGAAAAGAGAAAGTCATGGGCATTTCAGATGGAGAGAACAACCAGCACCTGCATGAAACCACTTGGCTTTCCTAATGTCATGTCTGAAGGCAAATTTGATATTACTAAAGCCAAAGATGCTTGTGCAAAATGGCAGGAGGTGAGGGAGGGGAATCTAGATCATGGATGAATTTGGGGGTTAACCCAAAGACTTCTTGAGGGAACAAGCAGTTATTAAAGGCTTGCAGGCAGAAGGGTGACATGGTGAACATTAGAAAAACCTCTCTGGTTGCAAAGAAATGAGGAATAGTTGGAAGTGAAGGAGACCACTCAGGAAGCAATTCCAGCCATCTGGCTGCAAGGAAATGAGGAAGCCAACTGAGGCAGTGACGGTGGGGCTGGATGGACTGGGACAGATCCGAGGTGGCTAACAAGTAGAGGCTATAAAATTCAGTGATCAATTGATGTTCAGGGTGAGTGAAATAGAAGAGTCTAAAATGTTTCTGGATTCCTGGAATGACTGGCTGAGTTGAAAGGTGAAAATGAAAGTTGCTCAGTTGTGTCTGACTCTTTGCGACCCCATGGACTGTATAGTCCATGGAATTCTCCAGGCCAGAATACTGGAGTGTGTAGCCTTTCCTTTCTCCAGGGGAATCTTCCCAACCCAGGGATCAAACCCAGGTCTACCACATTGCAATAGGATTCTTTACCAGCTGAGCCACAAGGGAAACCCAACAATACTGGAGTGGATAGCCTATCCCTTCTCTAGCAGATCTTCCCAACCCAGGAATCGAACCAGGGTCTCCTGAATTGCAGGCAGATTCTTTACCAACAAATTTGTGGTAATTTCCTACAGTAATCCTGGGAAACTGATACAACAGTGAATGAAGAGTTGGGCTTCTTATTCTTGGATGTATTCATTATCTATTGCTGTGCAACAAATTACTGTGAACTTACTGGGTTACAGCAACAAATATTTATTATCTCACAGTCTCTGTGGGTCAGGAATTTGAGACATTCTTAGCTGGGTGATTCCGTCTGGAGTCTCTGATGAGACTACAGTCAAGATGTTGGCCAAAGATGCAGGCTTTTGAAAGCTTGACTGAAACTGAAGGATCTACTTTTCGCTTTCAAAATAGTTCTCTCACATGCCTGTTGGCTGAGGGAATCAGTTTGTTACCATGTGGACCTTTCCGTAGGGCTGCTCACAGCACTGTGGAATCTTCCAGAGTGAGTGATGAGAGAAAGGGACCAAGGCAGGAGCTGCAGTGCTTTTCACGGTCCAGTCTCAGAAGCTATACACGTCTCCTTCATTCTGTTCATTAACAGCAAGTCACCAAATTCAGTCCACATTCAACAGGAGAGGAATTGGACTCCACCTCTTAAAGGGAAGCATTTCAAAGAGTTTGTGGACATATTTCTTAAACTATCAAACTGAGTTCCTTGTGGAGACACCCAGGGACTTTTGGTTCCATGGGCGTGAAGACTAGCAGATTGGTCTGGGCTGCAGACATGGGTTTGTGATGGAAGAGAGGACCTGAGAAGTTTAGGAAAGGAGGCTACATTCAGGGAGCTTAAAGCTTTAGAGTTAAAGAAATGGCAGCTTATGCCAAGTTCTAGGATGGTGAACATGATGTTATTCCTAAAGCATAGATTGAGCTATATGAAATGACTGGTTTTGTAGGTCAAAAGCAGTAGAATATCAGAAGTTTCATATGGTTTAACCTACACAAGCTTGGTGGAAGTCACTAGGGTTTCAGGTTGAAGACCTTTGTTCCTATTAATAGCGTCTCTGTCTTCTAACAAAAGGACGATTTCCCTTTACAGTTTTTTGTGTTTACCTTAACTGACTGCTCATTAGTTTTCAGAAAGCTGGCTGGCAAGCTGGAATAAGTGTCATGTCTGGTCTGCCTTAGTCCTTAGAAAACTTTCTTTGAGTTTTCCCCATCTCAGCTGGGTCAAAAACCATTTGATTAAATGGTTTCTATATGTCAGTCCATGTGATTGAAACCTAGGAGCTATCACTACTAAACTGAGAGTCAGAAATAAAATTGAAAGACTATTTCCTTCACAGACATATTGAAAATAATTTCTTTTTAATGGCAGCAAAATGCCTCCCTGGTGTCTGAGCCAAAGTTAGTATGTCTACTTTTCAGAACTCCTGCTAAGCTGACTGTTGCAGTTATTGGAATATTGCACTAAAGGGAGGAAAGCCATTCTCCTAGACCAGATACTAAATGAGAATCATCCCAAAGAGTTATCATTATATCCTTCATATCTTATTATTTTATGGACTGACATAAGTAGCTTCTTTCTGTCCATCAAAGGCTTTATGAGTGGCGTGGAAAATAAGTACCCGCAGGGCCAGCATCTATTAACAAGACGGACACTCTGGACATACTGTTTCAATAACTCCCACTGGCTCCCAGAGGTGTAATTAGGGTTGAATTTTTCATGAATACGAACATCATATCCTTTGTCCACTATGCTGTGCTTTGTGCTTGATTATATCCAGCACCTCCATGCAGGAAAACAGAGAGGGAGAGAAGAAAGTCATGTCCTCAGCCAAAGGAAGCACTTCTGGGACTATCTGCAAGTGTCCCTCAGGCCCTACCCCATTTCTGGGGGCCACTTCCTGACTAAGTCTGCCCACCCCGAGCTCACACCGAGGTGAGTGAAGACTTGGCAGTCTCCTGGAACTGAATCTCCTTAGCTAGACTTTCAGATTTGAAGGGAAAAACCTGAAAATGTCCTGAAACTATAGAAAAAAGAGAAAATATCCTTCGGTGTAGTTCTATTAAGTTACTCCATAATTTTTAAGTTGTCAAAGAAAAAAAAAAGTGATATAGCTGCAGTGATTTTTCTGGACCTAACTTGTTCATCTTCCTGGCTTATTCAGTGCTTACTCTTCCTCCTAGCTTATTCAGTGGAATTGTAGCTGGTCTGATTTGCAGTCATATTGGAAATGTTTTGCCAATGGGACCAAACAGCCATGGCCTCCAGAAGAATCTTACTAAAATACAAATCTAATCATGCCATTCCCCTGCTTCAAGACTGTTGGTGGTTTTTAATATTATGGAAGAAAGTCCAAGCTGTGAGGTCTTCATGATCGTCCTGTTATGGTCTTCATCCACATTTCCTGCCCTTTCCCACAACAGGCAACCTAGCCTCCTGCCACTTACAGTTATTTTAAATGACTTTCTGTTCTCTAAATGTGCCTTTCTCTTACCAATCCTGGAACACAATTTCCCCTAATTCTCCAGCTGGCCAAAGAATACTTTAAAAATTAGGTCGAGTTCTGATAAAATAGATATGTTTCAACTCAAAGGCCAGCTTCTTATTTAATGGAGAACTACCAAAGACATTCCTGTTAAAGTTAAGAACAAGGCAAAACAGAAACTATTGCCAAAACCCTTTAGCATCAGAAAGATAAAATATCTAGAAATAAATTGAACGGGAAATGTGTAAACCTTTTATGCAAAACTCTAAAACACTCCTGAAAGTAAAAAAGGCAGACCTTGACCAATGAAAGATAAAATGTATTGTTGTGTAGGAGGACAACGTCATAAAGATTTTGATCCTGCTCATATTATTTAAAGAATTTGTGATCTCTACAGAAACAAAAGGCCTCCCCCCACCACCACCACCTTGGAACTTGCAAAGATAAATATGAAGTTTCTATGGAGAAATAAAAAGACAAAATTGGCCAGGAAAACCACAAAAAAAGAGAAAAATAGTGGAGAATAGGGTATAGCCTTATCATATATTAAAACATGCTAGAAACCCTCGATATTTAAACAGATTGGTGGCTGAAGAGACAGACAGATCAATGGAGCACCATAGAAAGACCTGAAGTAGGATCAAAGAATACATGTCAATCCAGTATTGGATAAAGACAGTGTCTCAAATTACTGGGGAAAATGCGATGGGTCATCACTGGTTTCAGATATCTAGCCAGTCATTTGGGAAAAGACCACACTGGACCAATACTTTCCATGTACAGTAGGGTAAACTTAAGATAGATCAGAGATCTACATGTAAAAAATGAAATCATTAAGTATTAATACTAAAAGAAAATAGGAACAGATTTCTTAAAACCTGAAGCTGGTTTTTAAGATAACTTATTCTTGCTTAGTGTAAAATTCTCTCTCATGCTTCTGAGATTTTATTCTCTTTATTAAATATGCCTCCTCAGGTGCTCTGTCTACTTCATTAGTGCCTCTCTTGTGTGATTCTGATTTTCTTCAGGTATTTAATACATTTTGGCTGTGGGTTCATCTTTGCGATGGAGTTGTCCTGAAAGACTGTCTGTGTGTGTACTATGATTTACCAGTTTATCATCACTGATGGTTTGATACCTAATTCAGGAAGATCCTCTGCAAGAGGAAATCTCAACCCACTCCAGTACTCTTGCCTGGGAAATCCCATGGACTGAGGAGCCTGGCAGGCCACACTCCAAGGGGTTGCAAAGAATTGGACCCGACATAGTGACTCAGCATGCACACACGCATCATCATGAATGCGGGCAATGAGTGACGTGCAGCTGCCTGGGAAGAGTCCAGCTTTCTGGACGTGGGGACCACTGGTTTCTTTCTGAGTCATTGGGCATGAAAGATCCTGCCTACTTGGTGACCTAAGCATCTACACTCACTGCTCCCACCTGAACACTGACACTTCTGTAACCTACTACCCTGGGAGAGGGGAGAGGTTTAGAACCACCTGTCTGCTTCTCCTCTCATACCAGCACCCCTTCAGATTTCTGTACCCACCTCTTCCCAGCTCTGAGCTCCCCCTAGAATCCCTTCCTGCTTTTTAAGAGTCCTTTCCTTCTCCTTCTCATATTTTGGAATTAGGTTTCCTGCTTCAAATCAATTTCATTTGCCTTCTGACTTTCTGGTAAACTTCACAATTTCCACTAATAGTACCATCTCTTGTTTTGCTAGTTATAAATTGTTAAAAACACATTTTCTCAAATGTCTAGGGATTAAAATGAGACTGCAATGAACACATATAATTTTATTTATCCAAGAGATGTACTTTTTAAAAAGTATAACCAGGTAATTAGGCAGCATTGACAAGAATGTCCTTGGGTCCTCAGAGCAGGAATGGAAACAGCAAAATTAGAATCTAGACTATTTCCTGTTAATGATCCTAAGACTGCAAAGGAAGGACCCTAGGGAATCATGGTATTCTTGAATCCCATTCCTGTCAGGGATTTATCTATTATCCATTGTAATAACGATGACTTGATTACCATTTGGTTGTGCTACTGTTGGATGGAAAACATTCAGATCCATAGTGCTCAGACGCTAAATCAATCCCATTGATCGTCAGATGATAAAAGATCCCGGGGTACAACCCATATACCCGGTAATTGCCACTTTATCAAAGGAAGACATCTTTAAACAGGCTTTAATAAGAATGTTAAATGTTTTGCAGTTAAGAGCTTGAGAATTACAAATGGGAAGCAGTCATCATGGCGGAAAGAGGTTGAATTTATTTGCAAACTGATAGGGAGTTGTGTGATACAGGAGAAATTGCCCATGAGAGCAGTAGAGGTAGGAAGAATACTCGCACTATTCCATGTTCCCCAGCTCCTCTGAGAAGGAACGAGAACAGCATCCCTCACCCTCCACGGGCTTCTCTTGCCTGGTTCCTGACCCTACAGTTAAGAGTCCAAACCTCAACATTGAGGAATTCTTGACTTTGTTTTCTGGTGGTGCTGGGGCCTGGGTGAGGCCCAGGGATCTGCATGTCTCTAAATGTTGTCACACTGGCTTCATCCCAAACCTGTCAGGGCAGGGCAGATGGACCTACCCCAGTAGAGCTTCTCAGCATCCCAGGAGTATGAACAGTTGTTACATAAAAGTGCTGCTTTTACCTAGAGCATAATTTTTCCAGAAAGCTTCCAGGGAAAATCATCATTTTATGTAAGCAACCAAACATAGGCATATGATGGAGTAGAAGGCAATTTCACTAATAATTTTTAAGATAAAATATGAGATACAAAGAAACGTTAGAACTGTGGAGTCTGGCTGTCGGCTCTTTGTCTTCACAGCTTTCATAGTATTTATTTGATTCTCTTCTTACCTTCTTACTTGAAACTTTCACTGGAAGAGTTTGGGGAGTCACTGGGACAGATACTGTAGACAGACTCTGTCAATACCCACACACACTTTCCTCTTCTGCTTGCCTTCTGGTCCTGCAGCCTCTCAGTTCAGTTCAGTTCAGTTCAGTTGCTCAGTCATGTCCGACTCTTTGCGACCCCATGAATCACAGCACACCAGGCCTCCCTGTCCATCATCAACTCCCGGAGCTCACTCAAACTCACGTCCATCGAGTCGGTTATGCCATCCAGCCGTCTCATCCTCTGTCGTCCCCTTCTCCTCCTGCCCCCAATCCCTCCCAGCGTCAGAGTCTTTTCCAATGAGTCAACTCTTCGCATGAGGTAGCCAAAGTACTGGAGTTTCAGCTTCAGCATCATTCCCTCCAAAGAAATCTCAGGGCTGATCTCCTTCAGAATGGACTGGTTGGATCTCCTTGCAGTCCAAGGGACTCTCAAGAGTCTTCTCCAACACCACAGCTCAAAAGCATCAATTCTTCGGCACTCAGCTTTCTTCACAGTCCAACTCTCACACCCATACATGACCACTGGAAAAGCCATAGCCTTGACTGGACGGACAAAGTAATGTCTCTGTTTTTCAATATGCTATCTAGGTTGGTCATAACTTTCCTTCCAAGGAGAAAGCGTCTTTTAATTGCATGGTTGCAGTCACCATCTGTAGTGATTTTGGAGCCCAGAAAAATAAAGTCTGACACTGTTTCCACTGTTTCCGCATCTATTTGCCATGAAGTGATGGGGCCAGATGCCATGATCTTCGTTTTCTGAGTGTTGAGCTTTAAGCCAACTTTTTCACTCTCCACTTTCACTTTCATCAAGAGGCTTTTTAGTTCCTCTTCACTTTCTGCCATAAGGATGGTGTCATCTGCATATCTGAGGTTACTGATATTTCTCCCGGCAATCTTGATTCCAGCTTGTGCTTCTTCCAGCCCAGAATTTCTCATGATGTACTCTGCAGCCTCTAGAAAACTAAAAACTACATTTCCCAGACTCCTTTGTAGTAAGAGTTCCTAAGTTGTGTGGCGCTAATGTATCAATTTGAGACTATCTGAAACCAAGGATCAAGGCAATTTGTCTATGATGTCTAGGACAGTGCCATGGTGCCTTTCTCTTGGCTAAGGACCTTATATCTATAGCAGGATAAGACCACAGGAGAGAGGACAGCAAACCCAAGGATGGTTTCCAGAACCGAACTGGGAAATTGATTTTCTTCTTTTTAAAAACAGTTAAAGAGAAATTTGTATTTTAATTTTTAACTGGATAAGAGTATCAAATAAAAATTCCATTGAATTCATCTAAAGAAGTTGATTTTTAAATGTCAAAACCTGAAATGCCTACAGAGACTGGGAAGATGAGAAAACATTTGAGTGGGTAAAGGAATTAGAAAAATCTAACTTACTCTAAGAAAAAACACAGTGCAAAGTGTGTTGTTATCTGGCTTCTGTCACTTGGGACCGAGGATAGGGAGGCATTAGAGATGGGTGAAGAGTGGTAAATAGAAGAGGGAGCCGCTATCTGTACTGTAGATCCTCTGATTATTCAAAAGGAGCTGGAAATCTTGATTTTGATATCAAATCTCCCTAGTGTAAGTCCCCAGAATTTGGGGAAGTTACTTTTTCTTGGGAAGTGGATTCTGTGATGACCCAAGGACGAAAGAGCAGATAAAACCAAGGAAGGTCTTGGAATGGAAAAACCAGACCCTTATCATCCTTCCCTCCCCCATGTTGTAGCTATTAATGGAACAGTATAACCTGTCTCTCCTCCTACTCCATCAGATCAGATCAGATCAGTCCCTCAGTCGTGTCCGACTCTTTGCGACCCCATGAATCGCAGCACCTCCCTGTCCATCACCAACTCCCGGAGTTCACTCAGACTCACATCCATCGAGTCGGTGATGCCATCCAGCCATCTCATCCTCTGTTGTCCCCTTCTCCTCCTGCCCCCAATCCCTCCCAGCATCAGAGTCTTTTCCAATGAGTCAACT
>NW_011494615.1:495796-526553 GCF_000754665.1 Bison bison bison | reverse complement strand
AGAAATAGATGTTTTTCTGGAACTCTCTTGCTTTTTCCATGATCCAGCGGATGTTGGCAATTTGATCTCTGGTTCCTCTGCCTTTTCTAAAACCAGCTTGAACATCAGGAAGTTCACGGTTCACATATTGCTGAAGCCTGGCTTGGAGAATTTTGAGCATTACTTTACTAGCATGTGAGATGAGTGCAATTGTGCGGTAGTTTGAGCATTCTTTGGCATTGCCTTTCTGGATTGGAATGCAAACTGACCTTTTCCAGTCCTGTGGCTACTGCTGAGTTTTCCAAATTTACTGGCATATTGAGTGCAGCACTTTCATAGCATCATCTTTCAGGATTTGAAATAGCTCAGCTGGAATTCCATCACCTCCACTAGCTTTGTTCATAGTGATGCTTTCTAAGGCCCACTTGACTTCACATTCCAGGATGTCTGGCTCTAGGTCAGTGATCACACCATCGTGATTATCCGGGTCATGAAGATCTTCCCTGACCCAGTAATCATGCCTCATCCAATCAGCAAATGACTCACAAGACCCCTATCCCACTCCTTGTACCCTGGGTATAAAAGTGGACGAAGGACCCCTGTTCAACGTTGGTTCTTCCTTGAGCTGGCCCGCTCTTCTAACAGCATCTCCCACTCTGGTGCTTTATTTCCCTCTCATTCTGTCTCATGTCTGGAAATTCTTTTCCAACCCGCACCCAGACCACGACAGATTCAAGAATCATAAGCACATGCAAGTTAAAATTACAGGTCCCCTCATGGATAAGTAAATGACTTGGCGGGCTTTTTCGTGTGCATTTCCCATATTCATTGTAAGTGAATAATGCTCACTCTGTACCTTCAGGATCTGAGCTAACTGCTTAACTGTTCTATGCAGCCTTGATATACGCAAGGGGTAGATAATATGTGGGATCCCAGGGAGGGGATGACTGCTTGTGGAGTGTGCCTAGGCTTGGGCCAAGTGCGTGCTTTCAACAACCTACTTTATGGGGATCATCAATTGATGGATCAATTAATCAACTTGCAAATACTCTTTGAACTCTGAGTCCAGTGCTTGGCCATACGGAGCAAGGCCAGCCTAGGTCACAGGAGTAGACCAAGTCCCTCTATAGCCAGATAAAGCAGTAGTTGTGGCTTGGCTGATTCTCTTCCTCCTCTAAGTCCCCAAAACTGCAGGAACAGGTCAAATGTTCCAGAAGGAGTCTGACTTCAAGAAAAACTCACCAGGAGTTCCCCAGGATTAGCCAGTCTTTGGGTTGCTTTACCATCCCCTCCCCCATAACTGTCACAGGACCTTGGAATCACCAGGTCATTCCAAATAAACCGTCTGAGTGAAAGGAATGCCCTTGTTATGCAAACGTATTTCATAGAATTTCCTTAGCTGACCCTCCCACCCCCAACCACTGTCAGTCAGCTTGTGAAGAAATTCTGAAGCCATAGCCATGAATGGTAGGAATCAGACAGCAGAGATGGCTCAGGAGTGTTTTATTCATTTTCACTTTATATTAAGGTAGGGACTTCCCTGGCAGCTCCAGAGGAGACACAGGAGACTTGGATTCCATCCCTGGGTGGGGAAGATCCCCTGAAGGAGGAAATGGCAACCCATTCCAGTATTCTTGCCTGGGAAGTCCTATGGACAGAGGAGCCTGGCAAGCTACAGTCCATGGGGTCACACAGAGTCGGACACAACTTAGTGACTAAACAACGACAAATCATGGAAAATTTCAAACACGTATAAAAGTAGCGAAAACAATATAACAAATTTTCATTTACCCATGACTTGCATGTCTTTTATTTTTAGGCAAATCCCAGGGTGCTTATCACTTCATTAGTAAATCATTTAGTAGCTATCTCTAAAATACAAAGAGTTTTATTAGAAGCATAACCACAATACCATTATCAACACCAAAAAGATGCTCAATAATGATCTAATATCACTACATTTTATTTATGTTTATTTTACTCACTGGCATTTTTCTATGAAAACAAGCATTGCATTTCCACCTTTCTCTTTGCTCTCCTGGCCCAGGAACAGCCCCCTGATGCTCAGGTAAATCACCTGAGCCAGCCAGCCCGGATGTCTTCATTGACATCCCTCCCCAAGTGACTCTGGTCCAAGGACAGTCTTTTATTCCTTTCCTGGAGGTTGTTGATTAGATTTGAGGGACATTCTGAGTTGCTTTCATAGCTCTCAAGCTGGACAAAAATTAATTATAACGAATTTGATTTTCCAGCCCTGACTTCAAGATTCCTCCTGGGTATTCATTATTTTATTTTCACTGTAAGCTTTAAACATTGGGTCCTTTACTTGAAAGGCACCCTTGGGTTTGGTTTCTACCCAGAGCCCAATAAGCAGTTCCAAATGCTGAAATACCAAACCAATGTTATTTAGAACAGCTTGTTAACAAAAGTCTCCTGCAATCAGGCTGAGAAGCCAGTTGGAAAAGAAAACTCTATGCAATGGCCTCATTCACTCAACTGAAATCTTTATTGGGTGTCAGTGATATAAAGGCTGCAAGGAAAGTGTTTTCTGTTGACTTGCCACTCTAGTTGAGAGGTTAAGACGGCTCACAAATCAGATGACTGACACCCACGGGCAATGTAAGGGCCAAAGGAGCAGCTCAGATCATGGTCTGAGTATTGTTCATTCAAGCTGCAGGGGACAGGGCAGGTTTCTGGAGGAGGGAATTGTGTCCGGAAGACTGGGACAGTCTGGTGGAAGCAGAGGTGACATGGGGGGAGGGAAAGGGCAATGGCCACCACCGAACAGTGACCGTGAGACTGGGAGTGAGAGGAAGGTTTCAGGCTCTAAGCTGTGGGGTGAGTTATGGTGGAGACCAGAGCTCTGGCAGGCAGGGTGACTATCTGGAAATCAGATGCCAACTTCTGAACACAGGAGCCAGGTCCAAATCCACAGCACGCAGAGCCGGGCACTAGGGGTCAGGGGGCTGGGTCAAGGTGGGAAGAGAGCCCTTGGTAGAGCCAGTTTCAGGTGCAGGAAGAAGTGGCCCCTGACTTCCCACCCAGCCAGGAACGTCTGTCCCGACAGGTGGCCCTCAGCCCAGAGTTGGGGCTTCGCGAACCCTTCCTGCTGGCCTTGAGCTCCACTGGTTTTCAGACTTGTCCCTTCCCTGTCTTCTGCTGACCCAGATCTTTGTCCAAACTCCTAGGTTCTTGCTCTCCAGTCTCCCACCCAACCCGTCTGGTCCCAACTCTCACTGGAGCCCTGGATGGAGACCTGATTGATTTAGAGCTTCCCTCTCCTCCATCTTTTTTTTTTTTCTTCTCTTCTCCATCTTTGACTGATTTAGACTCTTCCTCTTGCCTCCTGAGCTTTGGACACATTGCCTTTTCTCTCCGTTTCCCCCACCACCCACCGTGAGCCTGACTGTTTGCTGCCCATCAGTCTATAGCCCTACATCTACCTCATTCTCACTTCCTGACGAACTCAAACTGTGTAATTAAATTTTAACATGAAATCTGCTCTTAAAATGAGTTTTAATAAGATGATGGTGTTTGGTCTGAGTAAGAAAATGAGTGGTCCCTACATTCTCACTTCCTGATGAACTCAAACTGGAGTGAGTTTGAATACCTCATTCTCACTTTCTGATGAACTCAAATTGTGTAATTAAATTTTAACATGAAATCTGCTCTTAAAATGAGTTTTAATAAGATGATGGTGTTTGGTCTGAGTAAGAAAATGAGTGGTCCCTGCATTCTCACTTCCTGATGAACTCAAACTGGAGTGAGTTTGAATACCTCATTCTCACTTTCTGATGAACTCAAATTGTGTGATTAAATTTTAACATGAAATCTGCTCTTAAAATGAGTTTTAATAAGATGATGGTGTTTGGTCTGAGTAAGAAAATGGGTGGTCCCTGCATGGCCAGCCCATGGTACCTTTGGATCCACAAGGAAGCCACCCTAATGCTTCTTCAGAGTGAAATCTGAGTTTAATACTGTTACTTCAAATGTACAGGAAGGAAAGTATTTTTCTTTTTCTTTTTTCATTAACTCAGTTTGGAAAACAGAAACCTCTGAGCCAGATAATGCCTTAGATTTCTTCTAGCTTAAACATCTGTTTTTAAGGTCTTGCTTTTGCTAAATTGAATAACTTGAATACATTTCACATAGCTTTTTAGAAACAAACTGAGGTTTGTGTAACTTTTTATCTCCGGTTCAAGTGTTCCGTGGCTTTAATGAGTTTGCATACTTTATGTCTGAGCATCTGAGATATTTTCAAGTAAAAAGCTGTGGCGATTGAAATAGTTACCCCTGCAGCAAAATCAGCCTCGTGTCAAAATCAGTCACAGGCTGGCCTGTGACTATGGGCTTCAGGTCACTGGGGTCCCAGCCAAGCTCATCCCTGGTGAGGAGTGGGCTCAGTGCAGGTGTTTCTCAGAGCCCGGTACACCTGTGTGCAGAGTCAGGCACCTCTTACCCATACTGAGGTTTATGTAGCTGAGAAAGTTCTGGATGTTTTGTTCCAAATTAGAGTTGAAATTGTAACCAAGGTAAATGCTACAAAGCCAGGTTGCCTATCTTGCTATACAAGTGAGGATATTTTCAATTATAAGATAGAGACACTCAAAACAAAATGTTTTAAAACAGAAGAATTAACTGATTCGCATAACCAAAGAAGTCACCAGAGAATATGGCTTCAGGCATGGCTGAACCAGGGACCCAGATAATATCTACAGGAAACTTTCTCGACCCTTGTCTTTGCCTTCTTTTGTGTTGGCTTCCTTCAGAAATAGGCAAAAATGGTCATTTGTGGTTTCAAGTTTTTATTCTACCAGTTTAACATCACAAGAAAGAGACCATCTCTTCACTTTTTGTAAGAGTTTTCTTGAGACAGAATTCACATATTAAACAGCTTATCCTTTTTAAGTTCACACTCTTGATAAATCAATGGGTTTTAGGATATTTATTCACAGAATTATGCAACCATCATCACAATCAGTTGGGAGCATTTCATCATCCCCAAACAAAGCTCTATGTCCTTTAGCAGTCATTCTCCATGTCCCCTAACCATCACCTTCAACCCTAGACAACCATCAATCTACTTTCTATTTCTACTGCTTGCCTGTTCTGAACAGTTCATATAAATGAAATCATATAATATGTGTCCTTTGTGATGTTTTCTTTCACTTAGCATAAGGCTTTCAAGGCTCATCCATATTGTAGCATATATCAGTATTATATCCCTTTTGTTGTTAAATAGTCCACTATATGGATATACAACATTTAATGTATCCATTCATTAGTCAATGAGCATTTGAGTTGTTTCTACTTTGGAGCTATTATTAGCAATGAAGTTATGACCATTTATGCACAAGTGTTTGTGTGGACACATGCTCTCATTTCTCTTCGGTATATACCCAACAGTGGAATTACTGGGTCATATTAATTCCTTCTGAGGAACTGCTAGACTGTTTTCCTAAGTGGCTGCATAGTCCTACATTCCCACCAGCATTGCTTGAGGGTTTACTTCTTCACATACTCACCAACACTTGTTATTTGTCATTTTGATTACAGCCACACTAGTGAGTGTGAATTGATATCTCATTATAGTTTTGATTTGCATTTTCCTTGGAAAAGAAAGGGATTAAGGAGACTCCGTGACAGATGAGCATTGTCATTCCACACATGAAGTTTGAACTTAGAATTTACTACATATTTACACAAAAGGGACACTGAAATCAGGAGAGAGTTTTACCTTTCACTGATAGATGTAGATGTTTTCTGCCCTCAGAGGGAAATGACTTTAAAGCAAGATATGGTCATATGCATGTGTGTGTGTGTGGTCATTATATACGGTCATATATCCCATATACAACATACACTCACATAGAGAAACATGCATACACAAAGAAAATTACATTTCATGCCTATCTGAGTTTTGGTGGGTAAATATTGGTGCAGCTACATTTGACACAAATGATATACTAGACACTACACTTGATTATTATAATATCATTCAGATGTCTTATTTTATAGATTACAAAAGCAAGCTGAGACCCAAAGCTAGTAAGGAACAGAAAACTGGAGGCAGGTCTCATCTTCCGGTTTCCTGATCAGTGCTCTCCCCACCACACCACAGGCCTGTCCTCTGAGTCCTTGGGTTGCGCTGTTCCTGGTTGATGTGGTGAGTTGAGTTTGATTCATTTCTAACCATGAAGCACTGAAAGGTACAAAATTGCACAAGAATTAAAGCCTAGGATGATGACAAAAACAGAGTGATGATAAATGCTCACTCTTCCAGGAGAAAATGTTCCTCATTTTTCTGTATGGATAATCAACTCCCACAGGCCATCGCATGAATGTGCTCTTTGTTTGGGTGTCCAACCTCATGCATAATGGATGAAGGTTGTCGATGTACAGGCTGCACGGATGTGACTCCTCCAAAGCAAAATCAACACTCAGCTCCAGCTGAGTCCACCTATAAACACCTGTTGTCCAGGCCTTGAAAGACAGTAAAAATGAATCCGTGATAAGAGGCAGCCTTATCTTCAGGGCCTTGGGTCCAAGGGTGAGGCTGAAGGTAGGAACTCCACCCTGGGTTATCACCTCACATTCTACAATCCCCTGGGTTTCTTAGCAAAAGAGAAAAGCAACTGCTAAAGCAGCCATCACCCAGCGGGCAAGAAGCCCAGCCCTGATTCTGCATGGAATCTACCTGATACACATGTGTGCTCAACTCATGAGAACTAGCCCCTCTTCCCTGACCACTTTCGTACCACGTCCAGAGGAAGATGGTTTGTAGGATTAAATGCTTTCTTTTGACTTAACTATCATCCCACCGTTAGATATTTTTTCAAAATTTCCCTTTTTATAAACATTGCAGTGTGAACATCTTTGTAAATAAGGACACCACATTGCTCATTCAAAATATGCTTATGTGTTTACCACTTTCAGTATGTGGCCAAATTACTTTCCAGAAAGATCTGCTCTATCCACATTCCAACAGTGTGTCAGAATTAGCAGATGTTCTGTATATTTGCCCATCCTGTATACTATCATTTTTAAAATGCTTTGTCATCTAATAAATTTGAGAAATGCTTTCTCATTCTGGTTAATATATTTCCTTAGCTGCCAATGAATTGGAACTTTTTTCATTTGTTTATTGGCCATTTGTGGTTCTTGTATGAATTGCCTATTCACGTTCTTTGCTCATTTATCACTTGAAATGCTCGCCTATTCCGTATTGATTTGTAAGAGCCCCGATCCAATTTTAATGAAAAGTTTAAATCTCCAACACAGCTGTCAGAACTGCTTATGGCTGCAGTTCTCTGCAGCTCTAATTGTTTTAATAAGTCCCACTAATGACTCAGAGGCTAATGAAGGTGTAGATCTGATTGACAGAGCTTAGAAAAGCGATGTAATTAGAAGGTTCCTCTCCCAATCAAAAGAGCCAACTATATTTATCAGTTCAACTTCCTACTTTTCCCCCCTATTTTGAAAAATACATTTAAATATATCCCACTTGTCTTGGCAGGGTGGTGGGAAGGGCATGTGGACTGTGTCTGGTTGTTATATAACCCTCCAATTAATTTAGGGTCTTATTTCCTCTTTTAACTTTCATATTTTGTCTTGAAAGAGGAAGCTTCAGATTCTTAAGTCCATATCTGCTTTGGCTGCCTCTGGAACCCAGAGCGAGGCTGTCACCTAGCAACCAGCGCTCTGCATATAGAAACCTAAGTTGTGGCCTGGTCGAGAGAGGAAAATCACCCAGGGGAATGAAAAGTTTTAGCTTTGAGCTCGAGAGCAGCCAGAGGCACAGCATTGAGTGAGAAAGAAGAGCCAAGATTTTTTTCCCAGGAGAACCTCAGATTCAGAGTCCTGATGCAGAGTTGGGGTAGGGGCATGGTTTCAGGGACAACCTCGGGGAGTTTTGCTCCCCATCCTGATGAGTGACTAGAAGCTCGGTGCTTTCGACTTGGGTGCCACAACCCCTGAGTGATCTGAGACAACCCCTGGTGCTCCCCAGTGATCAATACTGGGGGCCACGGGGCTCAATACTTCACTCAAGAATTTGAATATGAAGGCTGCTTCCTGGGGGTTCAGCCTTTCACTTGGGTCTGAGCAGGAATATGTAAAACCACCTGAGGGTCTCCCATACCATGAGGCTTAGGGGATATTAACACTTTCAGGGCATTCCGCAGGAAGTTGGAAAAAGCTGGGGTCACTGAGGTTCTGAGGAGAGTAGGGGGCTCTGGCTGGCTGTCCACCCCCATGTTGTAATTCTGCGGACAAACTGCTCTTATTTAGTAGTTATAGTATCTTTCTTGAAAAACCACCCTCTTCTCCCACACATACGTACTCACATCCCTCATGAATTTCCACCTTCTTATTTTTCCTTCTCTTTCTCCACGGGACTTGCTTTGGCCAATGGAGTATTACTGAACACGACAGGAGCAGAGGTCTTAAATGTCCTTCTGTGGTTTGGCTTACTCTTCTGTTTTCTGTTATGAAAAGACAAGCCCCAGGTAGCCCCAAGTCCAAGGGGAATGAGGAGACATGTATTGCACACCTGAATTTAACTGGAGCCTGAAACAAAGCCATCCCAGCCAACCCCCAGGCCCTGGACAGGAAAAATCAAAGGTTGAGAGTCACTGAGAGTCGAGGACTGTTTGTTAAAGCAGCTTTATTGTGGCACAATCTGACAAATTCATTGCTCATTACTCCTACCATTATTTCCTTCTAGATGTCCTGATTTCTGTATTTTCTGAGACTGGTTGGTCAGTTTTTCCTTCAATTTTGCAAGCTTCGTCACATCCTCCTAATAAATTCTTCTCTTTGCTAAAGTCAGTTAGAATTGATTTCTGTGGCTTGTCACATAGTCCTGACTGGTAGAGCTCATAGGCCAAGTCTCCTCTGCGAAGTTGCCCATTCTTTTGTCTGAATTCAGAAGGTCTCTCACACAATCTGAATGCTTGAATTCAGCCTTTCCCCATTATCCTTTTGTTTTCTGATGGCCTCTGCTGCCTCTAAATGAAAGAGTGTGTGCCCTGATCAATGTCAGGGGCCTTTGCTTTGTCTGGAACATCCTGTTTCATCTCAAAAAAAAAAAAGTCTTATATACCTTTCAGGACTTCAGCCAAGCAGCATGTCTTTTTATAAAGCCCTTCTTGGTTCTCTGGGCATGCCCTTCCCCTCTGCAATACTGGAAGCAGTTACCTCTAGTCTGGAGATTTACCTTTTTCTACGAGCTGCTATGACTTATTCCTCTACCAGGGGGACCTCTTTGAGGCCATCACTCAAGGGGGAGCAGAGAGAGCCCAAGTGGGACACCATTTTATTTACCCTGTCCGAGGATGAAATTGGATCTGGGGTCAGCCACGGGCTAAGCATTATGGGAGAACATTTCATTTTTTTTAATATAAATTTATTTTAATTGGATGCTAATTACTTTACAATATTGTATTGGTTTTGCCATACATCAACATGAATCCACCACAGGTATACACATGTTCCCCATCCTGAACCCCCCTCCCACCTCCCTCCCCGTACCATCCCTCTGGGTCATCCCAGTGCACCAGCCCCAAGCATCCTGTATCATGCATTGAACCTGGACTGGCAATTCGTTTCATATATGATACTATACATGTTTCAATGCCATTCTCCCAAATCATCCCACCCTCTCCCTCTCCCGCAGAGTCCAAAAGACTGTTCTATACATCTGTGTCTCTATTGCTGTCTCGCATACAGGGTTATCGTTACCATCTTTCTAAATTCCATATATATGCGTTAGTATTCTGTATTGGTGTTTTTCTTTCTGGCTTACTTCACTCTGTAAATTTCATCCACCTCATTAGAACTCCACCTCCAGTTTCATCCACCTCATTAGAACTGATTCAAATGGAGAACAGTGTGGCGATTCCTTAAAAAACTGGAAATAGAACTGCCTTATGACCCAGCAATCCCACTAGTAGGCATACACACCTGGGAGAATATTTCAAATGAAGCACCCCACTCTTAAAATTCACTCAACCCTTCCTGCAGCAGTTGAGGGGACTGTGTTGGTCTGTGCTTGTAGCTTCGGGACATGTAACCCATGAAACCAAGGTCCAGAGTGGGGAAGCAAGAAGCCAAAATTCACACAGACGATTAAGGGAAGGGTGGGAATTAGAAGCCCAGACTCCAGATTGTTAGTCCTCTGTTTCTTATAAGAAGTGACAGACCAGAGAGGGTCCAGGCTGGGTTTTTCCACTGGGTCTTCCTACACAGCCTGTTGCTGGGGAGGACATCAGCATCCCTGTGCCAACCTCCATAGACATGAAGGCTGTTTTTCTGTGCCCAGGAGGATTCTCAAAATAATGGTGCTGCCTGCCTGCCTCTGTGGGCTGGAGCCAGCTGTCTTGGTACACTTGGTTCCCAATTTATAATTTCCTGCTCTTTATTTGTGGTGATAATTGGTCTCACAGTAACTGGTCAACCATGCCCACTTCTGTCCTGGTAGCCAAGGTTTAAATAGGCAGGAGAGATGGAAGGAATCAGGTGAGTATCTTGTGATGGGACCCGTGGGACTTTTGGAGCCAGAAAGATGTGAGTTCAAATCCCAGCCCTGCCACTTGCTGACCCTGTGGCCTCATTTTCTCACTTGTAAAGTGGGAGTTTTAACAGCATCCACCCCAGGGAGCTGACATGAGGTGAATATTGTGTCTGACACATAAAGGTGGTCAGTGAGGGTGATGCTTCTCTGTATCATCCTGAGACATCCTGAGACAGAGGGCTGTCTCAGGCTGGGCTCCCTCAGAGCCAAGGAGACTATTTGTGAGGTGGTCTTGGGAAGTATCAGTGTGAGAATGGGGAAGTGAGTCAGAAAAGGGAGTGTTTAATGTGTGGGATACCCCTGTGAGCAATTAGAGTTCAGCCCCTTTGGGACCTCTGGAAAGCAGGTGGAACACACCTCAGCAAGATGGAGTAGTCGTCTACCCTGGTGACCATCCACCATTGGTTGAGGGCTGCTAGGAGCAGGACTTAATTTCCCAGCATTACTTGCTCCTTGTGTCAAGTAGGTTTAAGTAGTCAGAGAAAGGCTTCTTAAAGCAGCAAGTTGCAGTTGCTGGGGACATCATGGACGGGAATGGTTAAAGCAAGACACCCACAGTATCTGCTTTAAGGGCACACAGCTCATCAGGAGAAGTCAGCATACCCGGTCTGAACTTGGTCTAGAAGTAGGACGCAAAACATAAAAGTCAGCACTTCCCTGGCAGTCAAGTGGTTAAGGCTCCATGCTTCCAGTGCAGGGGACAAGGGTTCGATTCCTGTTGGGGGAACTGAGATCCCACATGCCCCACAGTGCAGCCAAAAAAGAAATTTTTTTTTTAAACTTGAAAACCAGAAACTGGTACAGATGGCCCTGGGAGGTGAGGAATGAGTCAGGAATGAGGTGATAGATCGTGGACATTTGTCATAAAGTGTTCTGGAGCCCCAAGTCTTGTGTTCCTGGGCACTGGCCAGGGTGTGAGGCAGATCAGCTTTCTCTCTGCAGGAATGACTTGGGACTATGGTGATTTCCTCATTCTTTTCAAAACATAAGGGTCCCTGTTTCCCACACATGCCCTCATTCGGCACTCACTACCAGCTCTTTAGATTCACCCCAACCATGGAAGCGGGAGATAGCACACATACACGTGTGTGTGTGCACAAGCAAGTCCTGGGAGGACTGCCTGGAAGATTACCACTTGTAAAAGCAGTGATTGCAGACTGAGCTGAGCTGAATAGCACAATAAGAGATGGGCAACATGGAAGAGGTGGACAACAGAATTAAGGAGCCCTATGCCTGAGAAAAGGGCTGAATTCTATGTGAATCCTCCCAAGGAAAAGCCTTGCTGAAAGGCCAGTGGATATCAGTATTTGGAGATGTCTTATGCTGTATAAGTCAAATGTCAGAAATTCCCACTGAGCTTGGATTTGAATGGACTACTTGAGTTCCCTGAGTGCTTTGCAGATAGAATTACCAAAAAGTGCTAGGCTTTGTGACTTCCAAATATACGTATAATGAAATGAGAAAGTAACGTTAAAATGCCTCTCCAGTATCATGGAAAAATCACCCAGGAAAAGAGCTTTTAGAACACAAGTTTAATTAGCACTTTCCTCAGAGTTTATAAATATATGTACTGATAATAATCATGATCATTATCATCAGTGATAATGATCTCTATTGCTATTTTAGCAAGCACCATTTCTTGAGAATCTCCCATGTGCCAGTTATCTTGATTTTTATATCTTATTGTGTTGAAGCCTCATAAGAATTCAGATATAAGGAAGTAAAGACACCAAGAGGTTAATTGACTTGCTCAAGGCTGCACAGCGCATTAAGAGAGAGGTCTGCGATTCAGCACCAGACTTCTCAGGTTCCAAAGCCTGCTCTTTAAATTCTTCACTCCATGTACAAGGTGGTATATTTGAAATTGATTTCCTTTTAGTAGTAAAATTATATTCTTGTGACGATTGAGGTCATTTCTTGACCTCTTTATCTACTCTTTAGAATAATCAGAATTTGCAGAATCTCCACAGCCACATGGAAACCATTGTTTTAATTCAAATTCCAGACTTGGTGATGGTTCCATGTCCACTAACTGACAAGACTACAAGTTTAGAGACTAGATCCACCATGCAAGTTTGCTTACACTGGTGTGCACGTGTGTGTGTGTGTGTGTGTGTGTGGTGTGTGTGTGTGTGTGTGTGGTGTGTGTGTGTGTGTGTGTTAGTCAGTCATGTCTGACTTTTTGCAACCCTATGGATTATAACCCACCAGGCTCCTCTGTCCATGGAATTCTCCAGGCAAGAATACTGGAGTGGGTTGCCATTCCCTTTTCCAGGGGATCTTCCCTACCCAGGGATTGAACCCAGGTCTCCTGCACTGCAGGCAGATTCTTTACCATCTGAGCCACCAGGAAAGCCCTACATTGGCCTACAAATTACTTTTAAAAGTAATTTGAAGTTACACTTATGCTAGGGAGATTTGATATCAAAATCAAGATTCCCAGCTCCTTTTGAATAATCAGAGGATCTACAATACTGATGGCAGCTCCCCTTTCTACTTACCACAGTACCTCACCCATCTCTAATGCCTCCCTGTCCTAGATGCCAAGTAACAGGAGCCAGGTAGCAACACACTTTGCACTGTTTTTTCTTAGAGTAAGTTAGATTTTTCTAATCCCTTTACCCCCTCAATTGTTTTCTCACCTTCCCAGTCTTTGTAGGCATTTCAGGTTTTGACACTTAAAAAGCAACTTCTTTAGATGAATTCAATGGAATTTTTATTTGATACTCTCTCTTATCCATTTAAAAATTAAAATACAAATTTATCTTTAACTGTTCTTAAAAAGAAGAAAATCAGTTTCCCCAATTCAGTTCTGGAAACCATCCTTGGGTTTTCTGTCCTCTCTCCTGCGGTCTTATCCTGCTGAATAACACAAAGACACCAACTCATGCTCTAACCAGCCTTTTTAACGTTGTGAATCTCACATTTGTTACTGTGACCTCAGACAACTTCCTCGACTTCCCTAGCCTCTGCTTCCTTATCTGGAAAAGGACTTCAGGTCACTTAACCTGGGCAGTTTGCCAAAAGCCAAGCGAAATGTTCACTTTGCCCAAAATACTAAGAGCCGGCCTGCCAAATAAGTGATTCACCAAATCACTCGATTCTTTGAAGGATCCTGTTTTTGTTGATCAACTCTCATCTGGTCCCCATAACAGGATTTTATGGGATATTTAGCTCTTGTCTTCCAGGCTCTCTGCTGCTGCAACTGGAGATTGAAGCACCAAGCGGGGGAGGGGATTAAAGGAGAGAAAGAGGAGTAAAGAGAGGCAGGCTGGGGTGAGGTCTGGGGAATATATAAGGAGAATACGTTCACGAGACTGTGCTCTTTATTATGAAGACTCTCATAAATACGTTACCCGTATGAATAAGAAAGCATGAATGAAGAATATGCTCATAAGAAGTCTCCTTATTAAAGAATATATTACTCTCCCTTCCCTCCATCTTCCCTCTCTCCACCCTTAGGCTCCGACAGCAGCAGCAGCAGCAGGAAATGGGAGCAAGGACGCGCTGAATGCTCCTTTTAAATGCTGCTATAAAGACAAAATGAAAACTTCAATTAAAACGAAATGATTAAACAAAACAAGCGAATTTATCAACGTTGCCATTCAGCCTATTGGGAAATATACTGGGACTTTCCTCATAGGAACACTGGGAAATTAAATGAGGTGATGATTCTGAGGTCCATAGCACAGCCCCTCCGTACACGGGGACTGTTTTCACGCTACTCAGGATGGTGCCACTGCCCAGCCTGCCACCAAATTTCTAACTTGAGTCAACCTTAACTCCTCCCTCCTGCCCACTCTCAAGGCCCATCCAAACCAAATTCTATCTGCAGATGACTAAAAGAGACCCCCTAGGAACCTCCCTGGTGGTCCAGTGGTTTAGACTCCAGGCTTCCACTGCAGTGGGGCATGCATTTCAATCCCTGGTCAGGGAACTAAGATCCCACATGCCTCAGCAAGTGTTAGTCGCTCAGTTGTGTCCGACTCTTTGCAACCCCATGAGCTGAAGCCCACAAAGTTCCTGTGTCCATGGGATTTTCCAGGTAAGGATACTGGAGTGTGTTGCCTTTTTCTTCTCCAGGGGATCTTCCCCACCCAGAGATCAAACCCAAGTCTCCTGCACTGCAGGCAGATTCTTTACCAACTGAGTTACGCTATGAGGAAGCCCACATGCCTCATAGTGCAGTCGGAAAAAAAAAAAAAAAAAAGAGAGACCCAAGAGTGTGGAAAGGAAGGAATTAAGCATGTCCTGAGAGTTACACCAGAAAATCAGCTCGAGACCCAGTAAACAGAAGTGCAGAGGCCTCAGGCCCACAGTGGAGTCACCCCTTTGTGGGGAGAATGGGTCCCTCGGTGAAGGTTGATAGACCAGGGAAGCCTGAAGGAGAGGCAGAAGTTGCATGTTTGTGGGGCCTGCCCAACCTCTGCCCAAGAAAGAGCCTGGAACGATTAATATCTCGCTTTCTGAGTTCATGTTCACCAAGGCACCAGTGAATAACCTGGCTTCCTGAGGAGCAATGCCTCCAGAGACAGAATGTTCTCCCCTCACTGCTATCAACCTCTAGGCTGCTTGAAATTAGTAAATTTCATTCTGGTTTGTTCTCAGCTCCCTCACTGGTCATGTTTATTCAAGCAATAATAACTTCTGGGATGTAAAAGATGGAATTTCTGAGCTTATGTGGCTGATGATCAGAACCAGATGAATGACTCATTCTCAGGGGTCAGTGTCCCCTGGTGGGAGACTCTCTGGGCAGGACAGGGACTCCACTGTGGGTCCACTGTGATTGAGGGCTCTTCCTACTGGCAGCCCCCTCTGCCTCAGCAAGACATCAGGTCTGGGGCAGGAGGTAGGACTCAGTTTTGCTGCAAAACAGAATCACGTTTGAAGTTCCCCTGCAAGGCACCAGCAAATTTTGCTCTTGATCAGGACTTATGGCCCTTCCTGATAGTGTTGGAGAGGAAGGGGGAAAGTTCTTCCCCCTATTAGCCTTAAAATCTAATTGAGGAAAATTCTGTTGCCTAGACAATGGCATATTAAAGTGTTTAGCAAAAGCAAGAATTTATAAGAAATTCTCTCTGACCTATAAGAACTAGGGAACTTAATAAATCTTCCAGAATTTTTTGCCACAATTACGATATATCATGCTCAGAAATTGCATTAGTATGGAGATGAGATGGGCAGAGGACTGTGGGCTCCTGGAACAGTAGGACAACACTCCAGAGCCTTCTGGCCTCTTGAGGTAATGAGTATATCTCTTGAGTAGCCACCCAAGAGAAGGAAACAAGGAAGGGAGATGAGGTACGTATTGTGCATATTGATGACCTACTTTGTGCAGACACAGAGCTGGGAACCTTGACTATATAATAGCATCTCTTTGAACCTTCACTGCTATAAACCATCTGCTGTTTTGTTTCTTGGTTTTGGTTTTTGGAGTTTTTTTTTTTTAATTCTCCATTGGGTTAAGTTTCTTAGGATGCATATGAGACAAGCCTATTCTGGCTATCTTAAAAAGCAGTACACGCTATATTCATGCTTCCCCAATGTGGTAAAGAATCTGCCTGCAATACAGGAGACACAAAAGACTGATTCGATCCCTGGGTCAGGAAGAGCCCCTGGAGGAGGAAATGGCAACCCATTCCAGTATTCTTGCCTGAAAAACCCTGTGGATAGAGGAGCCTGGTGGGCTACAGACCAAAGGGTCATGAAGAGTTGAACACAACTGAGTGACAGAGTACTCACTGTGTAAGTACTTCTGGATCCCACAGAGTAAAAAGGAACAGCCAACCAAAGGCTGGAGACAGGTAGGAGCCAGGGGCAGGTATGTGGACTCAGCAGTAGGTTTGCTGATGACCTCTTTAGTGAACTGGCTTGTCCATGACTCAGCAACCCAAGGTCCAGCCCCTCAGTTCAAGGACAGAGAATATGATGGACGTTATCAAAATTGGATTCTCCCCTATATCTCTCAGGGATGGTGAAGAGGGTGAGGACATGTGGTGTAGACAAAACCTATGAAGGCTCATCCACGCCAGATTTGTGAGCTGTTGTTCCCGGAGATGCAGTAGTGGCAAGGTCTCCCAAGACCAACTCCTGGCGTGGTGCTCTCAAAGCCACTGGCAATGAGCAGTCATCTCTTTCACAGTAATGTCTATTTTGCTCTTTATATTATGAGCTTATAGAGTGATATAAAAATTAATAATCAAAAGAAACAAAGTGGACTTCCCTGATGGCACAGTGGATAAGAATTTGCCTGCCAATTCAGGCGACATGGGTTCAATCCCTGGTCTGGGACGAACCCACATATCACAGAACAACTAAGCCCACGCACCACAACTTTTGAACCTGTGTGCCTCGAGCCTGTGTTCTCAACAAGAGAAGCCACTGCAATGAGAATTCCGCACACCACGACTAGAGAGTAGCCCCCACTCACTGCAGTTAGAGAAAGTCTGCACAAAGCAACAAAGACACACGAACACAATTCTGTAAAGCAATTATCCTTCATTTAAAAATAAACAAAGATGCAGCACAACCAAAAATAAACACATAAATAGAAGAAACAAAGTACATTAGAATTTTTTGCTACAATAAGTACTTAACAAATTAACCAAATAAAATCAGACCTCTGAGGATTTGTACAATCCTTTTTGTCTCTTTTCTTTATATTAACTTTTATTGGAGTATAGTTGCTTTACAATGTTGTGTTAGTTTCCACTGTACAGCAAAGTGAATCAGTTATCTGTATACATATATCCCATCTTTTTTGGGTTTCCTTTCCATGTGGGTCACCACAGAGCATTGAGTAGAGTTCCCTATGCTGTATAGTAGGTCCTCATTAGTTATCTGCTTTATACATAACAGTGTATCTATGTCAGTCCCAATCTCCCAACTCGTCCCACCCTCCCACTTCCCCCTTGTTGTAGTAAATAAATCTCCCACGGAGGCATCATGAGCAACACCCCTGCTTCTCTGTTATTCCTGAAGTTGGAGGAGCTGGGGGCCTGGGAGATACCTGTACCAATAGGGTTTCAGATGCAGGTTTGGCTTCTCCACTGAGCTACATTTGCAGACATTTAGAAGGCAGAATGGAGGTAATAGACATTCCCCATCTCATAGAAACTGGTGCGCATCAATATTTCCCAGGCCAGAAAGGGCATGGCCCAGGAATCAGCATTTTAACAGCCAGTGCAGGTGATTTTCATGGTGACACAAGTATGGAAACATTACAAGTCACCACACTGCCTTCTTTACTGATTTTTCTGTAGTTGAGAAAGTTACTTCATCTCCTGGGGCCTCAATTTCAAGCCTCTGAGCACTCTGACAGTGACCCATTGTTTTGTGCCAGTTGCCTAAAGCTTCTTCAATACCAAGTCTTTCATTCAAAAACTGGAGACTTGATTTTCCAGCTAATTAATGGGATGGAAAATGAACACTGATACAGTACCAGAGTTTGGAGGGGCTGTGTGAGGAAGTGATAGGTTTTGAGAGGATACCCATTACATCCCCATCATCTACCAGGCTGGAGTAAAGTCAAGTTTTTTAGCCCCTCCAAACCCCAATTTCCCCACCTGTGATATAGTTATGATTCATATTTGCCTTGTATGGTTTTGCAAGTTCTGAAAATATTGCATGTAAAGGCCTCAGTATATTATTTTATAAAACTGGAGTTCATATGGTAGCTGCTAGTGATAGAAGTAACAGTAACAGGAGTCTTTTTGTTTGTTTGTTTGGTTAATATTTATTTTTACTTATTTATTTGGCCATGCTGGGTCTTAGCTGCAGCAGAATCTAGTTCCCGGATCAGGAATGGAACCCAGGCCCCCTTACATTGGAAGTGCAGAGTCTTTGCCACTGACCACATCAGGGAGACCCCAGGAGTCATTGTTCACAAGATTTTTAAAATCTAGCTTTGATCATTCTGTAAATCAGACAGGGAGGGCGGCTTCCCTGGTGGCTCAGTGGTGCAGAATCCACCTGCCAATGCAGGAGATATGAGTCCAATCCCTGGTCTGGAAAGATCCCACATGCCACAGAGCAGCTAAGCCTGTGTACCACAACTATTGAGCCTGTACTCTCGGACCTGGGAGCCGCAGCTTCTGAAGCCCCCATGCCCTACAGCCTGTGCTCAGCCTGTGCTCCACAAGAGAAGCTACGGCTATGAGAAGCCTGTGCACTGCAATGAAGAGTAGCCCTGGCTCGCCACAACTAGAGAAAAACCTGTGCAGCAATGAAGACCCAGCACAACCATAAATAAATGAATAAACCAGACAGCGAGATCTTGCCCCAGGATGAGAGCTCATTGTAATGCTTGTTACCAGTGGCTTTGAGAGCCTCACACCAGGAGACAGCGTTGGGAAACCCTAGAGAAGGCAGTCTGATCGATACACTAACATTTGCTTTGTCCTCAAGCCTCACGCCCATGTTGACACAAGTGGCCATTAGAGGATGATGACGAGCCATGGCAGAAGTAATGGGCTGGAAGGAGGCGGCAGCCCAATGGATGTGGCTCTTGAGGAGATAGTTTTAATCAATTGTAGGTGGTCATTAATGTCTGGGTTAAAGTTGGGTTGAAATCAGGTGCATTATCGCATGCAGCCCCACCCTTGGAGACGGTGTGTGTCCCCAGCTCAATGAGGAGCTCTCACGGTCTCCAAAGCTTCTCAGTGACCTCAACAGCAAGGGAGGCTGCCAGCAGGAATTTCACTGTATGATTCGTGCTGTGTGGGCAGGAACTGTCAAACACCCTTTTCCCTGGAGGTGGGGGAAGCCATACAAAACCAACTGATTAAGCTGATCAGTCAAAGCTGAGATTAAGGAGAAGTTCTGCCTCTGAAATTCTCACTTGCAGCTCTTTCTTCGGCTTTTTGAAAGAGACCAGGATGCAAACAAAACGAAGGGCTGACTTGCTCTCAGTGTTGCCTGACTTTCAGGTGGCCATGATTCAGTCACATCATTTTGTTTTGTTCTTGTATAGACCGAACGGAGTAACAAGAGCGGGTATAAACAGTCGTGTGTAAACTACATTATAGTTTGTCCACTAAGTGAAGATCATGCAGTTGTTAAAAACAGTGCTGGGATCCCCGTCTAAATCATGGAAATATTGTAGTTGTTCAGTCACTCAGTCGTGTCCAACTCTTTGCTACTCCATGAACTGCAGCATGCCAGGCTTCCCTGTCCTTCACCAGCTCCTGGAGTTTGCTCAAACTCATGTTCGTTGAGTTGGTGATGCCATCCAACTATCTCATCCTCTGTCATTCCCTTATCCTCCTGCCTTCAATTTTGGAAATGTTAGACCACAAATATGAAGTGAAAAAAAGCAAGATACAGAACTGTGTACACAGTAGGAGTTCAAGCTTATATGGAAAAAAATATGACCACATCCACCCCCAAGTAGGAAAGGGCATATGAACAGACTAACACTAACCATCCTTATTGCACGGTACCCTCAACTGTGTCTACATAACAGTAATGAAAACTTCTGCTTCCAGTGGGGGGATGATGAGCATTTTTAATTTCCTTCTTTATGACTCTGTACTCTCCAAGTTTTACCTATTAAATGTATGTTGTTTAATTTTAAAAGTGCAAGAAGGGACTTCCCTGTGGCTAAGACTCCACACTCCCCATACAGGGGGCCAAATTCGATCCCCAGTCAGGAAACTAAGATCCCGCATGTCACAGGGTGTGGTCAAAATAAATAAAACTAGTTTTAAATTAAAAAATTGTACCATCATCTCCCTACTTGGGAAGCAGCAGTTAGTGTTGGGGTGGGGGGGCAGTCCTTCACCTGAGATTAAGGAATAAGGAACAATAAGGAAGCATGCTAATGGTGAATAATGATGTCCACCATAACAATCACAGTACAATAAGACAAGCAGAGCCCTTTGGGCCAGGTTGAATAACTAGCAGTTTATTCTGCATCCTGCATCCCCAAACGAAGCAAACTTTTGCCGTCTTCCCTCTGGAGCATCCAGCAGTGGGATAATCAACAGGATAAGTAAAGGCAGTGAAGCAGGAAAGCATCTCCACTAGGAAGATGCCAGCGGCAAGTATGGCGAGGGCTTTCCCAGCAACTACAGCTTGCATCCGTCCAGCCACCGTGCCAGAGTGTCAGAATGCTGGCAGTTGAGAGTCCAAGAGGGCCTACAGGGAGGAAGACCGGGGAGAGTGAACCAGAGGGGGCTCCCTATATTGCAGCTCAGCCCCCGCCTGCCCATTTACACCCCTTGCCTGATGCCTGGAGCATTTGAGTGGGCACAGTTCTGAAGGCTTTTGTGCATCCCAAGTACGTCTCTCTCCATGGTTCCTCAACTCTCGCAGGCGTGAACACGAGTGCTCCCTCCATCCGCTATACAACACCCCCTTTCTCATAAACCCCACACTGTGAGATGGGGAGGCTGAGCTGTGAACTGTGAAATCCTTCTCCAGTCCTGCAAGGCATTTTTAACTTCCCTGAAGGGAGCATCGGAGAAGTTCTGTGACATATGTGGTGAGTACTTGGCAGATTCTAGTTCTGAAATGGGAACTCCTGTACCCGAGCCAGGGCCACCTTTCCATGCACCTGTCTCACCCTTCACCTTCCAAAATTCCTTCCAGCTCCTCAACCTTCAACCCTAAGTCAGCTGGACTGAGTTTCTCTACCCTTTTCCCCAGGTGTCTGTAAACATGACCCTGCCTATTTCCAGCCCCTTGGCCAGCTTCCAGACCCCACGTCCTCCTCTCTTATCCCAGAAGCTGTTGGAGTCACCAGGCCAGCTGCAGACCGTTAGACATCCTGTTAGTTCATCTCATCCCTTGGTCAGGTATGAGGTTCCATGGTAGGTTGTCCCACAGTTGGAACAGGGGCTGGGGTCCCCTGGCCCCTCGTGGCTGCAAAGAGCAGGGAGAGCATGCAGAGACATATTTGCAGAAATCACAGCACCCTCCTTAGCCCTGAGCAGGCACTGTAGATGGGACTCCTGAGGACGATGAGGAGGAAGGAGGGGTGGCCTGGGTCTTCTCCCATCCTGTCCACACCAGCTTCACAGAGCAGCCTGATCTGAGCTTTGGAAAAGCCACCGCAGCTTATTAACTTAACAAGAGCTCACTCCACTGGGAATTCTGAGGACGTGAGAAGCCTTGATCAGCCTGGCCCAACACGTTTCTACTTAGTGCCACACAACAAAGATGATTTTATCTCATTAGTGCTTACCCTAGGGGGCCAGCCAAGCTTCCAAATTAACTGGAAAGTCAAGACTATGTATGAAAGATATTTCAAACACTCAGAAGACAGTTAACATTAACAAGAGGATTCCCTCTTTAAAATGCAATCTATTAGTGAGAAAACGGGTTAAGGCATAAGTGATGTCAAGACTACCGACTAGCATTTGAAAAATACGAATCTGGATTCCCTATCTCACTTTTCATATCAACGTAAGTTTCAAGAAGGACCAACACTTAAGTATTTTTTAAAAATGACAATTCTATTTTATGATTTATTTAACAAAAACTTAATATAGGTTATTTTGCTCCGGGCACTGTTCCAGCAGAGAGAAAAACATGGTTTGATTTCTTTACAATCTTTCATCTTAATCTTGGCTCCATCTTGGTTGCTAACTAGGAAATGTATGAGACATGTAAAAGCAACACTGTAAACCCTATAAACCCTGTAAAGGTGGGGACTCAGTTTCATTTGCTCAGGTATAACCTACATGCCTGGCTTAGTGCCTTGTATGGGATGCTGCTGCTGCTGCTGCTAAGTCGCTTCAGTCGTGTCCGACTCTGTGCAACCCCATAGACGGCAGCCCACCAGGCTCCTCTGTCCCTAGAATTCTCCAGGCAAGAATACTGGAGTGGGTTGCCATTTCCTTCTCCATGTGTTCTCTAGGACATAAGCAATATGATGGGTTTCCCTGGTGGCTCAGTGGTAAAGAATCTGCCTGCAATGCAGGAGACCACCTGCACTGCTGGATATGTGGGTTTGATACCTGGGTTGGGAAGATTCCCCTGAAGAAGGAAATGGCAACCCACTCCAGTATTCTCACATGGGAAATCCCATGGACAGAGGAGCCTAGTGAGCTACGGTCTATGGGGCCACAAAGATTTGGACACAACTTAGCGACTAAACCACCACCACCACCCATCTAAAGTCACAAACTAATGGGACCTGATGTGTGGGTGAAAGTCAGGAACACAGGCTACTTACCATGCTCCCATCCCTCTTTTTCCTTTTACAATTGTCTTGGCACATTCGATTGTCTTCTTTAAATCTGGATTCAGTAAAGCTGTGAAGAAAATGAAGTGGAATGATACCACGTCACCATTCGGCAGCTAAGTCAGAGTGATGTCAAGGGAGCTACCAGGAGTTCACGTTAGAGAGGGGTTTTTTCCTTTTTTTACATTTTATCTAGTAGGAGGGTTTTTTCAGGGTATTTATTCTACCATATTTTCATCACAACACCCCGTACCACCTCTACTACAGACAGTTGCATGTTTCTGCCATTGGATTCTGGAGATAAACACACATCATCTTCTTGTGAGGTATACATTACAGGCCTGTCTTCTCCCAGTGATCACTTCCGCCTGTCAAAGTGGCAGCCTCTGCTCCCCCTGAGGAAGAGTGTCAGTCATACTAGCTGCCTGGTCTCACCCCTCATGCTCCTCCCTGCCTCCTCCTCTGCCCATCTGGACATGAGTCTCCCTTGCTGCATCCCAGGCCACCAAGCCCACAGCTTTCTCTCCCTGTGGACTCTGGGCAGTGCGGCATAGCCTCCTGCGACCCCACTCTGGATCTGGTTCAGCCCAGCCTTCACCAGGCCCTCCTCCTTTCAGCTCCAAACTTGTAAACTCTGGTCACTGGGAAAGCAGCCCTCTGAGCTCAACGTGGCTGCCCTCCACCCTCCACAGCCCCCAGCATGGAAGGAGGGACCTACCAGAGCAAGACATACGGCAGCGGTTCCTGCCGTGGTCACACCAGTCATGGTTGCGGATCTGAAAGAGGCCGTAGCCAATGAAGTCACTGCGCGAGTTTTCATAGACAGCCATAGGGTTGAACTTGCTCTCAAAATAAGCCAGGCACACCCCTAAGATGGAACAGACAGGGTGTGGCTCAGAGGAGCACTGGGGAAGCCTGGAAAGGAGCTAGTGGTTAAAGAGGTGAGGAGGAGGCTTGAGAGGGGCCACTCACAGTTTTCAAGGCTGTAGCCCTCAAAATCACTCAGGCCTCCTTCATGGAGCTTCTTAGCTACCACGCAGCGCCCCAGAACTGCAGTGTCACTTGGAACCACCAGGTACCCAATGAGAGACAGCACCACAGACGCCTTCATCTTCCCAAGCTCAGGGTGCTGGCTGCTAGGTGAGAGGATGGAGTCACAAATAATCCCCACTGAGACCGCAGGGACCCTGGCAGAAGAGAAGGGTGCTGTGGGTCTGGGGGTATACAACTCAGTATGTTCAGAAAAGGGAGAGGCCTTCCTGACTTAACCATAATACTTAGTTCATCAGAGTCCCGCCATGACTAGCACAATGGCCACTGTCATATTGGATTATTCCACGACTGCTTTTTATCCTGGAATACAAATTCTGAGCTGTGGCCTTAACCTTTATCCTGTCTTGACCCCAGATTTTCTACAAACAAAACTCCAGGGACCTTGTCTCTTGTCCTCACAGGGAGACCTGGTCCAGTCCAGACATGCCACTGATTCACTGGAAATGGCAGAGAAGTCCCTTAGCCTCAGAGAGCCTCTCCTTTCACACCTCTTTCCCCCTCGTTCACCTTCACACCGTCACATTCACCTTGCACGTTTCCTTTCTCTGTACATGCCCATCTCATCTCTACCACAGGTCCTTCATCTGCTCTTCACCCAACCACCACAGAGCCTGCCCTTTCCTGTTCACAGTCTCAGCTCAAACAAGCTCACCAACTCAAATAGGATCATCTGCCCACTGCCCTATCACAGAAAATAGCTTTCGTTTTCTTCGTAATATATGTAAATTTCAGAAAGGTCCTTGTTCATTTATTCATTCATTTGTCTACCTCCCCTGTCAGAGTATAAGCGGCAGGCATGCAGAAACTTGGCCTGTCTTGTTCTCTGCTTTATCCTCAGAACTCAGAACAGACCTTGGGACACAGTAGGTCCACAGTGAATCTTTGATGAGTGAATGAATGAATGAATGAATGAATGAATAAAAACCTCCTCTTCCCAACAGAACTGTCATCAGATGAGCAGTAAGTGAATTTGCTGATAAGCATCTCCTGCAGCCAGGGATCAATCTGCCTGTCCCAGTTCCTGCCCAAGATACCCTCACTCACCCTTCTTCCGAGGCCCTTGGTGCCTCCTCAGAGGAAGGGGAGAGCAGCCACTGTGGCAGCCTTTCCCTTATTGCAGGAGAGTTGCTCTATCTACACTCTGTTCTCTGGACTTTTCACTGCCTTGATAATCCATTTGCCTTCACTCAAAAGCTTCCAAACCGTAAGTCCTTCTTCCTGACCTGCTTTTCTAGAATCTTTTCTATGACATCAGTTGCTATGCACCAGAATATTCCGACACAGGGATCAGTTGGTCACCAACGCATTTGTATTAGTTTTCTATTGCTGCTATAACAAGTTATCTTCAGCTTAGCAGCTTAAATAACACAAGTGTATTATCTCGAAGTTCTATAGGTCAGAAGTCTAACAGGGCTCACCAGGCTGAAAGCAAAGTGTTGGCAATATTGTTCTCCTTCCTAGGGGACCTAAAGGGGATCCATTCCCTTGCTCATCTGGGTGGCTGGCAGACTACAGTCCTTGTAGCTGTAGCACTGAGATCTCTGTTTCCTTGCTGGCTATCAGCTGAGGGTCATTTCCAGCTGCTAGGGGCCATCTGCCTTTCTAGGCTCTACCTCTTTCTTCTATCTTCAAAGATGGCAAGGGTGGTTGAAAACCCTCTTTCACGTTGAATCTCACTTGTCTCCCCTTCCACTGTTGTATCTCATGGACTCACTTTCTGCTTCCTCTCCCACTTTTTTTTTTTTTTTTTTTGAGGCTTTACAATGCTGTGATGGTCTCTGCTGTACATCAGCATGAATTAGTCATAATTATTTATATATATCCCCTCACTCTTGAGACCCCCCACCCCAATTCCACCCCTCTAGGCCGTCACAGAGTACCAGGCCGGGCTCCCTGTGTTGTACAGCAGCTTCCCACTAGCTATCCATTCTACACGTGCTAGTGTGTGTAGATACACTTTTAAGGGCTTCGTAGGTGGCGCAGTGGTAAAGAATCTGCCTGCCATTGTAGGTGACACTGGACATGCAAGTATATGTCAATGATACTTTCTCAGTTTCTTTTAGCCTGTCCTTCCCCTGCTGTGTCCACTTTTAAGGCTACATGTGATTGCATTGGTTCACCCAGACTCTTCAGGATAATCTCTCCATTTACATCATTTGGAGTTACCCACAAACAAGGCTTCTGCCAGGGGGCCTGGACTGGAGGCATGAGGGTTATGGTCATTTCTACTATGAGACATCCACCTTCTGCTTCTGGGAGCATTTCCAAGGGAGCAACTCTAGCTGGTCCCTGGGATCCCTGAAAGCTCTGATGCTATAATCCCTCTCCAAGGGATAATGCATCATCACTCATTCTTCACTGGCCATGACCTGAATGGAATTTGCATCAGGGGAGAAAATTGTAGCCTTGGGAGTGGATATTATATGAGCTTATTGTTATCTGGACACTCTCTGGGTTCTGGGAGTGGACAGAGATGTGCTTGCTTTGAGAAGGTGTGCTGTGAAACCATCCTCTTCTGCAGTCCTAGAACTAACTGGATGTGGTTTCCTTCCCCGCCCACCCCCCGCCCCCGGCTTGTATTAATTATAAAGGTGGTGAGGGGAGGGTGCGCAGAGAATGTGCTTTAATGTGGAGAAATCTGGGTGGCAGCACTCTAACCAAGGCATTAGGCTCAGCCCTGACAGCAGTGAGATGGCATGATCTTATATGCCACTCATGCCCTACAGGGAAAGCTACACACCAGCACACTCACCACTCATCTTCTTTTCCCCAGGCTTGATGACTCAGGCATCAGTCATTGGGTTTTGGTCCCAAGTCTCCAAGCAAAGCTGCTGGAATCCCTTCTCCCACAAGTGGAGAACACCTGAGTGTACAGGAAGGCTACATTTAGCTCCAGAATACAGAGATATGCATGTAAGGGGGATCATGCCAGCTGTTCCATCACAGCTTTGGTTTCTGTAAAGATCATTTGTCACCTATAATCCAACAGTTAGATAGATCTGGCGGCTTCAAGTCCCTTACAGGAGCCAGGGTCCCTGAAATGGGGCCAGGCTCAGCCTCTTCTAATCGGGGATGGGGATCCAGCCCTGAGTCCCTGAGTCTCACCGGCTCTCATAGGGCTGTGGTCTCTGAGTTTTCCCCAGCCCTGGGCCTGAGCTGAACTTCTCCTGAGCCTTCCCCAGCAGATGGAGATCCATCTGCTCTTCAGACATCACCCAATAACACAGTCTATAATTACACTTGTATCTGTGTCAGTATCTCCATCTATATCTATACAGTGTCTGCACACAAACATACAAAATGCCTGGAGATAAGAACAGATGCTGGCCAGTCAATCCTGTAAACACTCAGGAACATTCCAGGTAGAAGTTCACTTTGGAATGATCTAGTTTACCTATTTTCACAAGTGTTTCTTGCCATGGAGCCAATCTCATGCAGAAACCCTCACTGCCAGCTCACCTTCCTTGCTGTCTTTGCAAGTGGCCCATAGAGGCCATATCAGGGCTTGGGGAAGGAGCATCCCGTTCGCCACATTATTCATATCTGAGAAAGACAGAAATAGGACCAGGACCAGAGCTCAGGGCTTCTGAGCCCAAAGAAGTCTGGGAATCCATTTTTGGTCATCCAGCCAAAACCATTCCTCCCTAAAAGAACCTCAGTAGTGTTTAGGCAGAGAAGGCAATGGCACCCCACTCCAGTACTCTTGCCTGGCAAATCCCATGGATGGAGGAGCCTGGTAGGCTGCAGTCCATGGGGTCGCTAGGAGTCAGACATGACTGAGCAACTTCACTTTCACTTTTCACTTTCATGCATTGGAGAAGGAAATGGCAACCCACTCCAGTGTTCTTGCCTGGAGAATCCCAGGGATGGGGGAGCTTGGTGCACTGCTGTCTATGGGGTTACACAGAGTCAGACATGACTGAAGCGACTTAGCAGCAGCAGCAGTGTTTAGGCATTGGCACTGAACTACAAAGGAGGTGGCCCTTGTCCCTGGCCTACAGATGGGTATATGACCTAGTTCTGACCAGTGGATGTAAGGGGAAACCCACTGGCGAGAGTGCTTCTGGCAATGATTTCCCTTTGGTAACAGAAACAAGGAAAGAGAGTGTCCCATTCAAGGCCACCCTGCTTCCCCCTTGAACTTAGCCACCCGAGGCATGATGCTGTTATTTGACATGAGAGGACATAGAAAATGACACAGATAATCAGAGCCTGACACCCCTGATCCCTGAATCACTGTCGGCAGCCGCCCATCTCTAGACTTCTTATGCAAGAAAAACAAAGCTGTGCAGCGTGAGCCCCCACTTCGCCACACTTGTACTTGCTGCTGAAAGCATCTCTGACAGATTCAAAGGATCTGTGTAAATCTGCCACAGGTTTATTTTCAAAGCCAAGCATTTTTAGCTGTGGTGTTGCTTGCCTAGTTTCAAAGAATATTTTAAAACTTTATCTGAAATGGCATCAGAAAGAAAACAGCCCCACTTTTGTCTACTCACTGAGCGCTTGTCTGAGGCAAAGTGTGTTTGCAGAAAGGGGGAGGGAAGAGGAGGTGTTCTCTTTTATGAACAGTCTTCTAGTTTCCCGTGTCGGACAAAGCCTCCCTCAGCTACTGAAATGGGAGGAGAGATGCTGAGCCAAGAGAGACGCTGAGCAGAGAGCCAGCAGGAGACCCATGACCTTGAGTCTCGGCATTGGAGGGAGGCAGCCACGGTTCCCATCCCAGAGGCTTGGGACACAAAGGAGATGAGAAAAACCAGCAGGAACCACCTCACACTAAAGGGCCCTCCGTGCAGAAGGGAGGCAGAAAGGCACAGAGCTGTCAGGTTGTAAAAGAAAGGGCATCCCCCAGACCCATGTGGTTGGGGTTGGGTGACCAACTGTCCGCATTTGTCTGGGATGCAGGGATTTCTAGGGATGTGGGACTTTTAGAGTTAAAATTGGAAAGTCCTGGGTGTGGAGCTTCTAAAAAGGAGTTCCTTGTGTACATGAGATACACATGAGATTGAGCCCTGACCTTCTCATCTCTCTAGCCCCCAGCATGATGGGAAACAAGCCACAGAGACAGCCTGGTCTGTTGCTGGGGGGTTCAGGCTGAGTTGTCTTCAGTAAACCCATAAGGTCAGAGGGAACAGAGGCAATGAATGAATGGATGAATGAGTAGATGAATGAATGAATGACTTCAGTGGGGTAATTACTTATTCGTGCTTTGAACACAATCATTTTCCATTGATCGACACTTAATTCCATCCATGGACAAGCACCAGTGAATTCACTGCCTCTTACAGCAAGGCCTCTTGGAGCAAAGAAAACCAATTTGAAGCCATGAATCCAAAAAATCACATCCACAGACATTTCATACTCATACTTGCATTTTTCTGTCTTGGAGGAAATTGCTTTCCATTTGAAGAGTTGATGAGAGCACAGAAAAGATGACTTACAATCTAGACATCTGTGCCCAGTGCCAAAGAAGATGGGCCCACAGGAAGTACTGCAATGTGGAGACCACCAGAACCTTTCCTGCGGCCCAGGGTCTGGTGTGTGCTGTGTAGGAGTGCTAAGTCGCTTCAGTCACGTCCAACTCTGTAACCCTGTGGACTGTAGCCCACCAGGCTTCTCTATCCATGGGATTTCCCAGGCAAGAATACTGGAGTGGGTTGCCATTTCCTCCTCCAGCGGGTTATCCTGACCCAGGGATCAAACTCTCGTCTCTTATGTCTCCTGCATTGACAGGTGGGTTCTTTACCACTAGCGCCACCTGGGAAGCCCTTGGGGCATGGCTTATACAGGTCACGGCTTGTTATGTTCCCGACAGCCCTGAGAAATGGCTCCATTTTACAGAGGAGGACCCAGCGCTTCAGGATCTGGGTAGCCTGCCCAAGGTCACACCAACAGTGAGTGGTGGACCCCAGGTCTGTCTGACTCCCGAGGCCAGCATCCTCTTAAACCCTTACTCTACTGCTGCTATGCTCTGGGAATAGAAGACCTGGGTGAGTCCTGACATTGCTGCTTAATAGCTGTGTGACCTAAGACAAGATGTTTCACTCTCCAAACCTCAGTTTCTCTGTCTGCAAGATGGGGATAGAAGTAGTGCTGACGTCATCAGATCAGGTTGTGTGGAAAGTTCTAGTCCATAATAAGCCCTCCGTGAGTTCCAAGGATGAAGGAGAAGGGACTCCAGGAGGGCAGCGCAAAGTTAGTGTGAGTGAGCCAGATTGGCAGTGAGGAGAGCTGGCAGGCAGAGGCTGTAGGCTGAGGGGTGAGACCAGTGGACATCTACCCTGGCTGCACATCAGAGGCATCTGGGGTGTCACACTTCAAATTAGGAAGTAGGACCAGTGCTTGGGTCCTACAATCTGAAAGCGGGACCCAAGCACTGGTATTTCTACAACTCCCCAGGTGACACCGGTGTACTGCCAGAGTTGAAAGCTTTTGGCCTAGATCTTTGCTCTTAGACATGAGGACCTTGGAGAAGCAGGAGTGTCATTGGAAGCATGTTAGAAATGCAGAATCTCAGGCCCACCTCAGGTCTGCTGAGTCGAATCTGCTTTTGTGCAAGATCCCTGGGTGATTCGTGTGCACATTATTTTTTTTAATTTAATGAATTAATTTAATTAATATTAAATTGCCATATTGGGTTGTGCCACAGGGCAAGTGGCATGTTAGCTCCCCAACCAGGGATCAAACCCATGCCCCCTGCAGTGGAAGTGTGGAATCCTAACCATTGGATCACCAGGGAATTCTCCTGTGTACATTAAACTCTAAGCATCCCTGGGCTAGTCTGTGGGTCACAGATGGGGGGAAATCAGCAAAATGCCAGACTTTGAACCCATTTAAAAGCCAAAGTACAAGTGAGAGGGGGAAATGAGGGGCAGCTGTTTACAGCAATCACTCACAGATAGCCTAATCTGGCAAATGCAAAGGGCAAGGGTGTGGCGGGGGGCTTTATGTTTTAAATTAAAGAAACC
>NW_011494615.1:491449-495696 GCF_000754665.1 Bison bison bison | reverse complement strand
GTTTAAATTCAATGAATCCACCATCGCGGATGCTCAGGAAGTCAGGGATTCTGCTGGCCGCGGGGTGTTTGCTCCCCTGCTACTGTATCAGTCAGAAGGCTAACATTATCTGGTGTCAAAAATGCACCTGGCCTGGGATTAGCAGGAAAATATCAGCCTGCATGAGGCCTTGGAATTATGACAGGGAAGTAATTCCCAAACGGCCTTGTCCTCACCCAGATTGAGCAGCTCTCCATCCCTGGGCAAACAGGCTGCTGAGGCCAGGTCTAAGGGGAGCGGGTGGTGGCTGGGTTCCCAGCAAGGCTGTGAGCTCAGCGTCTGTGACAGAGTGTGGGGGACCCTCTGCTGTGGCCCCAGAAACAGGACTTTCTTGGCAGGGAAAGGGGGCCCCAACTTCTGGAACCTGAAGAAATGATATTTTAATCAGTATTTACTATCTCTGGTAATCCCAATAGGTTCATCATCATTTCATAACAGGCAGCTGGAAAGCAGATTCTACATCTTAAATCGAAAGCATTCAAGAAGACAGTACAAGCACAAAGGCTCAGTTTTTACAAAGCACTTCTGTCTGGCTCAATATTTACCATTATCTTAGCAGAGCCAACTCTTTGGGTTGGCCTTTAATAATCTTATCAAAGCTATGGACCGTGTCCCTATAAAATGAACATAAATGCACACTACCAGGACTTCCCTGGTGGTCCAGCGGCTAAGACTCTGCATTCCCAATGCAGGGGGCCCAGGTTCGATCCCTGATCAAGGAACTTAGATCCCACATGCTGCAACTAAGATCCAATGTAGCCAAATAAATAAAAATAAATATTTAAAAAAAATCACAAGTACAGACAACTTCGGGGAACCCCTAAGCAGTCCCCTGAATCACTTCCTTGAATCTGTTTTAGAGTATCCTGAAGCAGACTAAAATAAAATTCTATTGGCTTGCTTCCCACCATCCATTAGCACTTCAGATAATGCCACACATTTCTTTCAGGGTCTACCTACTTTCAGGGTCTATATTAAAGTTTGGAGCATGTAACCCGAGGCTGAGCCACTCAGTGCATCCCATACCCCTGGCTACAGTTACTGGTTCAGGGACGGATACATGGACCCACTCAGGACCCATAAGGCTCAGTGAAAATTAAAAGAAGTTCTTTAACTCTTTTCTGTTGATATCAAACATGAAGGCTGTGGCCACAGCAGTGAGAAGCTGGCAGTTGCCATCTTGGGATCACAGGGTAGAGTCTTTGTGTTAATGGACTCAACACAAAGTAAGCAGAGCCCAGAAATGAAGAGAGAAACCATGTCCTGAACACAGCCTTTGAGCCTTGAAGTCCTGTCCCATCTCTCTTTGGATGGTTTAGTAAATAAAACCACAAGTCCATGCTTTAAGTAGTTTGAGTCACATGCAGCAGAAAGTGCTCAGATGGATAATCTTTATTAATGCTTTGGATAGTCTTATGGCCCTTCATGCAGCTACCAATTAAACAAATAATGTCACTCTACAAGTGTTCTTTATGACCTGTTGTGGCCTTTCAATTTCACTAAATCTCTTCATCCCTACAGTTAATCCTCTGCTTATCCCAGACACCTTTATAAAGAAGCCTCTTCTGTTACAAGGTTCCTTCACTTACCTGTACCATATTTATCATGTGCCACAGAATTGCAAATTGTCATATTATATCTTATTGCGATAGGTGAATTATATAAATCTGATTAAAGCAGCCTAGTGGCTGAGGTCCAAATTTTAGTTCTCAATACTTAACAACACAAGTATTCTGAAATCAATTCAATGCTGTAATTGTCATTAAATGTAACTTTAAGTAAGATTATTTTTAGATCTCAATGATACGCATGCCATTTTTTCAGACTACAGAATGTTGATTTCTAGCCAGCAAGGGTGGGAAGAAGCTTCAGCCAGCCAGATTCTAGATTTTGGTGAATTCTCTACAGTCCTGTGAAAAGGTTGTGACATGTGATAAAGCCAGGCAGACTTGAGATAAAATTTGGCTCCTCTAATTACTAACTCATGTCCCCTCTGAGTCTCCAGTTCCTCATATAAAAATGAATGTATTTACTACTATATATAAAATAGATAAGCAACAAGGACCTACTGTATAGCACAGAAAACTAAATTCAATATCTCTCTTTAATTTAAATGGAAAGAAATATGAAAAAGAATCAATATATGTGTATATGTGTAACTGAATCACTTTAATATACATCTGAAACTAATACAACATTGTGGTCCAATGGTTAAGACTCCACCTTCCAATGCAAGGGGCACAAGTTAGATCCCTGGTTGGCAAAGTTTTGCATGTCTTGGGGTGTAGCCAAAAATAAATAAATAAATTTTAAAAAAATTTGTAAATCAACCATACTTCCATTTAAAAAATTTTCCCTCAAGCTTAAGATTTTAAAATTGCACTGTGGTAACTTTTACCTCAATTTTTTAAAACACGGACTGATATATATATATACGTACGTGTATACATGTATATGTACACACTTACCCTATGCACACTATATACACACACATATATAATATATATGCATGCATTATATATAATATTTATGCATGTGTGTGTATTTTACAAATGTATATATTATAGATTCATATATGTTATCATTTCTAAATCTAATCAAGGAGTTTTTCTTTTGACTAATTTTCTTTTACTCCTGGCACAGTTTAAACTTTTGTTTTCCTCAAAATCAGTCTCCTTTTCTTATCTTTAAATCAGGGATTTTACCACTGTGACTCTATGGTTGGCAAAAGCATATTTTAAGCTTTAAATATTTTCTAAACAGTTGACTCATCAGGAGTCATAGAGTATTATTCTTAAAATGCCAGGGATCAAGTTCATTCTGCCCAAACACACAGCATAACCTTCCTCCTTCTGAGACCTTACCTCCGCTCCCAGACGCACCAGAAGTGATCACTTATCTCAGACCTCTGTGCCTTCACACATGCTGTTCCCTGTGCCTGGAAAACCCTTCCTTCTTTTTTTCATCTGTCTGATTTCCCTACATCCTTCAAAAACCTAACCATTCTCCTTGGTATCCTCCCCCTTTCCTTTATCTGCTTCCCATGCATGGCCTCTGGGAATTCTTCCCACTGAACTCTGTCTGTTTCCACTCTGTGAATGTCTCCAGCTCATGTCCAGAGATACATCTGCAAGGTTTTACCTCCCCTTCCAATATTGCCCAGCAAATAGCGGGTCAGCAGTTTGTCAGGACATGACCTCCAAATGGATAGACAACCTTAGGTTCAACTGAAGCACCGTAGTTTTACAGGGTTTTCATAAATTAAAAATTTCCAATATTGCAAAAAATCTGGAGACTGAGGAAATGAGGTGTTCATAAAAACAAAAGTGCTGTGAATGCAAATGTGTAAACAAGAAGTCTCTCTTTCCTATGAAGATTAATTGCCCCCCACGGGCTAGCAGCAAAAAAAGAGTAATGAAGGATGTCAGAATTATTTATAAAGATCTGGCTCCTGTGGCTTTGATAAATTTATCATAAAATGCTCTACAGAACCTCAGACCCAGTGGGAGCCAGTTGCTTCTGTGATCACAACTCCGAGATGTGTTTAAGGTTCTGCCTCAGGCTGAGTTTCAGAAACATCAAATGCCAGAAAGCATGTGTGTGTGTGTGTGTGTGTGTTTAGATAAGAATAGTCATAAAAGCTTTGGAAAACTAGAGAACTATTTGGAAATATATCTCATCAGGGACTGCAAGTCTTTGAAATATCTACTCCAAATCCCCACTCATTTTCCCTCCGTACAGCTCCTGGGTAGAAAGACACAGAAGACCTGCTTTTGTGAATTTAAATACAGGCTTCCAACCTAGAAATCAAGTGAACATTAGTGATTCTTAAGGATAAGAGATGAAATCTCTGAGTAAAACCCTCAGTTCCACCCAAGATTCGTGATCCCAGAGATGTCTCCCACCATCTACCAGCTGCCCGTTGTCACCACCTCCAATCCTTCCTTCAGTGTAGGAAGTAATTTCAATAAATAAGTTGAAGGAAGAGGAAGAAGAAAGTCAGGTGGAGGGATAATCATCTGAGCATCTCTGGATCCTCTTCAGTTAGCTCTCAGTTCAGTTCAGTTCAGTTGCTCAGTCGTGTCTGACTCTTTGCAATCCCATGGACTGCAGCACGCCAGGCTTCCCTGTCCATCACCAACTCCCAGAGTTTACTCAAACTCAGGTCCATTGAGTCGGTGATGCCATCCAACCATCTCATCCTCTGT
>NW_011494615.1:490511-491349 GCF_000754665.1 Bison bison bison | reverse complement strand
CTCCTGCCCTCAATCTTTCCCAGCACCAGGGTCTTTTCAAATGAGTCAGCTCTTCACATTAGGTGGCCAAAGTATTGGAGCTTCAGCTTCAGCATCAGTCCTTCCAGTGAACACTCAGGACTGATCTCCTTTAGGATGGACTGGTTGGATCTCCTTGCAGTCCAAGGGACTCTCAAGAGTCTCCTCCAACACCACAGTTCAAAAGCGTCAATTCTTCAGCGCTCATCTGTCTTTGTTGTCCAACTCTCACATCCATACGTGACCACTGGAAAAACCATAGCTTTGACTAGATGGATCTTTTTTGGCAAAGCAATGTCTCTGGTTTTTAATATTCTGTCTAGATTGGTCATAACTTTCCTTCCAAGGAGTAAGCGTCTTTTAGTTTCATGGCTGCAGTCACCCTCTGCAGTGATTTTGAAGCCCAAAACAATAAAGTCAGCCACTGTTTCCACTGTTTGCCCATCTATTTGCCATGAAGTGATGGGACCAGATGCCATGACCTTAGTTTTCTGAATGTTGAGCTTTAAGCCAACTTTTTCACTCTCCTCTTTCACTTTCATCAAGAGGCTCTTTAGTTCTTCTTCACTTTCTGCCATTAAGAGTTGTGTCATCTGCATATCTGAGGTTATTGATATTTCTCCTGGCAATCTTGATTCCAGCTTGTGCTTCCTCCAGCCCAGCATTTCTCATGATGTACTCTGCGTAGAAGTTAAATAAGCAGGGTGACAATATACAGCCTTGACTTACTCCTTTCCCAGTTTGGAACCAGTCTGTTGTTCCATGTCCAGTTCTAACTGTTGCTTCCTGACCTGCATATAGGTTTCTCAAGAGGCAGATC
>NW_011494615.1:489248-490188 GCF_000754665.1 Bison bison bison | reverse complement strand
ACATTGCCTTTCTTTGGGATTGGAATGAAAATTGACCTTTTCCAGTCCTGTGGCCACTGCTGAGTTTTCCAAATTTGCTGGCACATTGAGCACTTTCACAGCATCATCTTTCAGGATTTGAAATAGCTCAACTGGAATTCCATTACCTCTACTAGCTTTGTTTGTAGTGATGCTTTCTAAGGCCCACTTGACTTCACATTCCGGGATGTCTGGCTCTAGGTCAGTGATCACACCATCATGATTGTCTGGGTAGTGAAGATCTTTTTTGTACAGTTTTTCTGTGTATTCTTGCCACCTCTTCTTAATATCTTCTGCTTCTGTTAGGTCCATCCCATTTCTGTCCTATATTGAGCCCATCTTTGCATGAAATATTCCCTTGGTATGTCTAATTTTCTTGAAGAGATCTCTAGTCTCTCCCATTCTATTGTTTTCCTCTATTTCTTTGCACTGATCACTGAGGAAGGCTTTCTTGTCTCTCCTTGCTATTCTTTGAAACTCTGCATTCAGATGTTTATATATTTCCTTTTCTCCTTTGCTTTTTGCTTCTCTTCTTTTCACAGCTATTTGCAAGGCCTCCTCAGACAGCCATTTTGCTTTTTTGCATTTCTTTTTCTTGGGGATGTTCTTGATCCCTGTCTCCAGAACAATGTCATGAACCTCTGTCCATAGTTCATCAGGCACTCTGTCTATCAGATCTAGTCCCTTAAATCTATTTCTCACTTCCACTCTATAATTATAAGGGATTTTATTTAGGTCATACCTGAATGGTCTATTGGTTTTCCTCACTTTGTTCAGTTTAAATCTGAATTTGGCAATAAGGAGTTAATGATCTGAGCCACAGTCAGCTCCCTATCTTGTTTTTGCTGACTGTATAGAGCTTCTCCATCTTTGGCTGCAAAGAATAGAATCAGTCTGATTTCAGTGTTGACCATCTGGTGAT
>NW_011494615.1:471828-489148 GCF_000754665.1 Bison bison bison | reverse complement strand
TGCTATGACCAGTGCGTTCTCTTGGCAAAACTCTATGAGCCTTTGCCCTGCTTCATTCCGTATTCCAAGGCCAAATTTGGCTGTTACTCCAGGTGTTTCTTGACTTTCCTACTTTTGCATTCCAGTCCCCTATTATGAAAAAGACATCTTTTTTGGATGTTAGTTCTAAAAGGTCTTGTAGGGCTTCATAGAACCATTCAACTTCAACTTCTTCAGCATTACTTGTCGGGGCATAGACTTGGATTACTGTGATATTGAATGGTTTGCCTTGGAAATGAACAGAGATCATTCTGTCATTTTTGAGATTGCATCCAAGTACTGCATTTCAGACTCTTTTGTTGACTATGAGTTAGCTCTGGGAAGACATAAATGTTAACAGGAACTGAAAATAATATCTCTCCATAGATTCAAGGAAAACAGCATCTTGCTACTTGTAATTCTTTATTGTTTAGTTGCTTAGTTGTGTCCAGCTCTTTGCAACCCCATGGACTATAGCCCACCAGGCTCCTCTGTCCATGGGATTTCCTGGGCAAGAATAATGGAGTGGGTTGTCATTTCCTCCTCCAGGGGATCTTTCTGACCCAGGGATCAAATCTGTGTCTCCTGCATTGACGGGTGGATTCTTTACCACTGAGCCACCAAGGAAGCCAACATCAGGTGTATGAGCTGCTTAATATGCCATTAGGACACAGGATGTAAGTGGATGCTAATAAATATTAACAATAGTATATAGGATGTGATGTGCATGGCCTCAGAGTTCTTCTCATTCATTCATTCACTCATTCATTTATCCATTCATTCATTCATTGAATGAATACGTACCAAGGTCTACCTTGTACCTGACAGTGTTCACCACACTGGTGATATGATAGTGAACAAACCAGGGTGGAAAAATGAAATACTATTCAGCCATTAAAAAGAATGAAATGTTGCCATTTACAGCAACATGGATGGACTTGGAGGGCATTATTCAAAATGAAATAAGTCAAACAAAGAAAGACAAATGCCACTTGATATCAGTTATATGAGGACTCTAAAAATACAACAAGCTAATTCATTTAACAAAAAAAGAGCCAGACTCAGGGATATAGAGAATAAGCTGCTGGTTACCAGTGAAGAGAGGGAAGCAGGGAGGGGCGATATAGCGGGGAAGGAGTGGGAGGCACAAACAACTGGCCGTAAGATAACTACAAGGATGTATTTATACAACACAGGGAATACGGCCAACATCCTGTAATAACTGTAAATGGAGTGTAACCTTTAAGAATTATGCTTTTAAAAATCCTGTTCTTGCTGCAAACTGGTATATATGGAATGGATAAACAACAAGTTCTTATTGTATAGCACAAGGAACTATATTCACTATTCTGTGATAAACCATATTGGAAAAGAATATGAAAAAGAATATATATATGTGTATAATGGAGTCACTTTACTGTACAACAGTAATTAACACAGCATTGTAATTCAACTATACTTCCATTAAGATTTTTTAAAATAAATAAAATGACTACTAACCAGAGATATAATCATAAATAGAGAAAAAAAAATTTAAGTCCTGCTCTTGTGGCACTTACATTCTAGTAGGGGGAGAAATACTATGCACAGACAGATAGACAGATGAGGCAAATATCAGACAGGGACAGACAGAGGCCGCCAAGTCTTCTCCTCAGAGCAGCTCCCTTCCAGGTTTTGCATTTTAGCGTTTAAATGAGGCTTCCCTTGAACCCCTAATCCTCAAGGCTACCATCCTCAAGTCTGCAAAACTGCACACTGTATGCCCAAGACATTCTGAGCTGCATCCTGGGGGAAATAGCAATTACAGTTCTTTCCATAGTTGATCCTAATGTTGTTGTTTATTCATTCAATAGCATCCAAATCTTTTGCAACCCCATGGACTGTAGCCCTCCAGGCTCCTCTGTCCATGGGATTTCCCAGGCAAGAACATTGAAGTAGGTTGCCATTTCCTTCTCCAGGGGATCTTCCTGACACAGGGATCAAACCCACGTCTCCTGAATTGCAGGCAGATTCTTTACCGCTGAGCCACCGGGCTTCCCCCTTGATCCTAATATCCTGACTTAAAACAAACCCTCTTTCCAAGTCTTGCAAAACTGATTTTCCCATCACTTTCAGAGAAAGCTGTGCCTCCCAGCAAATGCAATTCCGCATAGTCATCGAGATTCATGCTGATAATAGGGCCTCATGTCTCTCTGTTTCAGTTTGAATCTTTCAAAAACGCCTTGACTAAATTTGGCTCTTCTAAAATGTCAGTGGCTTTGACTCAGGAAGTGTGAATTCTCAACAAGTTTGCCAAGTGTAGGACGCTTCCTTTTGTCACACATTCACTTGCTTCAGTGACTAAGTCCTGTGTCTTACACAAATGGGTGCATTTTTAGCCTGATGGCTGAGGAAGAATTCTTTCCAGAATTGAATCCCCATTTCCCTTTGTCTTGCAGTTTCACTGTGCCATGTGGGGATGTCATGCCCAAGTCCCCTCAGTCTCCTGAGCCTGATTGTGCGGGTTCCCAGTGCATTCGGCAGTGACGCTCAAATGACAAGGAGACATGGAGGCAGTATCTGCTGGAAGGTGTCCTTGGCTGCTTAGAAATCTCTGCAGCCTCCTCTGTCTTCTCTCCCTCTTGAGCACACGGCAGAGAGATTCTCTGATGTGATGCATCTGGCTGACAGAACAGACACAATGATAGTCCCCTCTGGGAAGTAGCTCCAAGAGCCAACTGCCATCCTCTCTGACAGATGACAAGGGAGGAGGATGTGAATGAACCAGGTACACCTGTCCTTTAATAGCCTGACACCTGTAACAACCAGCACCCCAGGGGCCATGGAAACAAAGAACAGGGTTGGGATGGGAATCATAATGAGACTATGGGGAGATTTCAATGAGACCCTCTGTGTGTTGCTGGGAAACACATGGAAATATTAGCTGCACTTCATTGTGTTTCCTGGTTCTTCTTCAGCCCAATACCTAAGACCTTCTGAGGGGCAGGATGGGAGAACAAGAGAGTCAAAACCTTAGCTTGCCTCTTAAATGTCCGAAGTCAACTCTGAGTTATAGGAAACTGAAGGACTTGGAATGAAATTTACAGACAGTCTAAAAACTTTGAAGACCTGTGATAGGGCAGACCTAGTTTTCCCTGCTTCAGAGGAGAGGAGGGTGCCAAGATCCAGGAAGGGAGCACTTCGAGAGGAGTCACATGGGCAGCAAGGGAGGTAGACCCTGGGGGCTTCCCTGGAAACAGCCCTGCTCCTCCACCACCCACCAGATGGACCCTGCAGAAGATGGACAATAGGACAGGGACCTCAGACAGGTGTGTGTGTTGGGGTTGGGGGGGGTCCCAACAGAGAGGGCACATGCCTAAGGTTGCAGATAAAATACAATACCGGGGACAGAGTAAAAGATCACTCCATGTTTACCTGAAACTCAGATTTTACTGGGTGACCTGTATTTTTACTTGTTAAATCTGGCAGCCCCATTTCTGCACCTCATTTCCTAGGGGAATCTGAAAGACCCCCTTACTCCAAGCTTGGAGAGGGAGATAGAGGCAAGGAAGGGCCACAGGACACAGTGACCTGGGTTGTATCACCAAGGCCAGCAACAGGGAAGGAAAATGTTTGCTCTGCTTCCCAGGGAGCCCCAGAGCCAGCCTGAGGTATGGTTTCCAAAGTCAGATAAGGAGGACACAGTTGCCACCTACAAGGAGCACTTCCTTTACATAGCGATTGATAGTGTCACTCAGCAGATGTTCACACACACAAACACACACACACACAGAGTACATGTGTCTCTGTGCAAAAACAGTAAAAGCTCACACTGATCGAGAACTGTGCTAGTGATTGTTTGCATACTTTTATGCTTAATACTCTCTAAATGCATTAGTCTTTTCTTTGTCAGCTCCTCTGCCCTCGCAACAACCCTATAAAGTAGGTATTTTTATTTCCATTTTCCTGAGGAGGCAGTATAAGCAAAGAAGTGAGCTGAGTATCCCAGCGTCACCTTGCTGGCAGGGGGCAGAACTGAGGTGTTAGGCTGGCTATTTGATTCCAGAACTGGTACTTTTATCCTCCATGGGCTTGGCCTAAGGAATTCTGGAGTGAGAGGTCACTGTCGCAAGCCTATGACTGAGGGCAGACCGGGCAATGACACTTCCAGGACCATGGAGAGGGCTGGCCCTACCCAGAAGATGCTCAGGGTCTCCAGCCATCCCTCCTGTCAGCCCTGGCATGCTGGGAATGCAGAGATATGCCAGGATAGAGGAAAGACAATTAAGAGATGAGTTTTAAACTCTGAGAATTGGGCACAGAAAAGGAGTGATGGCCCCAGAAGAAAACCATCAATGTCTCCCGCACAAATCCCCATATACTCTAAGCCAGGACACAGAGACCTCTCTAATCTGAAGCAGAGAATGTGCAGAGGTGGTGGAAGCTGTTTCTCCCAGATTAATGGCAGGGCTAAGCAGTATTCTGAGGCCGTAGGAACTTGGCGCCACTGCCATCTGGTGGTGATGCTGCCACATGACATGTGGCTAGGACTCAAACTGAAGGCAACCAGAGGTGAAGCTACTAAGCCCTCAGAACTAGGAACTCCCACTGGGCTACCTGACTAGTGAAATGAGACAGGTCCCCAAAGCCTCTCTGGAAACCTTGTCCACAGAGGGCTCAAGATTATCAAGATTAGAATCTCTCCTTCTGGAAAAGGTTCTTTGAGACAAATGCTCGCCAAGGTTTGCATGTGTACATATTGTGTGCAAAGAGTTGTGTCCGACTCTTTGCAACCCCATGGACTGTAGCCTGCCAGACTCCTTTGTCCATAGACGAAGAGTAGGGGAGTGGTGATTTCCACCCAATAATCAGCAATGTGTTACCAGAAGGCATATGTTCTGCATGGATGTTAATTGCATGTGCAATTAACACATTAATGTATTAGTTGTTTATCAGATTAGCCAGCTCTTAGGCAGGAGAACAGTCAAGAGGGTGGGACATGGGACAGGTAAATTTTGATGGAGAAGATGTAATTCAGAAAGAATTAAAGCATAGGACTTATATAACAAGGTCAGATTTGGGTTTCTATATACTGACAATGGAGGCACCTAGCACGATCTGAGGGTGGCCTCCCGGAACAGCTTGAACTCTAGTAGTATTAGAACTCCTTCTGTTTGATGTGACAGAAGACCAGCATACACTAGCTTAAGCAAAAAAGTGAGTTGTATCTCAGAAACTGAAAAGTCCGTGAGTAAACTAGTTTTAGGTGCAGCTGAATCCAGGGACTCAAATAAATGGCATCAGATATGCCTCTCACCATCTCTTGAGTCTGATTTCCTGTGTGTTGGCTCAAATCTCAGGCAGGCCAATATGGCCACAACAGCAGCAGGCTTATCTTTTCCTGGCTTACTAGCAGAGAAACACTTCTTTCCCAGAGTTCCAGCGAAAGTTCCAGGGCTGATGTTCACTGGCTCAGCTTGAGACATGTGACCATCAGCAAGGCTCTCCTTGGTCAGACCTAGAGCACATACCCACTACCGAAGCCAGAGGAAGGCAGAACCTGACTCAACCACTGAACCACATGGACGAAGAGTAGGGAAGTGGTGATTTCCACCCAATAATCAGCAATGTGTTACCAGAAGGCACATGTTCTGCGTGGATGTATTTTTCACAGTGACAACAGGAGGACTAAGGAAAAGACTCCAGTTGCTGAAAGGCCAGCATGTGCCAGGCTAGAGCAGCCTGGCCATAATAAAATGCATCCAGCCCCTGGAGGGAAGGCTACAACCCCAACCCTACTATGGCTGCAGATTAAGGGATCCTCGAGCCCAAGCTTTCCCATGAATTGGTGCTTCTCCAAGACGAGGGATGGGATATTTCCTTAATGCACACAGCTGCGTACTTCCTGGGGAGGACCTCTTCTCTTGGACATCTGGCTGATACCCAATTGCCCCCAAAGGCCCTCTGGCCTACAAGTCCTCTACCCTCAGCTCAATAGTACTTCCTTCCTGCTGTTCAGCTGTAGGCTATCTACACACATACTCCACTTCCACCACCGGTTCAAGACCTCCCCTCCCTGATGCTCCATCCCCTCCAGAGCATGTTTCCCACTGAGCCCCTCCTGTAGACTGTACCACCCAGAGAGGCCAAGCCCAGCCTGTAGCCCCACTCATACCCTAACTCATCCTTCCAGAGGATTCTGGTCTTCCAACAACCCTGATGGCTCCCAGGACAGGAGCAGTGGCCTCCTTACCTCATCACCACCTTCAAGGCAGAGGACAGAGATGTCTACACACTTCAAGGAAGGACAAATTGGAGCAAATTATTTCATATCACAAGGCAAGAGAGCCAACAGCCAATCCAGGGTGGCTACCTGGAAGCGGCAACAGGTGTCAGGATTCACTTGGGCTGCAGCAAAGCTGCGAAACTTGCCTGGGCCCCTAGCCCCATCTTTCTGGGCCATGTCCCATCCCAGGCAAGAAGAGGCTGAGAAGTAGAAAGAGTTGACAAGTGACTTGGGTCTGGGCAGGGTCCAGGATAAAGGGGGAATGGGAGGCATGTGTAACTGAGGTTATTTTTACCCAGATCTGAGCAAAAAGAGGCATGGGCTGGTCTGGCCAGCATATCCCATCCTCTGGTGCCTGGCCACAAAGTCAAGTGACCTGAAGACAGGGCTGTGTCTCCCCTCAGCGGGGCTCCCTGAGGCAGGACAGTTTCAGATCTCATTATAAGGCTCCATGAGGCCAGGCTTGTCTCCTCCTCAGACTGGGGCTCTTTGAGGGAAGGGCTGTGTTTTCTCAGGGCTCCCTGATTTGGGGCAGTGTTCTCCCTCAGAACAGGGCTCCCTAAGGGAGGGCTGTGTCTCCCCTCTAACTGAAGCTCCTTGAAAACAGGACTGTGTCTCCCCTCAGATTCAAGTTCCCTGAAGGAGCTCTGTATCTCCCCCTGACTGTGGATCCTCAAGGGCAGGACTAGGTTTCTTCAGAGTGGGCTCCCTGAGGCAGAACTGTATCTCCCTTCAGACTATGGTTCTTGGAGAGCAGGACTGAGTTTTCCTCACAGTGAAGCTCCCTGAGTCAAAGCAGTCTCTCCTCTCAGCTTGTGGCTCCCTGAGGGAAGAGTTGTGTTGCCCTCAGATTCAGGCTCTCTGAGGAAGTGCTGTATCTCCTTTCAGAATGGTGTTTCCTGAAGGGGAGAAGGCAATGGCACCCCACTCCAGTACTTTTGCCTGGAAAATCCCATGGACAGCGGAGCCTGGTAGGCTGCAGTCCATGGGGTCGCTAAAAATCGGACACGACTGAGCGACTTCACTTTCATTTTTCACTTTCACGCATCGGAGAAGGAAATGGCAACCCACTCCAGTGTTCGTGCCTGGAGAATCCCAGGGATGGGGGAGCCTGGTGGGCTTCCGCCTATGGGGTCGCACTGAGTCGGACACGACTGAAGCAACGTAGCAGCAGCAGCAAGGCTGTATCTCCCCTCAGATTCTAGTTCCCTCAGGCAGATTTGTGCCTCCCCTCAGACTCTGCCCTGAAGGCAGAGCTGTGTCTACCCTTTAACTGAAGCTCTTTGAAGATAGAGTGATGTCTCACTTCAGATTCCTGTTCTCTGAGGGAGGGCTTTATCTCCCCGCCCCCAGACTGTGGTTCTTTTGAGAACAGGGCTGTGTTTCCTCATAGTGGGGCTCCCCAAGGTAGGAAGGTGTCTCCCTTCAGACTGGGGCTCCCTAAAGACAAGTCTGGTTTTCCCCTCAGATTTACCCTCCCTGAGACAGGGCTGTATCTCCCCTCAGATTTTGGGTCCCTGAGGGAGCACTGTATCTCTCCCTCACTGTGATCCTCAAGGGAAGAGTTGTGTCTCCACAGACTGGGGCTCCCTGAGTGAAGGCTGTATCTCTACCTCAGGCTGCAGTTCTTCGAGAGCAGGGCTGTGTTTTCTCACAGTGTGGCTTCCTAATATAGAGCAGTGTCTCCCCTCAGAATGGGCCTTCCTGAAGACAAGGCTCTTTTCCCCCTCAGACTGGGCTTCCCTGTCAGGACTGTGTGTCCCCTCTGACTGGAGCTCTTTGAGGACAGGGCTGTGTCTCACCTCAGATTCCAGGTCCTTGTGGGAGCTCTGTGTCTCCCCTTCACTGTGGGTCCTCAAGGGCAGGTCTATGTTTCCTCAGAGTGTCTCTCCACAGACTGGGGCTCCCTGAAGTTGGTGTTGTGTTCTCCCTCAGAGGGGCCTCCCTTTACCCAGGGATGTATCTCCCCCTCACACTATGGTTCTTCAAGAGCAGGGCTGTGTTTTCTTATAGTAGGGCTCCCTGAAGTAGGGAGGTATCTCCCATCAGACTTGGGCTTCTTGCAATCAGGGCTGTGTTTTCTCATAGTGGGACTCCCTGAAGGCAGGGATGTGTCTGCCCTCAGATTTGGGCTCCCTGAAATCAGGATTGTGTTTCTCCTCAGTGTGGGGCTCCCTGAGCAAGGACTGTATCTCCCCCTCAGACTGTGGTTCTTAGAGAGCAGGGCTGTGTTTCCTCATAATGGGGCTCCGTGAGGTAAGAAAGTGTCTCCCCTCAGACTATGGCTCCCTGAAGACAAGGCTGTTTGAACCCTCAGATTCACCCTCTCTGAGGCAGGGCTCTGTCTCCCCTCAGATTCCAGGTCCCCAAGAGAGCACTGTGTCTCCCCTCCTGTGTCTCCTCAAGGACACGGCTTTGTTTCTCCTCAGAATAGGACTTTTTGAGGAAGAGCTGTGTCTCCCCTCAGACTGGTGCAGAATCCACTGGATTGGGGGCCAGAGGGAGGTTTGGGTAGCTGATGCACAGAAGTGAGAACTTCCCCCAGGTTCCCTGAAGACTCCCAGCCTTGAGGTCCTGGCCCCTCTCTGGAGACTGTGGCCCCTCTCTAGGGACTGTGGACTCAGGAGACTCAGGGACTGCCTCCAGGAGCCAGTCACACATTATCACTCCTGGTGACAGGCAATGTGGATTGGTGTCAGAAGTCACACTAGGCTGATGCCCATATTAAGAAGTTAGGTATCATTCTGGGGTCATGGGTCACCCTGGATTGGGGCCCATGATCAGGATCAAAGGTTAGTCTTATTTGAGACCCATGATAAGGGTTAACAGTCAAGCCAGAGTTGGGAAAAGTATAGGGTCACGTGTAACTTGGGGTGGAGGCCTTAGATCATGGTTAGGGAGCAACCTGTGATCAAGGGTCAGATTTGGACTAGAGTCTAAGACAGGTCTAAACAGAATAAGCTTGCTGGAGGACCTCCATCTCTCTTGCTTATCCAGTCATCACCAGGCTGGGCCTGTCATCCCAGGAGAGACCCCAGAAGTCTTCCCAGAGGGGTGACTGACATGGACTAAGGCCCTAAAGCATGACAAAATTTCCCGTAAGAGATGTGTGGAGAAAGGCATTCCTGGCAGAAGGAACAGCCTAGGCAATGCCAGGGAGGCATGAAAGAGCTTGGTGTTCTACATGGCAGAGCCCAGGCTTGGGTTGGGGCAGGGAAGAGCAGCTGAAGCCAGACTAAGGAGGGGCAGGGAGGAGGTTCCCTCAGAGCCTGAGAGAGAGCAGGGTTAGAGTCCTGGGACAGAGGGAAGGTGGCATAAGCTATGGATTTTAGGAAGAATCATTCTCTTATTTGTTCATTCAATAAACATGAATAGAGGGCTGCTTGCCAGGCACCATTCTAAGGACTTGACATACATTTGGGAACAAAACACCTGAAAATCCCTGCCCTCGTGGAACTTCTCTGTGAGCAGGGAGAAAAAGACAATAAGTGTAATAAAGTGAATTTACAAATAGTCTAGTCAAGGCTATGGTTTTTCTAGTGGTCATGTATGGATGTGAGAGTTGGACTGTGAAGAAAGCTGAGTGCTGAAGAATTGATGCTTTTGAACTGTGGTGTTGGAGAAGACTCTTGAGAGTCCCTTGGACTGCAAGGAGATCCAACCAGTCCATCTTAAAGGAGATCAGTTCTGGGTGTTCATTGGAAAGACTGATGCTGAGGCTGAAACTCCAATACTTTGGCCACCTCATGCAAAGAGTTGACTCATTGGAAAAAACCCTGATGCTGGGAGGGATCGGGGGCAGGAGGAGAAGTGGATGACAGAGGATGAGATGGCTGGATGGCATCACCAACTTGATGCACACGAGTTTGGGTGAACTCCAGAAGTTGGTGGTGGACAGGGAGGCCTGGCGTGCTGTGATTCATGGGGTCACAAAGAGTTGGACACGACTGAGCGACTGAACTGAACTGAACTGAACTGAAAGGACATTGTGCCTTAGGAGGTGATAAGCACAGTGGGGAAAAAAGTCTACAGAAGGTGAGGGGCCCCAACCTGGGGGGAAGCAGTTTACATATAAAGTAGGGGAATCAGCCTTAAAGAGAAAGGTCAGGAGCCATGGTGATACCTGGGCAAGAGCATTCCAAGCAGAGGGATCTAACACCTAAGAGCAAGAGTAGGCTAGGAAACTGAAAACCAACTTATGATTACTAAGGGGGAAGGAGAGGAGGATGAACTAGGAGTTTGGGGTTAACATATACACATACTATATATATAGATAACCAACAAGGACCTACTATATAGCCCAGGAACTACATCTTGTATCAGTTTAGTTCAGTTCAGTCACTCAGTCGTGTCCAACTCTTTGCGACCTCATGGACTGCAGCACACCTGGCCTCCCTGTCCATCACAACTGGAGTCTACTCAAACTCATGTCCATTGAGTCAGTGATGCCGTCCAGCCATCTCATCCTCTGTGTCCCCTTCTCCTCTTGCCTTCAATCTTTCCCAGCATCAAGGTCTTTTCTAATGAGGCAGTTCTTCACATCAGGTGGCCAAATTATCAGAGTTTCAGCTTCAGCGTCAGTCCTTTCAATGAATATTCAGGACTGATTTCCTTTAAGATGGACTGGTTGGATCTCCTTGCAGTCCAAGGGACTCTCAAGAGTCTTCTCCAACACCACAGTTCAAAAGCATCAATTCTTCAGCACTCAGCTTTCTTTATAGTCCCACTCTTACATCCATACATGACCACTGGAAAAACCATAGCTTTGACAAGATGGACCTTTGTTGGCAAAGTAATGTCTCTGCTTTTTAATATGCTGTCTAGGTTGGTCATAACTTTTCTTCCAAGAAGCAAGTGTCTTTTAATTTCATGGCTGCAGTCACCATCTGCAGTGATTTTGGAACCCCCCCAAAATAGAGTCTCTCACTATTTTCACAATTTCTCCATCTTGTATAACCTATAGTAGAAAGGAATATGGAAAAGAATATATGTACATGTATCACTTTGCTTTACAGCAGAAACTAACACAACATTGTAAATCAACTATAGTTCAATTAAAAAAAAAAAGACAGAGTGGACCATGAATGAGTTTTTGAACTAGCAGGGAGGCCATTGTGGCTGGAGACAAGAGTGGGAGTAGCAGAGGAGAGGTCAAGGAAAGATAAAGAAGGATCTCACTCAGGATCTGTGGGCAATTTGAACTCACAAGCAAATCACCTCACTTATGTTTTTAAGATGTGTTTTAAAGTAATCCGTCTTAGAGAAATAGTTAAATAACACCACAGAATGCAGTCACCAGAACTCCGACTGTGGAAAGCCAGTAGACAGGACCCCATCCCAATTTCTTCCAAGGAGAACTTGCAAGAAAGAGAGGCAGAGAGATGGAGGGAGACTGTCTTGAATTATAACGTGTGAGCCTTATTTAAACAAAGAACTGGTAGAAAATAAAGGCATTTGTGAGGCAAAGAAGGAAAATTAATTAATGACTATTTAATGCTGTTTAGGAATTTGGGTAAGTTGGGGTGGTTAGCATAAAAATGGTATTGTGTGATAATGGTATTGTGGGTCTTTTTTTTTTTTTTTTTTTTTTTTTTAAGTTCTTATGCTTTAGAGCTACCTACTGAGATATTTGGGCTTCCATGATAGCTGAGTTGGTAAAGAATCCACCTGTAATGCAGGAGACCCCAGTTCGATTCCTGGGTTGGAAAGATCCGCTGGAGAAGGGAGAGGCTACCCACTCCAGTATTCTAGGGCTTGCCTTGTGGCTCAGCTGGTAAAGAATCCGTCTGCAATGCAGGAGACCTGGGTTCAATCCCTGGGTTGGGAAGATCCCCTAGAGAAGGGAAAGGCTACCCACCCCAGTATTCAGGCCTGGAGAATTCCATGGACTGTATAGTCCATGGAGTTGCAAAGAGTTGGACACAACTTCACTTACACTTTTACTGAGATATTTACAGATAAAATGAAAGATCGATGATGATTTAAAATGATCATGGTTGTGGTGGGGTCACAGAGGATTTCCTTCTGGAGTCATCCTTGTCTGTGCCCAGAATAGGCATTCCCCAAGGGTAGGCCCATGGTCTCCACTTCCTCTGTCTCCTGAAGCAGGAGCTCTCCCCCACCTTCATTTTCCATGACTCACTTTCCCCTCTGTGATAGCTGCAGACATGTATCACTTGGATCTCCTGTCAAGAAAGAACTTGCCATTTCAGCTGAGAGCTGAACTCAGTGAGCTGACAGCCTCTAGGAGTAGCACCTTCAGGATCCACCACAGCATTTGAGGTGAAGGCCTGCTCTTCCCAGATGGCCCCCAGACACTGACTGCACACAGTAGGGTTACTAAGGCATCTGTATGCCACCTTGGCTCTGCAATTCATGGTCAGGCTGGCAGAGGCTCTGTCAGAGCTGCATCTCAATTTGTGGTTTTCCCTGCTGGTTCCTGCCTTCTCCTCCTTTATCATTCATAGGGATCTCCTCCTTTGTCATCTCCTAACATCCAATAATCCTAAGTCCATCCAGCATCTGATCACTGGAGGGCCTGAACTCATGCACCTAGAGTTGGCAATGTCACCTCCTCTCGGCTCCCACCCATTCCTGAGCTCTAAACCCCAGCATCCACGATCAAGGGATGGTATAGTCCATTTCAAAAGCTGTCCCTGGTCTTTTTCATTTCCCAATCTCGCAAGTCAGAACAATTCTCTCTCCATCATCTATACTCTATGGACTTTGTTTATTTTCCTGGTGCAGCTGCAGCATCATGAGAATGTCCCTCCAGTCCCCCACTCAAGCAATGCTAGGTTGCCCTAGAGGGGTCGCCAGTGTCTTAAGTCACTGTGACATCCCCAGTACTTATCATAGGGCCAGTTCAGTGGAGGTGGTGATACAAAAGGGATGAAGGAATGCTCTTCCCTGCAAGCTGTTACAGACAAGATGAAGGGATTATTGCTTCTTTAAGCAACGGGCCTCTCCTGTCTTCCACCAAACCACAGCTTGGAGTTAATAAGCATCTGCTGGGGAAGTGGTGGGCAGTCCCTCTCGATGGAGGTGTCTTCAACTCAGAAACTCAGAAAGGCCAAAGCTTGCTTGCATCCACCCAACCATGTGGATGGCTCTGGAAGGGGCATCCTGAACAGTGACTCCCCAGGCCAGTTCCTGGTTCCTACCATGAAGGCCAGACTGTGCTGTGAGTGCCTGAGCAGGGAGCCTTCAAGTAGTGCATGCACGACTCGACTCCAGGAGGTGGGAGAAGACTGGGGGAGGCAAGAGTGGCACCCGCTGCTAGGATGCGGCAGGCAGCCAGGAAGCCAGGCAGGCTCCAAATGAGTAACTGCAGATTCTTTCCTGCCTTGCCTGTCATCACGGGGAAAGGCAAGTGACTCTCTCTCTCTTTCCCCCTACACCCTTGCACCCCTTGGATTCCTGCATCCAGAAGGGAGGTGGGGCTTGGGCCAGAGACTGGAGACTAGTTCCAAGGATCCAGGAAGAGAAACATCAGAACAGAATACTCCGGGAGAAATCCATTCAAGAGGACAGGAGGGAGCAAAGGACAGGAGGGAGCAAAGGGCAGGAGGTGGCTGCAGCCCCCTTCCCAAACCTGGCAAAGGCCAACTCAGAGCCACTCGGGCTTCAGATAGGGCAGGGGATGGGGAGTGGAGATTCAAGTCTCTGCTTCCCATACCCTCAAGTAGTCTGTCTCCCTGCTCCTTACCCCTACACACCTCCAGTTTCTGATATCCCTCCCCAACCCAAGAAGCTTCCCCAGACCATAAGGCAGGTGAAAGGATGGTTTCATCAGATCCCAAGGATTCCCCAGGAGTAGGCCCCTGGGAGACCTCTCAGTGCCTCAGGACATAGAACTGGACATGCAGGAACAGCTGATCAAAACAAGGTCAAACTGACTCATGGTTGAATTTTTCAAGTTTTTGTTTGTTTTTGCTACTTTCCTTTTCCTGCACCTTTTTTCACTTCTGAAGTTGTTTTGTGCCATTTGCTAGGTAAGGAAGTGTGGGTCTCCCAGGAGAACAATTCTGAAAAAACAAAAGTAATTTTCATTGTAAAGAATCTACACGGAAACTATTATTCCTTAGTCACCTGCTTCCTTCCTGGGAGTATGAGGACTGCAAGGGCATCCAGGGGCCCTGCCAGTCTTTCTTACTGCCACCAGCCTGCCCACATAGCCCTCCAGCTAAGGAGGGGGTGTCGTGTGGATACCCTCCAGGAGAGAGGAAAGCAGCCACCCCCAGCTGGGAGCCGTCAGATTTCCACCCCTCCTCCATTTTCACAGGACTTCCCTGGTGGCTCTGATGGTAAAGCATCTGCCTACAATGTGGGAGACCTGGGTTCGATCCCTGGGTTGGGAAGATCCTCTGGAGAAGGAAATGGCAACCCACTCTAGTACTCTTGCCGGGAAAATCCCATGGACAGAGGAGTGTGGTAGGCTACAGTCCACGGGGTTGCAAAGAGTTGGACACGACTGAGTGACTTCACTTTCACTTCCATTCTCCCCCACCTGCTTCTGCCACCATTCTGGGCCTCACCAAGAGTCACTTGGCTAAGTGGGGTCTTTGTTTTTTGTTGTTGTTATTGTTGTTTAGTTGCTAAGTCACATTTGACTCTTCTGCCACCCCATGGACTGTAGCCCACCAGGCTTCTCTGTCCATGGAATTTTCCAGGCAAGAAGACTGGAATGGTTTGCCATTTCCTTCTCCTGAGGATCTTCCCAACCCAGGAATCAAATCTGCATCTCCTGCACGTGTCTCCTGCATTGCAGGTGGATTCTTTACCACTGAGCCACCAGGGAAACCCCAAGTGGGGTCTGGCTGACTCCCTCGTATTCCCCAATCCTCAACCCCCTCAAATGCACTCTCAAGCACCCAAGCTATCTGTCCTCAGAGAGAGCAGAACTTCAGCAGGCCAAAGGACATGCCTCAATTGTGGGACTTCATGAGCATTATTCTGCAGGTAATCAGGTGGTGTGTGTGTGTGTGTGTGTAGAATGGGAAAGGGTTTATGAGAGCCAAAGCTCATGGATTTGCCATTCCCATCTAGGACTCCTGGGGCACTGTGCCAGCAGAGGTAACACTCCAGAATGAGGACAAAATTCCACTGCCCTGCTAGAGAACTGAGGCCTGAGTGGGGGTACTGGCTGGGCACAGGGAGAGGCAAGGCCCTCTGACCCCTGAGCCTAATCTGGCCTCCAGAAGTGAGAATGGCTGAGAAGTGGTTGGTGACTCATTCTTCAAACACTTCCTCCCAGAAGGAATTGAGTCCAAGCCCCAGAATGGCCAGGGCAAAGGCATCTCCACAGTTCTCTAGTCTGGGGAAGTGCTTCTGTCCAGGCTAACTGATTATATTTCCATAGTTTAATAGTTTATATTTTATATATTTTATATTAGTTTATATATTTATAAAAGTTTATGTTTAATAGTTATATTAAATATAACTGATTATATTTCCACTGGAAGGAGGTGGAACTCTAAGGGGAGTACAATAGCTCCCCAGGTCCTTCCCAGGCAAGAGATGCTGCTGACTTCTCCATCTCTGTGCCCTGCTGCACAGCACAGAGTCTGGCACATAGAAAACTATTAATGAATGTGAGAGGAAGGGAGGATGGGAGGGAAGAAGTGTAGAGAAAGAGAGGGGGGAGAGAGTAGAAGATGAGTAGACATGGAAGGGAAGAAGGAAAGGGAGGGCGGGAGAGAGAAAGCAAATGCTAGCATCCAGATAAGCCGAAATCGAGGAGGGGGCTGGACGCTCCTCCTTTCCTGGCTTTCCCTTGTCTCTCTATAACTCCATCCTGCTCCATCAGTGGCCAGAGTTCCCCGCGCTGTAGGGAGGAAAACCCCAGTGGGTCCGCAGGGAACTCCGTCGCACCTGCGGGTCACCCAGCGCCTGAAATAGCTCCTTCAAGCTGCCGCATATCCTCGCAGGCGCCCAGGGATGCGCAGCCCTCTCCTCCTCTCCAGAAAAAACCGCCTTCCCCCAATCAAAACCTCCCTCCTCCTATCTCAGTCACTCACCAGCCACCCTACCCCACTGCTACCACCGCCACCTCCAGCCTCGATCTCACCTTCTAGAACCCTTGGAAAGAGGGCAAGGCAGCCACCTGCATTTGGTCCACAAGAAGGAGACCTTTCAGGCCGCCTCGTCAATGAACCTGCGCCTCATTCTAAGGATGAATAAACCAAGCCCTGAGGATGCACGGTGGAGACTGGATGGTCCGATGTCAGCCGCAGAATCTTGGAAGCGAGGCATCGGAGGCAGGCGGCCCAGGTCCAGGCGTTTCTCTGTACCTCGGTTTCCCAAGCTGTAACATACGGAAGGCGGGAAGAGGAGGACTCCGGTTGTTTCAGGTCGGATGCGCGGGTTCTGGACTCGTGCGCTGGGAAACAGACCTTCCTTCTCCGCGCGATGGCGCTAGAACTTAGGTTCTGCTTTCTTTCGGAGGTGCTCCGGCCCGAGACGCGCGAGGGCGCGGACATGCCATCCTTCCTGAAGCACGACCCTCGACTGGTCATGAGTGATCCGAGAGCACAGCCGGTATCAAGCGCGCCCTACTAGGCCGCCAGGGCTCAAGGAAGGCACCACGGATCAAAGAATCGGGCCTCACTTGCGCCCTAACTTCCCTTCGTATGGCCTCTCCCGCGCGAGGGATGAGTTGGGGCGATTGAAAACGGATCAAACAGTGAGCCCCACTTATCTGGGGCACTTGCAGCCCAGAACCTTAAGCAAGTCTCGGCCTTCAGCCTGGGGCATCAAAAGTCACGTTTTGTCTTGTAGTCCGGCCCGCCTGCACCTACCCTCCGAGGTGCAGAAGTGAAAAATGGGGAGATTGGGAGGCCTACTAGAGCAGGTGGCTCTGAAGGTGAAAGAGCAGGGCGCCCTGGGGTGGGGCTCAAGGGGCATGCGGGAATGGGAGATCGCAGTCAGGCTCTTGGAAACGTCGTGAGCCAAGCACAGAAGAATGGGGCATTTGGGCTCTCGGGATTCCCGGAGATGCGGTCCCAAGGGACGAAGGTCTACCCACACCTCGCGATT
>NW_011494615.1:467986-471440 GCF_000754665.1 Bison bison bison | reverse complement strand
CGTCTGCGTCCTCGGCCCCGCGGTGAGTGTCCGCCGGGCAGCCCGGAGTCCCGGGAGCTGGGGGTGGAGAAGGGGTGACGGGAGCCCGGCTGTGTGCTCACGTCTGTGTGGAGGGGATAAGGGGCGCGGAGCATGGTCTCTTCGCTGCGCCTGAGACCGGATCTAGACCCGAGGGAGGGGTAGGGTCTCCCTCGCGCCTAGTCCCTTCCCGCGCAGCCTGGAGCCCGTTCTGCGTCAGAATCTGGGACACTCGTAGAGGGGCGGCGGGAAAGAGCTGGCTCCAAACTTGCCTTGCGTGTAACGGCTGTGGGTTGGCGAAGTCAGTGAATGCAGGGTCGGGGACTGCGGGCCACTGAAATGGAAGGTCTGGTAGACAGTAGGTTAGGGGGAGGCTGTGAGGGTCGTCGTTGTGTGCTGTGCCCGCCAGAAGGTGTCTGTGGGGCATTAAGTTACTTGTAGGAGTGACATTCAGCAGCAGACCAAGCACTGAGCGCCCCCCCCCCCCCCCCGGGGAAGGGGCTTTGGGGATCAGGTGACTGGCAGGCAGACCCTTCCTGTACCCTCCCACTGAGCAGAGTTGAAAGAGATGGAGCCCAGGGTGCAAGGTGGTGGGCAATGAGGATTTGGGGTGGTGTTTATTGGAGAAGGCCAGACATGTGCATGGGAAGGGAGCAAATAACCAAGAAGCAGTGGCCACCCTCTTCCCTGCACTTCGGCTTCATCTCCACATGGGTGTGTGTGTGTGTACCCCTGGTGCCCATGTGTCCCATGTGTGGTTGTGCCCATGTGTGTGCCTAGTGGAGGGGGGGACACTCACCTGGGCTGCAGGGCAGATTCTGGCTGAGGCAGGAGATGCATGAGTCATCTTCCTATAAGATCAGGGAAGACCTGAAGACTACCCAAGCCCATTTTACAGATGGGCAAAGTGAGGCCCAAAGATATCAGAGCCACACCTATCCCCCACCCATCAGACCTGGACTGAAGCTGATTTCTTTCTATCCCTCCCCTGGAGCTTGAGGAATCTGTGGTTGCTGCTTGAGCAGAGCCTAAAACATGTGGGTTCCAGGTGGCTGGTGGGTGGATGGAGTATATGGGTCATCTATAGTCTCTTCTGTCCCATGAGGATCTCCCTGACCATCACCTCCACCAGGGAAGGAATCTCTGTTTCCATCTCGCTAATGTGCTGCGCACTTGGGCTGGGATGCTCATTACTTGTCCTGGAAGCAGACATTATGACAATTGGCATAATTCTTCTCTCACTGATAGCTATGGTGAGACCCACCTTCTGAGCTCTCAAAGCCCCACCAAGTTCTGGCCCTAAAGGCATACTCTGGCAACACTTACAGCCTCTCAGGGTCACAGAGCTTCCAGGCCTTACCAGCAACCCTCTGGCTCTCCCACCCCTGAGCTCTGACCACTCAAATTTTCCATGGATGAACCAGGGATCTTGGGACCACCACTGGCACCACATTCTCCCATTGCTGGAGGCTTCTCGGTCTAGGGGCAGACTGGTTTCAGTGGGATCCCCTCTCCAGCAACTTCTGTCCCCCACCTCATGAGACAGTTCAAGCCTTGGTCTTGCCATGCCTACCCTCCCCTGTCTTTCCACATCTTATTTGGTTAGTTCCCAACTCCAGCTCCTCCTCCAGACAGCCTTCCCTGATTGTTCCAACCCACTGTGCCCTTCCCACTCTGACCTCACTCTTCAACCCTAGCCTGGGGCTTTTTGACCATCCCATGGGATCAAGGCCTAAGGTCTCTCACCCTCCCATGTCCCGTACAGCCCAGTGCAGGGCTGGGCCCGCAGAGGGAGGAGAAGGGACTCACCCAGGAGTCGATGAGAGCAGGCTGGAATGAGGGGCCCCTATTTCCCTCTCTACTTCTCCCTTCTCCACACAAGCCACCACTTGCTCCCATACCAAATAGACACCAGGCAATCCTGCTTCAGCCAGACTCGGGGAAGCGGGGTAGTGTGTTATCAGAGTCATAAAATGGCAGCTGCAAAGTTCAGTTTGAAGACCCAAGGCCGTATCACTCCTGTTTATAGAGCCCTGACCTCAGCCTGAGAAGAGGAAATTTCTGAACAGGGAAGCCAAAAAGGAAAGAAAACCTCCAGTGTCTCAGAAGAGGAAGTCTTCCCCAAGGCCACCCTTCAAGCTTTCCATTGCCCCTACCCCCTGGAGAGTAGGCACAGGAGCTCCTCATTGGTAGCAGAACTGCTCAGGCCAGTGCCCAGCCCAAGGGCGGAGACAGGAGGTGTCATAGAGAAGGGGCAGACCCATGCCCTGCCCTAGGAAGATTCTCCAGCTGGTAGCAGAGAGCGGAGCCAGCGACCCGGGAGAACCAGCCCAGCCAGATGTGGGCTGCAGCCTCTCAGAACTGGGGTAATGGTCGCTCAGAGGAGCGGTCAGGGAAAGCTCCCTGGAGGAGGCAGGGCAGTCCCTAAAGAGTTTGACCAAATGATCCAGTCTTCCACCTGAGACTATGAGACAGCCTCTATTGGCAGGACCAATGGGCCTGTCCCCAGAAGGAGGAGGAAGCCCTCAGCTCCCCCTACCCCGCTGCCCAGAGGCTGGGTTGGCCCAGGGATTCAGAGGGACCTGGTTCCTCTGACTTCTCTCTGAGACTTAATGGCCGTCTCCTGAAAGCTTCACCTTGCCATAGGCCTCCTGCCCCAGCCATCTGCTTCCAGCTGCTCCAGGAGCTTCCATGGCTACCCAGCAATCCCGGCCCCTAGCCAGCCACCTGTGGTGTTTAGGAAACACGGCTACAGAGGGGTCAAGTCTCCTCCTTAAGTTGAGTGAGCGTGTGAGTTAGGCCTGCCCAAGGCTCCCAGGGGTGGGGGGTGGGCAGGGCTGTGCTGGAAGATCGAGCTCCCATCTTAGGTTTCCACTGTCCCATGCTGCCCTGACATCCATCTTTCCAGACATTTCTAGAACTTCCAAGATGAGTAGCCTGAGCTGTGTCCTCAGCGCACTCCATGGCCAGTTGACCTGGAGAACATGTTTCCTCTCTGTGGAAGGTCCTCTGTTTCCTCATCACAAAAAGGAGGGTGAGAACCTTGGCCCAACATGCAGGAGAAATGGGAAAAGAGGCCAGCTCCACCTTGGCTGGAGCCATGTCTTCCCCACCCCACCCCATCCCACCCCATCTCACCCCAGCCTCACAACTGACTATGAAAAGGGCTTGGCCTTCCAGTCAGGACTTCTGTGGTTGAAGGATATGAGAGTGCTGTGTGAACTGTGTGGCAGGTTGTTCCTTCCTCTGAATCCCCAGCCTGGGAGCCTTGTGGACCCTTCTTCAGCTCTCTCTTGTTCCCCTTGCCCAGGAGTTTCCAGGGAAGGCAGGAGTCCTGGGCACAGGGGGTGGTATGTCCTCTTGAGTGGCCAGACAATATGGGGCATGAAGTTCCAGGCCCAGGCAGGTGACAAGTCCTCTTAGGGAGGACTGGATG
>NW_011494615.1:463602-467886 GCF_000754665.1 Bison bison bison | reverse complement strand
CATGGTGGCAGCCTCATGGCAATCCAGCCTGAGGAGCCTGCCACTTACAGGAACTCCTCACTGTGCCCCTCTGGCTGTGGATGCAGGAATGGGGTCTGGGGACTAGACAAAACCTCATCCCTTCCTCCTTGCTCCATCTCCTCAACCTCCTAGATTCCTCCTTTTCCTGTCTGACCTCCCCAACACAAAGCTGTTCTCACTGTACCAAGGAAAATGTGCAGTGTGTGCAAGCTCTCTCACATGCCTTAGATGTATTTCAGAAAAAAAAGAAATACAATCTAATCTCTCTGCCACATTATAGGTTTTTTAAAACTTTTATTGTGAACATTTTCAAGCATATAAAAAAACGTAGAGCAAGTAGTATAATGAACATGGAAATGCCCATTTCCGGGAGTGATGTCACCAAAAACAGCAGTATAGGAATTTCCAATGTTTGTCCACTCCAAATTTCTAGATTTGAAAGTTATTAACCATTAATATTTGCACCATTTGCTCTTTTGGTTGAAGTATTTGAAAATATGTTATAGATATCATAGACCAAATTATTTTAAGATGCATCTCTAAAATCAAGGATATTTTCCTGTATACCATCATCACTCCTAATAAAATTAACAGGGATTCCTTAATAGCTTATATTCAATAGCTGATGTCCCCCAGTAGCATTTAATCAAGCATCATAAGATATGTGGTGATATTATCAGGGGGGAAGAAGGGTGTTGCATTTACTGCAAGGAACTTTCCTGCCTGTGCCATGATGGGACTGTATAGTGAGCTGGCAGGTGGGTGAGGGGAAGAGCAGGGGGCCTTGAGCAGGTGGGTGGGCAACAGGCTAGATTTCACCAGACAGGGCTCAATCTTATCTGCACCCCTTCTCATGTGGTTCATGATGTGAAGGTCTGTGTCTCCCAGGAAGTGCCTCCAGCCATCTTAAAAACAAGTTCTTCCTGCCCAGGGGAGGGTAAGAGGGGTGAGGGGAGAGGAAGAGGTCACCAGCCAACATGTCAAGGACTCATGGCTCCAGGTTCTGGTGCCCTGCTTTCTGCAGTTGAGCAGACACCAACATCACCCACAGACACCATGTTTGAAACTGAGTGTTATTTCTGCAGTGGTACCCAGGATGACTTTCAAAAGACAGAGGATTGAAACCTGAGTCCCTACTGCCCCTGCTTAGCAAAGTGACCTCATGGTAACAAAGGTAGTAAAGGCCCTCTTCATGGTGATCCTCTGCAAAAAAACCTGAAAGGCTTCGTGGCCCTCAGTAAACCTCACAAGAAGGGCCTTTTAATGGGTCCAGGCTTAACACCAAGCTGAACTCCTTTGCATCCTAATAATGAGAGCCCTTATCCTGGTATCACCTTGAACTGCGGAAAGTTCTTTCTTGCCCCAGACCCAAGCTTGTGTCCCTATGTCTCCCTCTTTTTCTTACCCTCAACCCCCCAGCACAAGTTCTCACTCCATCCTCCTACTCCCTAGAGTTCAACCTTCCCCAGGATTTTTATTTATTTTTTGGCCATGCTGCCAAAAATGTGGCATGTGGGATCTTAGTTTCTGGACTAGGGGTCAAACTTTTGCCCCTTGCATTGGAAGCACAGAGTCTTAAGCACTGGACCATCAGGAATGTCCAGCCTTCCCAGGATTTGCAGAGACGAGAGGCTTTGGACTATTGGCCAAAGAACGTGAAAATACAGGGAGGGTAAGAGAATCAGACAGCAATAGGGGGCAAAGGAGAACCAGGCTTGAGACCTCTCCTCTGGTGGACACCGCTGCCACTTGTCAGTGGGAAGGACATTCAGGCTGCCTGGGATTCTGCAGGGCTATCATGCTGGAACTAGGCTGGCGTCTGGGCATGTGGGGCTGGGCTGGGGCTTTGGCAACAACTGGTAACCCTTGTCAATCCCCCTGTGTCATTTACATGTAACTCTCAACACAACCTTGATGTAGGTGGTGCTGTCATTGTTGCCACTTCTACAGATGAACTGAGGTGACTTGCTCAAGTTCGCCCAGCCAGGAAGTGGCCAAAAGTCTGCTTCCAGAACTCGTGGACTTAACTAGGCTATGCCATCTTATAAGAGTAACTATTTCTTCCAAAGTGGCTATGGCATGCCATACGCTGCCCTGGGACTTTAGAGATAGGTTTTAATTAATGAGATGTACACATCAGAAGTGATAGCTCAGGGAATTGTCTCACACATGTACACCTGTGTAGCCACCACCCAGATCAACCTATGATACCTTCCTATCAGCCCAGCAGACTCCCTTGTTTCTCTTCCCACTAAGATAATCATCTCTACTTCCTCTTGTGCCCTCTGAAAAGGCGGGAGCCTATTTCTCCTCTTTTCTGGATCCCATGATTTACCTCACCTTCCCGTGCCTGCCCCGACTCTTTTCTCCTCCTCCTCCTCTCCTCTCCACCCTCACTTCTTCCTTGACTACAAGATCTGCAACTCCTCACCAGTTCAAACACAGAAACCAAAATGAAGGGGACATCCGGGAAACTGGTTTGCGGTCTTATGTACCTTTGATCACACTGCTTTCTCTCTGAGTCCTCAGTTAATCGTGGGATGTAACATGGTAATGGGAGCCTCTGCTCTCTCTGCTCCCTTTCCACGGCTTTTTCCAACTATCCCTAGCAGGAAAAAAAAAAAAAGAGAGAGAGAGAGAGAGCCCTCCTTTGACAAACCTCGGAAACACAGATCATCCACGGTGGCCCCCAGTGCTTGGTACCTTACAGGCAGGAATTTCTCCTGTTTCATAGATTCCAGCCTGTTGCATTTTAGATGCTTTCACAGACTAGCTGCTCCTCGGAGGGACTCATGTGCCCCCACCACCCTGCTTCTGTCTCCCTTGGCTTCTTCTGCCATAGTTCTCTGGCCCTGGGTGAAGCAGGGGCTTCTCATCCAGGCCAGTAGCTGTGGTCTCAAGCTTCCCTTGAGGGGAGTTGGGTATGGCCCCCAACACCTGAGGTGGGCTCACCCCTCTCTTGCTAAGCCCCCAGCACCTAACAGCTAGAATTCCCAGCATCTTCCCCCTTTGCCCCACCTCAGCCTTTACCCCAGATCTCAGGGGGCCCCATTAGGAGGAGAAAGCAAAGCTCTCTCCCAAGCCCCTTACTGTGGGAATAGACAGGAAGGGGTGTCCTGAGCAGGTGGAGTTAACAAGACATGGCTAATCCAGACCCCCAGCCAGACACTCAGGACTATACTGCAAATCCCCAGGCAGTTACCTCCCACATGCAGCCAACAAAATGGCAGGAGACACAGGATCAGAACTGCAAAGATGCTAGGGACTTCTTCATCTTGCCTGAATCCCTTCTTCTGGGCTCAGGAATGCCTGTCACAAAGAAGGTAGTGGGGAACTAGACTGGGCTGAAGCTCTCATCTTAACCCAACTGCAAAGTGAGGGCTTCCCAGGTGGCTCACTGATAAAGAATCCACCTTCCAAGCAGGAGACACAGGTTCGATTCCTAATCTAGGAAGATTCCCCTGGAGAAGGAAATGGCAACTCACTCCAGTATTCTTGCCTAGAGAATTCCATGGACAGAAGAGCCTGGTGGGCTACAGTCCATGGGGTCACAAAAGAGTCGGACACAACTGAACAACTAAACAAAGTTGGACTGCGTTTGAGCCCCACTTTCTCCTCTCCACATGAAGTGGCAGGAGACAAGTTAGGAGATATAGGCAGTGGTGGGGTTTGGAAGGGTTGGAGTGCCATTTAGATGTATGGGCTTTGACTCCTAGGACCATCAGAGATTTGATGCAGGAGAATGAGAATGAAGACACACGGTTTACAAAGATCCCTCAGGTTGCAGGTGGTGGGGCTGAAAGCTTCTACACTAGTCCAAGCAGGGACTGATGAGGCCTGGCCCCTGTCCACATCTCCAAACTTGTTTCCTGATGCTTCCAGCACCCCTTACTGAAGCACATCAGACCTCTTGCAAACTTGACTGTGTTAGGCATTTTCCTGCCTCTGTGCTTCTGCACACACTGTTCCTACTTTCTGGAATGTCCTTAGTTCAGTTCAGTCAGTTCAGTTGCTTAGTCGTGTCCAACTCTTTGCAACCCCATGAATTGCAGCACGCCAGGCCTCCCTGTCCATCACCAACTCCCAGAGTTCACTCAGACTCACGTCCATCGAGTCAGTGATGCCATCCAGCCATCTCATCCTCTGTCGTCCCCTTCTCCTCCTGCCCCCAATCCCTCCCAGCATCAGAGTCTTTTCCAATGAGTCAACTCTTTGCATGAGGTGGCCAAAGTACTGGAGTTTCAGCTTTAGCATCATTCCTTC
>NW_011494615.1:459125-463502 GCF_000754665.1 Bison bison bison | reverse complement strand
TTTTCCAATGAGTCAACTCTTTGCATGAGGTGGCCAAAGTACTGGAGTTTCAGCTTTAGCATCATTCCTTCCAAAGAAATCCCAGGGCTGATCTCCTTCAGAATGGACTGGTTGGATCTCCTTGCAGTCCAAGGGACTCTCAAGAGTCTTCTCCAACCCCACAGTTCAAAAGCATCAATTCTTCGGTGTTCAGCTTTCTTCACAGTCCAACTCTCACATCCATACATGACCACTGGAAAAACCATAGCCTTGACTAGAATGTCCTTACTCCACCTCTAATTATCAGACTCTTACACAACCTCAAAGGCCCACTACTGCCCATTCTCTGAATCCCACACACCAGCTATATCCCTTCCCTGGGGCCATAGACTTGGCTGTATCTGGCTGGGAATTTTCTAATTTTGTGTGTCTGGAGTCCAGCAGGATAATGAGGATGTTTAGAATAGGAAAATATATAGAAGAGGAAGTTCAAAGTCTGCCCAAATTCCTCAGTGATAAGGCTAGAGGAAGCTGCCCTGGCCCTGTCCTCCAAAGGGCAATGGTTGACCAGATGGCCCGAGGCAAGCCCACAGAGAGGGATTGATGCTGTCCAGACCAGTGGCCAGAGACTTAGGTCCTTTGGGAAATGTGCATTGCTGACTGACCTCTGGTCCCTCTTTGGGTCTCTATTTCCTCTACCATTCTCCAGATGGGGCCCAATACTCGGCCATGGTGAAAGCTGAACTCCTCTTCTAGACCACCTCCACTTTACTCAGAGATATCCCAGGCGACCCCAAGGGCTCCTGCCCTGCTTCTACATAGTGCCTCTCAGGAGAGACTCTGTTACTGTGCTTCTGGGGGAGCAGAGTTGCTTATAGAAGTTAACCCTGCAGTCTGCACCCTCAGAGAGTAGCAAGCGGAAACTGCCAGGAGCCCTGAGATGCCCTCAGTGATTAGAAAACAAATGTGTCCTGGCAAACAGCAGGGCCATAGCCCAGGCTTATGAGGGCTCAGCAGGGACTTCCCTAGTGGTCCAGTAGTTAAGACTCCATTCCCAATGGAGGGGGCCTGGGTTTGATCCCTGCTCAGGGGACTAGATCCCACATGCCACAACTAAGAGTTCACATGCTGCAACTGAAGATCCTGCGTGCCAGCACTAAGATCCAGTGCAACCTACTAAGCAAATAAATATTAAAAAAAGAAAAAGAAAAGAAGGCTCAGCAAATGAGGGCATCCTTTGTCCTAGTCTCAGAGCACAAGTCTGGACTCTTGGTTACAGGGACAGAAAACTCAACTGGCTTCAGCCATACAGAAAGGTATTGGGTCATGTTGCTGGAAGCAGGGTTGGTTTCAGGCATGGCTGCATTCAAGGGCTCAGACAATGTCCAGAGGATCCCATTTTTCTCCATCTCTTTTTCCTGCCTTTAACATGCAGCTTTCATCACTGGGTTCTACTTGGCAATCAGGTGGGAGCAGTAGTTCTAGCCCCTGCATCCTCTGAGGTTTCCAGTCCAGTGGGCAAGAACAAATCCACTTACCTAATTGCTTAATCCGAGGTCCCAGGAATGAGCTTCCTGGCTCTGAGGAGTGAATTGGACCATGTGCCAGGCACTATGGCCAGGAACACTAACTGACTTAAGTCTGGTTACATGTTGATCCCCTGAGAGAGGGTTCATCAGAACCTATGGACTAGGAGAGGGGAAAGACGTGATTTCCCAGACAGAATGAGGATATGCCACCGGAGGAGTTGTAAAGAATGATAGAAGGCAGTAACTCTGATGTCTACTACTTACTATTCATCCTGCTTTCACATGGAGGAGTGCATGCTCATCGCTTCAGTCATGTCCGACTCTTTGCGACCCCGTGGACCTTAGCCTGCCAGGCTCCTCTGTCCATGAGATTTTCCTGGCAAGAATACTGGAGTGGGTTACCATGCCCTTCTCCAGGGGATCTTCCAAACTCTGGAGTTGAACCTGCATCTCCTTCACCTCCTGCTTTGCAGGCAGATTCTTTACTTGCTGAGCCATTGGGTTTAACTAAAATTGGTTGAGGGGGTGATGGCAGATGAAAATGGGCAGAAGAGGCAGGCAAGGCTGGGGAAGCACCAGAAGGCAGAACACACCCTGTGACTGAGGACAAGCTTGGAAGGTACCCTTGGGAGAAGTGTGCTCCAACAAAGCAAGAAAGACCAATGGTGGGACACAAGCTGGGCTGGCCAAACCCCAGATTCCTCTTCCAGAGTCCACCTCTGGGATCCCTCTGGCCACCCTTGTTCCTATGCCCCAGCAGGATGAACCAAACACAAATCCCTTAAGACAAAGCTCCATGAGAATCTTCGACACTTTGGGGAAAGAGGGGAAGCATGTGACCCAGCACCCAGACCTCACTCACCCATGAGCCATTAGCATGAAAGCCACACAGAGAATGTGGGTTCCATCTCGGACTGTTAACTCTACCAGTCAGTTAGGGTAAAAATATTAGCTAGTAAGTCATTTAAAGGACTTCTCTGGTAGCTCAGCTGGTAAAGAATCCGCCTGCAATGCAGGAGACCTTGGTTCAATTCCTGGTTCAGAAAGATCCCCTGGAGAAGGGATAGGCTAGCCACTCCAGTATTCCTGGGCTTCCCTTGTGGCACAGATGGTGAAGAATCCACATGCTATGCAGGAGACCCGAGTTTCATCCTTTGGATGGGAAGAGCCCTTAGAGGAGGGCATGGCAACTCACTCAAGTATTTTTGCCTGGAAAATCCCCATGGACAGAGGAGCCTGGCAAGCTACAGTCCATGGGGTCACAAAGAGTCGGACACAACTGAGCGACTAAGCACAAGTCATTTAAAAGCTGACATATGGAAAGTAACACAGATCTATTATGGAGCATGATACAGTTTTTGTTTCTCCTTAAAATCCAAATTGTTAAAAATCCATGGAAGACTTCTGACTAGCCTAGCTTGGTTTTCAGGCAACCTCCATCCCTGTCACAATGGTCAGCAGAACAGGATACAGTGATAAAAAAAAAAAAAAAAAGAAAAGGTATGAGATTTAAGATTGTGGTCCTGCACCTTTGGAGTCACGTGCTTACAGTGGGACTGACTTGTCTACAGCAATGGTTACAGTCACACCCTTGGTGCCTAGGGGCCAGACAGGGATCTCCTTAAAAGAAGGAAATAAGGGGAACCTCCCAAAACACCTGTGCTCTCCCCAAAACCCTACTGCAAGAAGCCTTAGAGTCATCAGGGGAGGGGGCCGAAGTCCATTTGGCCCTTAGGGAAACTGAGGGCCAAGACCTTGTTCCAGGGTGAGGGGGACAAGCTGGAAGAGACACTAAGAAATTCTGATTCTGGAGCAATCTTGCGGGACTCTCCCCACAGCCATGTTGGGGACTGTGGCATTCTTCTCCCTGGGCAGAGATGAGGAAGTGGGGTGGCAGCCACTTCCCTAATGCCAAAAAGACTGGCAGAAACTGCCACCAGCCCAGTGGTTCCTTTACTGAGGCCTTTACCACACCTTTCTCCACAAGACCTGACTCCCAAGACCTGTTTTTTCCGGCTATTCTTGGGCAGCTGTCATCCCTACTCACATGTCTGCCCCAATGCCAGTATCTCCCTGGCACACAGGTTTGACTTTACCCTTAATCCCTGGCCAGGGCACAGCGGAGGGAGGGGAAAAGCCTGGGCTTCTTGGTGACCTCTGTGAGAGGAGGCCTGGTTGGATCATGAGCCATTCTAGAGGGGCCTCTTACTTCTTGAGACTTCCCTCACCCTCACTAGATCTGCTAGAGCTTGAATTATTCAGAAGCTAAGAAGCAGGGTGGAGGGTCTGGTCAAGGAGGACCACCATTCCCTTCCCAGACCGGTGACCCGGGGAAGAAGCACAGGCTCCAGGAATGGGGACAGAGGATGAAAAATGGAGCCAGACTCCTGGACTCCTCCCAGGCCTGGCTCCGAGAACCAGAAGGGTCCAACTCAGAACAAGGTAGCACCTGCTGGGCCCCACTCATCCACAGAGACTGAAACAGGGACCCAGGGCTCCCAGCCTAAGCTGGAGGTCCAGTGGGCCAGCTCTGGGCTCCAGGGAGAGGCCCTCTGACCTCTGTCCAGAGTTGTGCCACCCAGAGACGGTGTTGTTACAGCCACAGTACTGCTGGAGCCAGCAGGAAGCCATGACAGGGCCCTCACAGCAGAAGGCTTTTCAGGGGACACTGGATAAGAGTTTGGGGTCAGATCTAGGTCAAGCTCAGACTTCAGTCTAAGGTTGAGTTCAGACTGGGGCCAGGGTTCAGTCTGGAACTTGGATTAGTCCGGTGACTGGGCCTTGCTTAGCCCCACGCTCCTGGAGCCCCTGGACGGACAGGTAGGCTGTGGATGAATGAGGCTGACGGGGCCCCCTCCCCGTCTCCCTC
>NW_011494615.1:443185-459025 GCF_000754665.1 Bison bison bison | reverse complement strand
CCCCAGGGCGGCTGGGCGGTGGGGCTGCAGCAGGAAGAGTGTGACTATCTACGGATGATTGCGGTACAGCACGAACAGTGCCTGGAGGAGGCGCAGCTGGAGAATGAAACAGCAGGTGAGGCCCCTGGTGGCAAGAGAGAACCCTCCTCCCTCCATGTAGCCCACCTCCCTCTCATCGTGAGCCCTGCTCCACCCTCAGGTTGAGGCTGCCTAGCGGCAGGGCCATCGGATCACCTGGTATCACCCTCTGGTCTTCACTCCCCAATCTTGTGCTCCCCACGTTTGGCTCAGCAACCGTGGGGTAAGAATGGAAGGAAATAGAGGGCTTCCTTTAAGAGCTGTTGCTGGAGCCAGACTCACAAGGGCGGGCAGGATGTGGAGAAGCAGAGAGTCTGGGAAGTCAGAAGGTGCCAAGGCCGACTGGCTGTGGCGGGTGGGGAGTGGGTGTAGAGTTCATGCCTCTCTGGGAGGGGGAGGGGCTGAAGCAGTGGGGTGCCTGGGCTAGCTCTGGGTCTCTCTCCCAGAGGTCACCTCCCTGAAGCTGGGGTTACAGCTACAGAGCAGCCTGGCTCAAGAGCAGGGAGCATTTGTTCTTCCTGGCTCCCCTGTCCTCCCATCTCACTGAGGCTGACAGTCATGAACCCCAGCCTAAGTCCCTCCTCCTGGGCTCTGATTCCCACCTCCTGCAGCACTGAGTGTGTGCAGCATCACAGACGGCCTTTGCCTCTCCCAGCTCTCAAGGAAGGATGGCCCTCTCTCTCCCAGGGCCCTGAAACTATGGCCCTGAAACTATGGCCCTGTCTCCCAGGGCCCTGAAACTATGGCCCAGACCTGCCTACAGTTTGTACGCCCCCCTGCCCCTGCCTCTGGGGCAGGAAGTCAAGACCAGGCTGCACACAGCTTTGGAAAGTCTCAACAGTGAGATCCAGGATCATGCGCAGCCCGGAGAGGCCCAGACACCAGACTCTAGGCCCCACTAGAGCACCTCCCAGGCCCCGGAGGCAGGCCACCCTTGTGATCCCAATGAGGTCATTGCTGGCGCAGGGTGCCTGTAGGAAGCCAACACTCTCACCAGGCAGTCGGCCTGAGATGCAGAGGAGGCCATGAAGGGTCTGTGGGCGGTGAGTCTGCCCCATGATCTTGTGCAGGACTCTGCGTGTTCGTGCACATCTGGCTGTGCACTCCTGGCCCATGTCTGTCTAGGGCTGCATCTGTGCCTCTGGAGCCTGTGTCTGACTCTGAGTGTCTTTGTATGTTGGAGGCATATGTCTGTGTAAGCCTCGACCTGCCTGGATATGTCTGCCTGGTATGTGGTGTGTGTGTGTGTGTGTGTGTGTGTGTGAATGTCTGTGGTATGCTCAGTTGTGTCTATACACGCATGTCCGTGAGTTGTGTGTGTCTCTCTGTGCCTGTGTTTGCTTATGTCTGGTTCTTCCATGTTCAAGTAAGCGTACCTGGATACATGTTTACATGTGTGTCTGTGATGCTATGTGCCAGGGAATGCTTGTCAGCGTGTGTCTGTGCACACACATCTATAGAATGACACAGCAGAGGCCCCCACCCTGCCTCGCCATCCCCCACCCAGGCTGAGCTTTCTTTCCCATTGAGGTTGCAGCCCCACTGTGGGCACACATAGCCAGCCTGGGCCCTGGGTCTCTGTGGGCCTGGTGACATGTGCAGTGGGACCTGTGTGGCCTCCCTGGGGCAGACACACAGAGAATACTCCCGGGCCCAGCTCACAACCACAGGCACCCCAGATGCCCAGCATTTTCTTGGCTGTCACCCCTCTCAGCTTCCTGACCCTGCTCTCTCCTGCAGGAAGCCTCCCTGACCAGGTACCGGCCCCTCTTCCTTGGCTCCCCCCAGCCCCACCCGGTCCACCAGCCTGTGCCCCAGCAGTTTACAGCCCAGCCCTGGTGGTACTGAGATTCCTTGAGGCCAAGTGTGGCCACCCCGGGGGCATAGAGCCCAGGCTCCCTCCTCTCTGTGCCACTTCCGGTGAAGTTGAGCTCAGGACACCCAGTTCTGAATCCATTCCTGATCCGGGTGGCAACTGGAAATCTAGAGAGCCTGAAGCCTGGCAAGAACCCAGACACAATAGCAGGCCTGCAAACCAGGGCATGCCCAGCATTGTTAGGGCTATCCACAGACCAGCCAAGCAGAATTCCCAGAGAAAGGGTCTCGAGTCCTTTGGACCAGGCAGAGGGCAAGCAGTTTGCCGGAGACCTGGAGCTAGTTGTGTAATGGCTCTATCCCTCAGTTGCTTGTCTGTAAAATGGGAGGGTTAAATAAGTTCTTAGCATAAAGAGGGTAGAACAATGTCTCCCACATATAAAGGCTGCATAAGTGTTTGCTGATGATACCATTAACAGGATCTAGCAAGGTTTGACTGACAGCTACATGGCCTCCAGAGATGTGGGCACAGGGATGGAAGAGCCCTAGTGAGGCCGCAAAAGACTCAGGATAGGACGGGTGGTAGCGGATGGGGTCCCCAAGGCAGGGAGCCTGTGCTCTCTGACCAGGCCCCGGAGATCCAGGTGTTCTCAGCCTTCAGGGGCAGGTGCCCCCTGGCTCCTGCAGCCCCAGAAGGTACCCCTACCCTCCCCACTGCTGGCCCACCTTAGTATCCAGAGGCTCAAGGCTCTTCCCCGAATGGGGATGTCCTTCCGCCTCCTCTTCCCAGGCCCTGTTCTTGGGAACTCGTGAACCTTCGGACCTGGGCTGGGCTGGGTTTGGCCCAGCTGGCGTTGACTTTGGCTCAGGGGTTGGGTTTCCTGAGTAAATCTATGGGACTGGCAGTGTTGCAAAGAGACAATTAAACCTCCCTCGGGGGAGGGCATCCAGAGGAGTCCTTGTTCCTCAGGGGCACTCAGGCCCTGAACAGGCAAGACCACAGCACTGGCATCTGCCTATTCAAGCGGACCCCTAGAGACCCCACTGTGCAGGCTTCACCAGCCAAGGTGAACAGGTGCGCAGTGGAGAACACAGCCTGTGATACAGGGCTTTATCCGAATTCACTCCCTAATCACCAGCCTCTGTCACAGTTCACAATTTTATTGGATTGGAGGCATTTGTGTTGTTTTATGGTGGGCTTCTCTGGTGGCTCAGATGGTAAGTAATACACTTGCAATGCAGGAGCCCTGGCGTTCGATCCCTGAGTCAGGAAGATCCCTTGGAGAAGGGAAGGGCTATCCACTCCGGTATTCTTGCCTGGAGAATCCCATGGATAGAGGAGCCTGGTGGGCTACAGTCCATATGGTAATTTGGTGTTGTTTTATGAGTTTTATGAAGACTCCTCAAGAACTAGATAAACCCCAGTATATTCATCACCCTATCATACCCAACAGCTCCTTTTTATAACAAATATTTTCTAATGCTTCCTTTACTATTCTAAAATGAAACTTAGGACATACACCTTTTTTTTAAATGATGTCCTAATTATAACGTAAAACAAAAATAGAATAAAGACATATATAATAAAATACTGTGTACACATTCCAGCACAATCACACCAAAAGATAAGAAGACAGAGTCTAAAGGTTGTACCTATAAATATAAATTCTGGGAATGTGAGAGCTTTAAATGTAGATTGATATATACGCTGGTTGCATCACGGACCCAGGTTTATGGGCAGCATTGCCATAAGTAACGTGATTTTCCAAAACATTGAACAACTCTTAGTAAAGTTCAGAGCACAGCAAAGCCCAGCCTTCTCTCCCTTTACTTGGCTGCTTCTTTCCTGGAAAACTTGTACTGTCAAACCCCTACAATAAGTGCCTTGTGTTTATCTGTAAAATGGAGTAAGAGTCTAGCCTCTGGTCATTACAAAAGGTTTTCATCTGTGCAAACACCCAGCAACTCTTATCTGAGAGTCCCAGACGCTACACAACTCGCCGTTGTGCAGGACCGTGCAAAATGCCGGCCTGGCATCCCTGTCGCCTGTGCGTCGAATGCTGGGGAAGCCCTTCCTCACAAGCTCTGCTACAAACAAACCCCCTCCACTGTTCGAAACACACAGGGGGAGCTCTGTCTCTCACCAAAAACCATGGACCTGTAGTTATGCCTCCTTCTCCTCCCTCCCTGTCTCCCCTCTCAGACTGGAGGCTCCTCAAGGTGCGAGCCTAGACAAGGAGGAAAAGAGTGGGTGCCTGTGGGCTCAGGACCAAGGCTGGAGGCCCTTGGTGACTATGCTGACCCCTGTGTCCTCTGCCTTCACTCCACAGGCTGTGGCAAGATGTGGGACAACCTCACCTGCTGGCCAGCCACCCCTAGGGGCCAGGTGGTTGTCTTGGCCTGTCCCCTCATCTTTAAGCTCTTCTCCTCCATTCAAGGTAAGAACCTCGGTTTGAAGGGCGGGAGCTGGGTGGCAGGAGTAGAGGTGGCCGGAGTGGGGAATCACCTCTCAAGGAAGTGAGAAGGCAAAGGAGGTGCTCAAGGGGCTAGAACAATTGGGGGAGTGGGGGGCCTTCCTGGAAGAGGCTGCACTATTAGCTCTCTGAAGGGCTCATGGGATCTGATTAGCTCTTCCCAGAAAGATAAGCATGTGGGAAGGGCTCACTAAATATTTGTTCAGCGATTGATAACTGATTGGCAGTTATGACTCCCATGTTCCCATTTTGGGGGGCTGGTCTTGGTTCATTCTTTCACTACCTGGAGGCAATGATCTTCCAGACTCTGCAAACTGGCCTTTCTTGCACAACTTGTCAGGTCCTGCTTAAGTGAACGTGCGCATACAAGGTAGAAAAGAAAAGGGGGGACCTCTTCAGGAAATGGGCCGTCTTGCTACTGAATAATTAAAGGGGCTGAGGGCACATAGTCAGTCATACTTTCATTCCGAGAATGTTCGTTAAACACCTACTGGCTTGACCAGCACTGGGCTGGACAAACGCAGCATGGGTCAGAAGGATAAAATGCTCTGTGTTCAGGGAGCTCATGTTCTAGTTGGAGACATTTAGCAAGAAAGCACATGCAAATATTGTAAGTAGTAAGCAGTGCTGGGAGAGAGAAGAGACAGAAGCAACCTAAGGCAGCTGTCCCGGCGGCCTCTACAAGGAGGTGATACTGGGACTACTGTCTGAAGACCTGGGCTGGGAAAGAGTCTCAAAGATCCTGGCCGGGGGGCAGAGGGGCGGGGGGTCGCTGAGAGGATCCACAGCCTGTGGTATGAGCCCTGAGGAAACTCAGTGGAGGCCACGTGAGCTCGGGGGAGGGAGGAGGGAACAGGGCCCAGGCAGGCAGAGGCCTGGAGGGCTGACAGGGCGTGGGCTCTCCCCTGAGTTCACTCAGAAGCCATGACAGAGGTTGCGCAGGTGACGGACACAGTCCAGTTGGGGATTTTTAACTGATAACTGGTTTCTGTGAGAAGAGAGGATTCTGGGAGTACAACCCCAGGGCAGAGGAGAGATGCTGATGGTTTGGACTTGGGTGGACGGCAAGTCAGGGGAGGGAAGCAGGAAGGTGGGGGAAGAGGGAGGGAGAGATCCAGCGTGCCCCACTCAGGTATGGGTTTGATGAGTTGGGGGAGGACAGAGGGAGGAGCAGGGCTGGGGTGGGAAGGGGTGGTGATGGACAGGACCTAGATAAGAATTGAGAGGATGAGCAAAAGTCTCTCTCTCCAGGTGACCTTTCCCCCTCTGGGCCTATTTCCCTATTTGTAAAGTGAGAATGGGAGGGGGACCAAATCGTCTCTGTGAGGCAGTCTTGTTTTGCTCCCCAGTGCTCAGGGATGCGTGCTCAGCGGTCAAGGAGATCTGGGTGCTGTCCTTGAGGGTGGCCTCCGTGACATGCGTCAGCCACAGGCATGTCACAGTCCAGGCCAGCACCCAGCTAGCCCAACCCTCTTCCAGGGGGACCCAGCACCTGGGCAGGTAGGAGCTGAGCTCCCTGGGGCAGCTCTCATCATGCTCCCTTCTGCAGAGCCTGGCAACCAGCCTTTCTTCGGATCCCTGGAAGCACCCACTAATTGCATTCCACTCTGACACTATGCTAATTGCATCCCTCCTGAGGCTCCTCCTTCTGTCCCTGCTGGAATTGAGAAGGCAGCTCCTTCACTTGAGAACCGGAACTCCAGCCCACCATCTGGCTAACACGGAGGCCGCCAGCCTCACTGGGGCCCCCACCGAGCCCTCGGGCTGATGAGAGAAGGCAGCTTTTCCTCAGGTGGAGTCAGTCAACTGCTCACTGAGCCCACCCTGAGACAAGCTGAATAGGAAGTACACTTTACCCCTCGGTGTCCATCAGCCAGATGCCCTTGTGCAGTGAGCAACCCGCACAGCTATCCTTGGTGACTCTGAAAATGATGGTGAGGAATAGGAGACTGGGTTAGGGGCTGAATCTGTAGGGGAAAGAGGGTGTGTTTTCCTGGGCAACTAGATGAAAAAAGTGTAACCCAGGAAACTGGCCTAGCCCAGTGCCGCTTCCTCTGCAAAGTCCTTCCTGCCACAGTGGCAGGAAGGAACCTCACAGCCGACTGCTCCTTCCTGGAGATCCCCCACCCCAGCCATCCCTCAGTTCCCTATCCAGAAAATGGGGTGACAAGCACCTCCTTCAAATGGCAGCCAGAAGGATTCACAGAAATAGTGAATAGGGAGTTACCTGGGATGCTCTGAGCACACGGCAAAGTTTCGAAATATTAGACATGCGCAGTGACCCTCCCCAAGCTCAGGATAGCTTGACGCCTCCCGCCTCCTACAGCTCTGCACCTGGACACCTGAACTAAGTCCTCAGTCACGTCAGTGCAGATGAGGGTCAAAGTTACCTGGGAAGACTGTGGGGACCGCACCTGCTCTACCCTGTATCTCCTATGTGGTTTTGGAAAAGTGACCAGCCTCTTGGAGCTTGGCTCCCCAACTGTGATAATTGAGGGGCTCCAAAAAGATAATGTGCCCGAAGTGCTCTATCCAGTATACCTGGGGAAAGTTCTCAAAACGTCCGTGGTGGTGATAGTGATGGCGATGATGTTGATGGTGGCGCTGACGATGGTGGTTCAGGTGAGAAAGCAGCTAGAAGGCAAGGATGTCAGGAGCCATCTTCTTTCTCAGTTCCTCCTCATCAGCTCGCTTCATCTCTTTCCCTAATCTTTTCTCCTCCCACCTTCTTTCTCAACTTCTTACCTCTTCCTCCTACCTGTTCTCTCTCCTCTCATCCTCTCTCCCTCTCCTTTTTCCCTCCTCCTCCTCATCTCCCTCCTCCTTCCCCCTCCCTCCCGAACAACAAGCCTGGCAGGTGGGCTCTCTTCTGGACTCGGTGTCTCTGTAAGCAGTCCTGGGATAGAGGCAAGGGGGCTCCTCTTTGTCTTGCCCATTTCCTATCCAGCCCCTCCCTGCCCTGAAGAGGGGGAACCTAGGGGGTACCCCTCACCTCACATGGCCCATTAATGGTCCTGTCCCTTGGCTGCAGCCCTGGGCCTCCAGGGACAGAGGACAGTACACTGCCCCGGAAACCCAGCCTCAGCGGTTCAGCTCCAAGATTCTGCAATCCTGTGTGGCTCAATTCTTCTCATGCTTGCCATTGCCTGGGCAGGTGCTCCTGCCAGGAACTCCCACTTCTCCATGTGTCAGGACTTCACATCTGTGCCTTTATAAGATGTCCTCCAATTCTCACCCACCTCCTGCCTTACTCTGGTCCCTCTCCAGCAGCACATCTGAACCCCTGGCCCCAGGGTGTGGGAGGAAACCCAGACCCATAGGCCCAGGCAGACTGACCCAGGAGAACTGGGCAGGCCTGGGCCCCTTACCCCAGCCAGAAGGCTGCTGTCTGTACACACGGGACCAAGAAACCAAATGACACAGTAGCATCCATGACCCTGTGACAGGAGTCAGCATTCAGCTCATGCCAAGGGTCAGGGATCAGTCTGTGCCAAGGATCCAGGCTGCCTGTGATGAGGATCAGGGTTTAAATCGCCCTGAGGTCAGGTTTATACACAGCAAGGGGCAGGAATGTCTGCCCTGTCATCTGTGTGGGAGGGTCCACTGGCGGCCCTGGAGGGGCTTCTCCCTGCCCCAGGCTGCCGCGTGGTATCCTGGATATCTAGGTCAGAACAGCTGGAACCTGATGCTGCAGCGGGTGGTAAGAGTAGGGCTGAGCCCACAGATAGACAGCCTCCATGCCTACTCCTCCAACCTGCCAGCTCCCACCTCAACCTCTCTCCTCTCCACCCCACCCTCCACCCAGGCCGCAACGTGAGCCGCAGCTGCACCGAAGCGGGCTGGACGCCCCTGGAACCTGGCCCCTACCCCGTTGCCTGTGGCTTGGATGACAATTCATCGAGTTTGGATGAGGTGGGCCTCCATGCACCACACGCACGCACACACACACACACACACACACACACGCACACACACACGAGTGCCTGGGTCTGCTGGCTCCTTCCACTCTCTCCCACCAAGGGGCACGGTTGCCCTCTGTGTAGGAGCCAGGACTCCTGGCATCTGCCCTCCTCAAGCCTCCTCCCTCTCCAGGCGCACATTCCCAGGGGCTCATCCCTTGGCTCCCCTGAAGGGTCCAGGAGGATGACACATAGCAGCAAAGCTGAAGCATCACCCTGAGGCTGCCCACCCCACCCCCTCACAGGAACCTTGCTCCAGCCCTGGGCATGGCAGGGCAGACAGGACCCCTCCCCCATGTCATGCAGAAGGGAAACCAAGGTGCGGGTCCTACAAGGAACTGGCCTCAGATACCCAGCAGCCAGTCAGAGACAGGGCCAGGGCCATTGTCCTCAGTCCCAGGGCAGGAGCTGCCCTGGAGCAGACTGTCAGTGATCTCTCTAAGGATGTGGAGCCAGAAGCCAGGGAGAGATACTGATGGGGAGGCTGGAATATGACTGGAGTCCCGAGCTAGGAGCCCCTCACAGCTTTGATGTGTGAACACAGTCTGGCTGTCTGTGATGACTTCTGTCCCACTCCCGATGCCCTTCACAGATAGGGACTTTTACTGCTCCCAAGAGGGCAGCAATTTTCTCAGAGGCCTTCAAAGCCCACCAGATCCTCAGGCAGGATCTAAATCCACTAAATCCTATCTAACCACTGGCCTCTATTCCAGCAGGGAGTGGGAGGCAGGGAGGAAGGAAGGGCTGCCCAGTGACCTTGGCTTTGTGTGTGCATCCATGGGGAAGGGGCAGCAGGAAGCCCTCGGCATCCAACTTTGTCCCACCTCCCCAGAAAGGCCAGAATGCCCTCCTCCTGCTAACCCCAGCCCCGACAAATCACAAATTTGTGACACTACCCACCCCTAGTGTCTTCTTTGGGCTTCCCTGGAGGCTCAGTGGTAAAGAATCTGCCTGTCAATGCAGGAGACTTGGGTTCAATCCCTGGGTCGGGAGGATACCCTGGAGGAGGAAATGGCACCCCACTCCAGTACTCTTGCCTGGGAAATCCCATGGACAGAGGAGCCTGGAGGGCTACAGTCCATGGGGTCACAAAGAGTCAGACAAGACTTAGCGACTAAACAACAGCAGTGTCTTCTTTACCATTGTCTTCAGTGAGGAGGGAGGGCTTCGTGTGAGGGTCTGAAGGGTGAGCAGTCTTATGCCCAAAGATACCAAGCCCAGAGTTGGCCCAGAAGGTCTGCTGGACACATGACTGAAAAGTGAATGGATGGGCCAGTGGAACATGTGGCATTTTTGCTCCTTCCTCCACTGACATTTCTCCTGCGAAGGAGCAGAGAAGAGTTGAGATCAACCCCCAGCCCCACCCTGGGAAGCAGCCCTGACTCATCTGTGGAAACCAGGGAGTCAGGGGGTCTGGGGGCTGGGAGCCCCAGGCCTCAGCCTCCTGGTCTGCCAGGGCAGGGGAGGGAGGCAGGATGCATAGGGCACCCCGCCCCTAGGTGAGCGCCCCTCACCCCACCCAAGATCCTCACCCCCCTCCCTCTAGCAGCAGCAGACAATGTTCTACAGTTCTGTGAAGCCCGGCTACCCCATCGGCTACAGCCTGTCCCTCGCCACTCTCCTGGTCGCCACGGCCATCCTGAGCCTGTTCAGGTGAGGACCAGCCCGAGCCACAGGCCTCAGAGCAGACCGACCAGGTCACTCCGCACCCAGGCATGCTGTTCCTCGCTCCACGGTCAGCCCCTATTCAGTCCTGCCCCTGCTCCCCTTCCAGGCCAGCCTCCCCTCGAGACAGCAGGCCACTCAAAGTGATCCCCTGTGTCAGCCTCATCCCTCACAGGGTGCCAGTCACTGGGGGATAGGTCACCAGAGGCCTGTGCCCTGGAAGGAGGTACAGCAAGCCAGGCTGCACATGTGGATAGGATGCCGGGGGACAGGGTCCCCCTTGAGGGCAGGGTCCACTTTCAGAGGCTTCGAGTCCTCCCCTCTCTCAGAGCGCTGGATGTGTTGGATGGGGTGGGGGTCTGAGGCCTTCTTCGGCCTCCCAGATCTGGCCGCCTCCCACAGGAAGCTCCACTGCACACGGAACTACATCCATATGCACCTCTTCATATCCTTCATCCTGAGGGCCGCCGCCGTCTTCATCAAAGACTTGGCCCTCTTCAACAGTGGGGAGACGGACCATTGCTCCAAGGGCTCGGTGAGGACCCATCCAGGCCTGCCGCCCTCTGCCCTCTCTCCTGAATCTCCTCTTCTCTCTCTCCTCCCTCCTGTCTTCTCCTTCCCCTCTCTCTCCCTGTCTCTTTTTCTCTCTCTCCAAAGATGGCCAAACTCCTGTCTGACCCTGCCTGCCAGTTCCTTGAATCCCACTTCCCTCCCACAGCAGGCGGGGGTGCTTGGCTATCTGGGGGTTCACACACCTCCTCCTGCCAATGAGAAACACCTCTTGTAGGTGGGAAAGGGGACACTTGGTGCCACAGCCCATAACCCCCTTCCCGCCTCCACTGCTGACTTCCCATGGGACCTTAGGGAACTCCCTGCCTCAGTTTCCCCATCATGCAAAGACATTTGAGCTTCCTTCCAACCCTCCTCCCTGCCATTTGCATCCCCAGGGCTCTGCTCACTGTGCCCCCCTTTTTCCTACCCCCATGGCCACCTGGAGCCAGTCCCACCCCACACTGCCCTGCTTTTCTTCGTTTCTTCCCCTGCTGTCAGTCATTCTGGACCTGCCTAGGGAAGGGAGATTGAGAACATTTAAAGAAGTCATTGCCCATCACTGAGGATCCATCTCCAGGTGATTCTGAGCCCCTTCCTGAGTGCCTCGCAGCCCTGAGCAGAGACAGAGAGCTTGAGACCAGTCCTGGCTCCTGTCTACCCCTTGTGGTCAAAGACTCATTGCCTCACGAGTGACCTCAGAGGTAGTGTGTTACTTCAGGGATCAGCAGTACCTTCTCCCCAAAGAGTGAGATTGAAAGTGAATCTCTGCAGAGTGGTGGTAGAATCTCAGTGTCTCAAGGGAGAGGGAACACCAAGAGGAGCCCTCTGGCCATTCCCAGAGTGCCTCAGATGACCCCGCCTGGGACCTGGGCTCAGACCCGTGGGACATGAGCCCCAGAGCCTAGGGAGCAGCCTGCAGCCTCCAGCACACTTGTTGAGGATAATTGTGGCTTCCCTATTCACTAGCAGCTCTGTGAAGCTTTTCTAAGGCAAGAAGCAGCACAGATAATTGTCCTGTTAAAGATCTGAGTTATTCTTGCTGTCAAGCAAATGCGGGAGGAGGGGGGGAATGGACTGCCTATAGCAGGAGGGACCTAAGTAAGACCCGAGGAAGGACTTTCCAGCCAGGAGAAGAGTGGAGTCTGCTCTCTGAGGATGCTTCAAAGCCAAGGGCACAGGAGGGAATGGTGGGAACCTGAGGTCTGGGTACAGGGAGGAGTGAAAAACAGAAGACTTCCTGGAGGACAGTGTCTCTAAACTCTGGCTTACCTGTATCTGGGCTTACTTTGAAATGGAAGACTGTTTCTGGGAGAAGACAGAGGGTCCAGAAGACCTTCTGATCATGCCAGCTGGGCCTCCCAGAGCCCCTGATTGCCCTCCCCAGGGGTGTCCCTGACTTCTCCCTTGTCCTCACCCACTTGTCTAGGGAACCCGTTCTTCACCTATCTTCTCCAGCCCCCAAGAGGAATGAGCACCCCTCCCGTCTCCTCTTTTTCCTAATTTCTTCATCCCCCTTATCCTCCTCTTCTCTGTCCCTATCTTTCCCCAAAAATTCCATCTCACCGCCCCCCATTTGCTTTATAGCTCACAGCCCCTCCTGCTACAGGCAATCTGTCTCCCCTCCCCTCCCCTGTCCTTGAGGCTCCTGACACAGTCCACAGCTCCTCTCCCTACACACTCAAGGGACTCTTGCTAATAAGAGCAAGAATCCTTCCTTATACCTCTTCCAGCTACTTTCCATAGTAATAGGAATAAGATGATTGAGTAACAGAGGTGGTAAGTGGATGGATTGGTAGCTGGATGGCTGAGTAAATAATGTGCAGATGACTTGAGTAGGTGGAAGGATAAAAGGATGAAGTAAGAAAAATTGGATAGATGATGGGTAGAGGGGTGGGGTATATCAGTGGGTGGATGGACAAGTAGATAAATGAATGGATGAAGAGATGTCCAGCTGTCTGAGTCCGTAGTGGATGTCTGATACGTAGATAATAGATGAATGGAGAGATTGCTAGGTGAGTGTGTCGATGGCTTGGCAGATGGAAGATGGTGGTTGCCGATAGATGATGTATGGATGCATGGATGGTAGATAGAAAGATGGGTGACTTGAAAGTGGATGCTGGGGGTAGGTGGGTAAGTGTATGGATAAGTGGATAGGTGGGTAGATGGATGACTGGGTGGGTAGGTGAGTTAATAGATATATAGACAGGAAGATAAATAGATAATACATTCATGGGTGGGTAATTAAAATTGTGAGCTTATTCCAAAGCATCTGATGGTCTAAAATTAGAGCTAACAAGGAAGTTGGCTGTACTGCAGTTCTGTTGATCACCACAGACAGAAATGTGGGCAGGCAGGGACCCCTGCTTGCTCCAGTGAGCCCCCTCCCTGCTCCTCCCCTGCAGGTGGGCTGCAAGGCAGCCGTGGTCTTATTCCAGTACTGCGTCATGGCCAACTTCTTCTGGCTGCTGGTGGAGGGCCTCTACCTGCACACCCTGCTCGCCGTCTCCTTCTTCTCCGAGCGGAAGTACTTCTGGGGGTACATATTCATCGGCTGGGGTATGGTACCAGGGAGGGCTGCCAGGATGGGAACAAGGGGGCAAAGCTCGGGGAGCTCTTTAGGGGGGCGGGTACCAACCCAGCCTGCACCCTTAGGTCTTGCTGGGCTGCAAGTCCTACCTGCAGGGCACTCGGCCAAGGATCGAGAAAAGTCCTCCAATTGTCTGACCCCTGAGCAGGCGCCCTCTGGCTCCAGCTGCACCTTGGGCTGACCTGTGGGACAGACAGGCTCTCTGAACATCCTTTCACTTCCCCTTCACCCCTCGAAACACACAGGGATGCTGCTAATCTATAAAGCACCTCTGCCAAAAGGAGAGAAAGACTCCCGCTTTCTGTAGACAGGCACAGTCCCTCAGTCTCAAAGCTTCGCCCCCTCAGTAGCGTATCTCCGCAGAGTGAATTGTCTGCATATGCCACCACAAGTGACCGCATTGGAAACCCTCCCTTTTCTCTCCCTGTCCCTCCCTGGTTCTTCCTCCTCATCTCTCCCTCTTTCTCCCATGCCCTCTCCTCTTTCTCTCTCCTTCGGTCCTGACAGGGGTGCCCAGCACATTCACCCTGGTTTGGACCATCATCAGGATCCACTTTGAGGATTATGGGTGAGCGGTCAGCTGGCCCCCTCCTCCTGGCTCCCGGCACTCAGGGCAGATCCCCTGGGTGGGATCAGGAGGGGCTGGGGAGTAACAGCCTCGGGGCCAGTGGTTTTTAAAGGGCTCCAGGGCAGAGCTGGGGATGGTGGGAGGGGGACTGACTCTCCTGGGTCAAGGACAAGCTCTCCTTCTCTCCCACCGTCCCCCGCCCCAGATGCTGGGACACAATCAACTCCTCACTGTGGTGGATCATAAAGGCCCCCATCCTTGCCTCCATCTTGGTAAGCCCTGCTCCCACCACTTAGGGATGGGGAGACTGGGCCCGGAGTGGGTAGGCAATTGACCAAGGCCCCACTGGACATTCACGTCTAGGTCAGAACTGAAACCTAGACTTCCTGATCGATGCCTGAGGCAGGACTGTCCCCAGCTCTTTCCCCAGAAGTTCTTCCTTTAGAGTAGAGAAAGCAAATGGGGAGGCCCAGCCCTTGGGGATGTGAAAGAGGGTTCCTGGATGACTCTCCCGAACAGGGAAGAGCTAGGGAAAAGGTACAATAGACAGGTAACTTGGCCTTGGTGGAAAAGGCCATCAGTCCAGGGGACTAGACACCCTGCCTCCCCTCCCTGACCACCTAACCTTGGCCCCACCACCCACCAGGTGAATTTCATCCTGTTCATTCGCATCATTGGAATCCTGGTTCAGAAACTGCGGCCCCCAGATGTCGGAAAGAGTGACAGCAGCCCGTACTCGTGAGTACAGGCCCAGGGCCCCAGCCCTCCCAATATCCCCAGCTCCAGTCCTCAGATCATTACCCATTCCCTAGAAGCTCCCCTCCAGAGTCACCAAACAGCCAGCATGCTCTGCCCAGCTCCACCCCATGGCCTGGCTCAGTCCACACATGTCCCCACCCCAACCCTCCCCTGGCCCGTGAGTCCCAGGCCTACTTCTCTTCACAACTTACCTAGAAGGGGATCTGCCCTGCTGTGTATCTGCTGCTAAACTAGGGAGCTCGAGAAGATAGTGGATAGCCTGTGTCCTTTTCACACCATGTGCCGAGTGCCTGACTCGTGCCTGGCACAAAAATGAGGTGTGGTAGACGGATGCCTAGGAGGAGCCCCAGGTCTACCAAGGAGACAGCCACATTCAGGACTCAGTACCCCCTGAGAGTAGTAATGGCACCCTCAGGTTACATGCCAGGTGCGTGCAATGGGGTTTCATCTCATTCCGTCCATATAGTCTCCTCCAAGTGTGAGTCGCTCGGTCATGTCTGACTCTCTGTGACCCCATGGACTGTAGCCTCCCAGGCTGCTCTGTCCATGGGATTCTCCAGGCAAGAATACTGAAGTGGGTTGCCATTTCCTTCTCCTAGTCTCCTCCAAATCATACCCATTTCACAGATGAGGAAACTGACCCATACTCCCTCCTCCTCCTCAAAGGTTTGGGAGCACATCACAATGGCAGGGTGAGGGCACACTGCCCATGGGGACAGAGGTCATAGCCTTGCTTGAAAGGTGTAAGGGGCATTCCTGTGCTTGTGGGGATGAGAGAACCGGCAGGTTTCATGAGAACAATTAGGCTGGAAGACAGAACTAGAGAAACCCAAAGCGGGTGGCTGTGGGAGGGTGAGTCGGTTTGTACACCCACAGATGGGAACAAGAGATTGATTATATGCACCACACAGACAAGGCAAACCTGGGGCATCCCACCAGGGCCTTTCAGTGCTGGGATTCTAGAATGTTCTCCTGGGCCCAGCTTCTCTCTGGGGAATCTGTGCTGTTGTTCTAATCTGGCTAGAAAGAATGTCACGAGCTGCTGGATTTAGGATTCTATTCTGGAATCCTGCGATTCTCTCTGATGAGACTAAGAGGACTTGAGTTCCTGGTGTGACAGCTCTCCCTCCTGCTGGGTGTGGAGGCGGGGCTTCCCTTCCAGTCTGAGAAAGGAAGGCCCTTCAGGGGCTGCAGTGGGCCGGAGGGCTAGCACAGCAGGCCTGTGCCCCCTCTTCCTCTACTTTGCCTGCAGGGCCTTGTTTCCCCCAAACGTACAACTGCTCAAAAGGGCTTGCATCTGAGGCAGAGCAAGCCGGTCATCGCCAGGTCCACGTGGGTGAGGTGGAAACTGAACAGCTGTCGGCAGGCAGAAGAGGCGGGGGG
>NW_011494615.1:429756-443084 GCF_000754665.1 Bison bison bison | reverse complement strand
GGAGTGGAAGATGGAGCTCCCTGTGGAGGGACTGTCAGCTCCCACTCTCCACCTCCCCACAAGCCTTCAGTTTAAAGAAAGCCTCCATCTGCCAGTCGCGGGTGCGTGGGATAGGTTTGCAGCCAGATAGCGGTGGGCAGGGCTGGGGATACTGGTGTGGTGGGGAACCAGGTCCAGGAAGGAGTGGGTGGGGCCAGGCCAGCTCTTCTGCCCACAGTTTGCTGTGGGTCCTTAGACTCAGGGCTAGGCTCCCCTGGACTGACTGCCAGGGCAGGAGAGATAAAGGCAGAGACACATCCACCCCTCAGACCTCTCCCAGCCAGAGGACTGTGGGTTCACGCTGCCTGGACCAGCTATCAGGTCAGGGGGCTGGGAGGCCTGAACCAGGATGAGCCCTGTTCCACAGGAAAGCGGCAAGGCGTTTCAAGTGAGTGTGGACCCTGCTGAGCACGCAAGGGTGGTAAAGGAAGAGCTGGTCTTTTGGAGAATGCTGGAGTTGCGTGTATTGGTCAGGGGGAGGCAGGGGGAAAGGGGTGTGATCCCAGAGAAGGTAGCAACTCCTGAGGAAGTGGACACAGCAGAGAAGCCAAAGACAGGCCTTTGCTAGTTGACCCTGAGTCACCCTTGGTGACCAAGCACAAACTTGAGCACCCACCATCCTCCCAAGTGACCTTGGACAGAGCCTTCCTTCCCAAAGGCCCTCAAATTCCAATAAAGCATTGGTCTCTCATGAAAACATTGCACTTTGTAGCACCCAAAGCACTTCCGAGTTTACAGTGGTTGGATGGCATCACCAACTCAGTGGAGATGAGTTTGAGCAAACTCTGGGAGATAGTGAAGGACAAGGAAGCCTGGTGTGCTGCAGTCCATGGGATCCCAAAGAGTTGGACACGATGTAGAGACTGAAAAACCACTTCTATTACTTGACCATGTTGAGCATACATTCACCCCATTGTACAGATTGTAGAAATTGAGACCAGGGAAAAACAAACCACGATGTCCCGTTGCTTAATATCCCCATTAGTGGCCATGGAGCCTGAAATAACCACTATTACGCATCATCCTCGGGTTTTTCAGCAGTGGCCTTCCTTTATGTGCTCTCCTCCAGGAAGTGAAATACAGGGGTTACACTCTGTCTCTCATGAGCCTGTCCAGGGGAGGACGGCCGGGGGGCATGAGGATATGGGCACTGCAGATACAGAACAGAAATATGTGGGCAAAGGGCTGGCGAGAACCCACAGCCCATCCTCACACATCCTGCTCCTTGTCCCTGTCTTCTGTGGCCACATGTGTGGACACGCATGCCCACTGCCTGCCCCTCCCCTGTCCCCAGGAGATTGGCCAAGTCCACCCTTCTGCTGATCCCCCTGTTTGGTGTGCACTACATCATGTTCGCCTTCTTCCCCGACAACTTTAAGGCTGAAGTGAAACTGGTCTTTGAGCTCGTCGTGGGTTCTTTCCAGGTAGGAACTGTGGACGTAAGGCTGCATTCTTCTCTGGGCTTTAAGGGAGGGGATTCTCCTGGGGCCTTGGCCTCTTGCCCCTAGGTGCCAATCTTTTCATTGTAATAAGTATCTATTAAGCACCTACTCTACGTTTAGCTCTTTGATTAACCGAGGGAACACGGGTAGGGCAGGGCTTGGGGCTCTCTGGGTCTATCTACCTCACTTCTCCTGCTCCCTTCCTCCCCAGGGTTTCGTGGTGGCCATCCTCTACTGCTTCCTGAATGGCGAGGTAAGCCCCTCCCAGACCTTGGGGGCCAGGGAACAGAGTCTCGTTGCCCCAGGGTCCAAAAGCCCTGATGTGGAGAGCAGAGAAGGGTCAAACCTTGCTATGCCAAAGGTGGTCCTCAGACTAGTTCGTCAGTGATGGCACCTAGGACCTTGCTTAAAATGCTGATTTCTGAGACGACCCCGGACTTGCTGACTTTGAATCTGCTTTTAAGAAAATCTCCGGGGATTCGTGTGATTCGTGAGAGAAGAATGTGAGAAGTGCTGTGTTGGGTGGCTATGTGCAGTGTGAGCGGGGATGGTTGGAGGCAGCAAGAGAAGGTTGAGTCACTGTGGAGCCTGGTTACAAAGCAAAAAATCTACTTGGATGAGTTCAAGTGATTTAGAAGGCAAAGATCAGGAGACTACAGTACAGCCACCCCAGGCAGCATCCCACTCCCTCCCTAGACTGCATTCTCTGATCCTCTCTGGCTCCCACCTCCCTCAACTCCAATCGCTTGATTTGACCTGGCTCCACCAAGGAGGTCCCATCTCTGCAGCGCCCAAAGTAGCATCTGGCCCCTCACATTAGACTCCTCAAGAGGATATGACTGACCGGGTCCACATCCTAGATGAAGTACAGCCCAGTCAGCATGGCAGGAGGCTTCCTTGGGGCGGGCCTGACCACTCTCCCTTCTCCCAGGTGCAGGCAGAGCTGCGGCGGAAGTGGCGGCGCTGGCACCTGCAGGGCGTCTTGGGTTGGGACCCCAAATACCAGCACCCGTCCGCAGGCAGCAACGGGGCCACATGCAGCACGCAGGTCTCCATGCTGACCCGCGTCAGCCCGGGTGCGGGCCGCTCCTCCAGCTTCCAGGCCGAAGTCTCCCTGGTCTGACCGCCAGGTGCCCAGGCGGGTGGGCGACCCCTCTCGCCGGCACCGCCCGCCACCCCGCGCGGCACAGGGGGCAAAGACCTCTCAGGCGAGGTCAGCCCCAGCCCTGAGCTCAGGAGGCTTCCCAGGGCCCCCAGATCACTGTCCGGAATCCCCTGAAGAACGCTGCCTTTGCGCCTGCCTGGAGGACGAGGGTACATAGGTGGAGGAACACTGGAAGCTCCTACCTGGAAGACGTGGGGTGAAGCTCAGTCTTCAGACTCCGCCCCCAAAGACTCCCTCCTCCAATCGAGGGCAAGAAACCTGCATATTCTCCTGATTCCACCCCCGGTAGCTCTCGAGAGCCATCGGAGAAAGGCCACCGCCTATCCCCAGACAGTGCATTTGGGAATGTGCTGTTATCTCAGGCGACAAGGGTACTGCCCCGAAAGGTCACCTGCCACCACCACCTGGACAGTGCCTGAAGTTCCACCGCTGACATCAGGTTCTTTTGGGTTAAGCATCACCATTCAGGCATCTCTCCAGACATGTGGTCCCCTCCCTCAGTGCCTCCTCATAGCTGCCAGCTCTTCGCAGTGAATGAGTTTTTCTGCCTCCAGCAGGTGCGGTTGTAAACAAGGAGTTTTTAGTTTGGGGAGGGCAGCTGTCTCCATAGTCCCTGCTAAGGTGGAGTTGCCCTGGGATGGCTGGACCAATTCCAGTAGATTACCTCCAGCCCTACCGATCCTCATGGGCTATGGGAGCTGCCCACCTGTGTGCCAACTATTAGCACCAGGCTCAGAGATGATGGACGCTCACAGGCCCCTTCATCCTCACAGCAACCCAGCAAGGTGGGCACTAAATCACAGTGAGCCTCACACAGAGCAGGGACCTCACCTTGTCACACAGACAGGATTTGAACTCAGATCTTGCTGATGGGAAAGTGAAAGCACAGACTTTTATGCTGCCTTTTATATATTGTAACCAGTGGGATCTTCTTGCTTATTTGTATCACCATTGGTATCATTATTAGCACCATCCCCAAACCCCATTCCCATTCTCCCTGGAGTGTGGCTGAGGAGTCCTCTGGCCCGTGTATCCTCTGGACAAGAGCCTGGGGGTTGTCACAGCCTGTATCTTCCCTGCACCCCTGTGGCCACACGGCCTGCTACCCACGCCCCAGCCAGAAGATCCCCTCAGGACTGCAAACAGCCTTGTGCAACAATAAACACTGGGTTGGATTAGCCTGGTTTTCCTGGTGGTTGGTGTTCCCATGTGGGATAAAATGGGGACCAGCTTCCAACTCGTGGCCATCCCCCCATTCCCCATTCCAAGGAGGGCTGGTCAAAATCGTCACCGAAGTCAGACGCCACCACCCCTCTGGCTTCCATGTGAGGAACACACAGTTCTAAGGGCTTTCAACTCACATATTGCTCAGTGGTACCCTCCTCTCTCCTCTGAGGGTGGTGAAGTTCTATCCCGTCCTTGTTGTGTCCCCCTGCCCCCTAAATCCAACCAAGAAGAGACAGTTCTATTCTTGGAACTATACAAGACAGCTGACAGAGCTGTCCGCAGTCCCAGAAGTGGTTACGTCTGGGCACCGACACCCAAAGAGCACGCAGGTCATGAGATGACCATGTTGCCTTTCTCCGGGTGGCAGAGGACAGAATAAGTGTCACCAGAAACAGACAATGCCTCTAATAGGTTTAAACACAGAGGCTGCAGGGTGAAGAAGATGATGCTGGTCAGCAAGGGATGGATTCAAAGCCATTGCTCCCGTTGACCTCCTTGGGTTCCCCTTCCTGCAAACTTTCTGCCTGGTCCTGGCCCAGTCACCACTCTGCCTAAAATCCCTCCATTAGTGAGTCATATCTGGGAAGAGAAGCAGAGTTATCATCCAGGAGGATGGAAAAAGAGAGAGAGACCCAAGACAGGGACAAAGAAAAAAAAAGGACAGAGGTGGGGCCCTGCCACCCCACAACTCCCCCCTCCTGGCAGGGGTTGAGGGGCATTCAGGAATGGAGAGAAGTTGAGACACGGTTCCTGGCCAGCAGAGGTCATGAGCAGACATCCTAGGCTGTGTATGAACTGGGAGTAGAATAGGGGTGACCACGAGCAGAATTTCTCCTGCACCCCTCACCAGTACCTCTCCTGCCTTTCTGGGCACGATCAGACCAGACCAGCTCATCTCTATCGCCACCTGGTGGGTGCCTCGAGGACTTCACCAAGGTTAGCCTTAGGGACCCAAATACCTGAGTGGAGGCCCCTCCCCAGAAGCCCAGGTGACAAAGAGGTCAGGCCTCTCTCCCTCAGATCCATTTCAGAATGAGATTCAAGAGAGAGAGGAGGTGGTGAGGACACAGGATTGATGATCCCAGAGACAGCTTGGGATGAAAGAGACCCAGGATGGGCCCTCCAACCAAGCCCTTGTGACAGTGCTTCCAGCCTCAGACCCAGCTGTGACCCCAGGTAGAACCAGACCTCTGGTAGCCTACAGGCGAGGCCCTGGCCCTTGACCACATCTGACCCCAGACCCTAAGGGCAAAGCCCAGTTAACTCAGGTGGGCTCACTCTGGGAAGACAAGTAGCGCCCCCACCATCCTGGCACAGACTGCCATCATGTAGATGACTCCTGCCACTCCGGAGGACAGGATGCCCAAGGAGGTGACCAGTCTGCCAGTAGAATGGATAAGGAGCATCTTCCAGGTGAGGGATACTTCCTGAGAACTAGGGAGGAGTCGCCAGATTCCAAGGGAACAGAAGAGGTGCCAGAATCACCTGAATCCAAGTAAGCAAGTATGAGGGGGCTCTTTGCAGCAGGAATTCAGTAGGGGCTTCTTAAATGAAGCCAAAGGGAGAGGGTGGGTTTTGGGCAGGCCACTCTGGCTGCTGAGAAGAACCCCAAGGGTGGGACAAGGAAAAGCTGCCAGTCCATCATCCAGATGGGGAGGACCTGGTTTGGAACATGCTGAAGTAAGGTCTGTGGGGTACCTGGGAGAAGACCCAAGACTGCTGGAACCTGATCTAAGGGGCCAGAGCCCAGGCAGGAGGTAGGGAGACCAGAGCAGCCCCTGGGGGTGGGCTCAGGGAGTCTATATCCCCAGGCACCTCCATCTGGTTGGCAGGCAGGGGTGGTTGGAGTGAAGAGCTGGTATCAGTGCCTCAGTTCCCATCACTTGCCCAGGGCCTGTTTTAATGGGCAATGACCCCACGCCCGCACCCCCCGCTCCTTGCTGTTCCCTCCATGTGGGAACAGGAACTGCTCTTATCTCTCCCGGGGGAGGGGGCCGGAGCCACAGCTGGCAGTCATTAAACACCCTGATCAGGCCAGGGATGGCTGAGATATTAATAGCCAGGAGTCGATGGCCTGGGAGACGCAGCCTCCCAGAAAAAGGGACAGAACCCTCTTCAGGCCATGGGAGGATGAGGAAGATGGGTCAGGAGGCCATCCAGGCAATGCCCCAGCCCCCAGGCAGGACAGATGAAATCCAGAGAGGAGGGAAGGGACTTGGGATCGCCAGTAAGTCATCAGTGCAGCCCAGCCTTGAACTCAGTTCTCACAGCCCCAGAACCCTGCTTCATTATATGAATTGTCATAGGTCAGATTCACTTTGATTGCCCTGTACAGAAACCTAAAGGCAGACCTAATTGGTGAGCCTGACTCTTTATTGTCTTTATTTCAAAATCTTGATTTTTTTTTTTTTGCTCATTTTGTGCTTTGACATTAGTTTTGATTTTTTTAAATATTGCATTAAAATACTTATCCTGATTACCACTGAGTTTTTTGCAACCCCCTTAAGTTTTGCATCCAAAAACAGTGCCTCACTTGCCTCACCATAGTCCCAGCCCAGCTCCCAGAGGTCCCAGTGTCTCTGAGCTCAGCATATTGGCATGGAAAAAACTTTGAAGAGTTCTGAGCCAGCCTCTATGTGGCCCAGAGGGAAGGGGTCCTGCCAGGGTGATGCCCACTAGAAGTAGGGAGCTCCAAGATTAATTCAGAGGCTCAAAAAATGTCAACTTAGACCTAGATGTTTCCTGTCCACTCTACCATCCTCAATGTGTTGACTTTTGTCCTCAGACTTATTGTCTCTTGATTGCAAGATGGTTGCTGTTGCTCCAAGCATCACATTCTCACAGGACCCCATTCACTGGCAGGGAGGAGAGTGCTTCCTGTGTGTCTCTTTTTTGTCAGGAAAATAAGCTATCCCAGAACCTACTTTCTATATACTCTCTTCAGGCTCCTTGGCTAGGACTAGGTCACACACGCAAGCCCTGGCTGTAAGAGAGACCAGGCTTTCAGAGGCAAGTCGATCTAATAAGGAAGAAGGATTGATCTGATAGAGGCAGATAGCTGTTGAGTAGGCACCCAACAGAGTCTGACTCTCAGTCTCCTTTGGGATGCCTCTTTGGGTAAGTGTATGGCCTTCTATATTCCCTCCATCTAAGCCTGTGGGTGTGGTAGATGGCAGAGGGGAGGAAGCCAAACCAGTGATGGGTCAGTGGTCAGACCTAGAAAACACTCTAAGTCTCTGTGCAAAAAGAGATTTTAAACATTTATCATTTGTGTATTTACTTAATTGTACCCGGTCTTGGTTGCAGCATTTGGGTTCTTGTTCCCTGGGACTGAACCCAGATTCCCCTGCATTAGGAGCACAGTCTTAGCCACCCGACCACAAGGGAAGTCCCAGAAAGAGATTGAAAGTAGGAAAGTAAACAAACGTATAAAAGTTTGGAAGAATGGAAACTAGGGCACTCCTAGCTTTGTGGTCACACCACCCCAGCTACTACCTTGAAGGAAATTATTATCAGTGTCCGAGTTGCACATCCATTAAACTGGTGACAAGGAAGTGGAGCAGAGTATGCTGCTGTGGCAAAAACTCACATCTGCCAGATCCCACCCAGCAGCCACCAAGCCACAGAAAGAGAGGCCCCCACTCCCCTTCTGCCTTCCACTTGCTCCCAAAGAGCCTCCCTCTAAGTTGCATCTGAATTCTCAGCAGTCGGGGGGTCTGGGCCTTCTAGCCCCTGCAACCCAGGGAAATATGGAGGGGGCCAGGGAGGGGACACCAACGGCCAGTGGGCCATTTCTAGCACAGAGGCTCAGGTGACTTTGCGGCCTGAGTCCCCAGAAATCAGAGCCCATGACCAGGAACCAGGAACAGGGAACAGAGAAATATGACACGGGGAAACCGAGAGCGCCAATACTCCAGGGGGCTATTGAGCTGGTCACCGCTCTGCCAGTGGGAACTCGTGTCCACGGGGACCCTCCAAGGAGTGCCTCACACTGCTGGGCAGGGCAGGACTGAGTGTAAGTGGATGCCTGCAGCTGTCCCACAATGACTCTGGAGGCCCTGGGGCAGAAAGCAAGAGCTGTGTGGGACAGCTGAGGTGGGGTCAGTTTTTCCTGCAGGAACGGCAGAGGCGGGTGAAGAAGACACGAGGCAGAGCCCAATACAGGCGGCCTTGTGGCAGGAGAGAAAGAAGCCTGGCACAAACTAGGCTAGAGTCTTCTAAGGTCTCGGTGGACATTCACGGTGGCCAGGCGCTCGTGGACTCCCAGCCTGTGCCCCCGGCTCTAGGCCCCATCTCAGTTCACTCTGGCTCCTCAGACCGCTCCAACCCCAGCCATCCCTCCATTTCCACCCTGGGGATGAGCTGCTCTCACCTCTGCACTGGGCCCAGCAATGCTGAGACAGGCCCACAGGTCCCCACTCAGCCACCTTCCCCATGCCCCATGGAGCAGAGGAACTTCTGGAACCTTCCAGGCCTCTGGGAGTGGAAGGAGGCTTGAGAGAAGGTGCCTACTCTGACCTTCTTGCCTTCAAATCTGTAGCTCCACTGTCTTTACTTTACCCAGCAGGGCCTCCTGAGAGCCACAGGTTGCCTGGTGGGGGGGCAGGGGAGGCTATCTTCCAATGCAGAGGGGGACACACCCACCTCTAGCTTCAGTTTTCAATTCCTTTCCCTTCAAGCTTTCATCCCAGAGAATGAAACCTAAACAAGCATCTGAGAGATGTGTCCCCTCCTCTTCCCACCACTCACCAGCTGAAGCTGGGTTTTCCTCCCCCAATCCACCCTCTACCCCATCCTCCCCCCATCCTCAGCCCCTCATCCTCCTTCCCTCCATCCCCCCCTCCCCACATCCTCCCTGTTCCCAGAGATGGCTTCACCCATCCCCACCCCTTCCCTGGTTGTCATGGTGGAAGGGCTTCAAAGTAGTGTGATTTCAGGGCTTAGGGCACGAGAATGATACCGGTTTATTATTTTCACAGTATTAACGTCATTCTGTTCACTCAGCAAATAGTGACTGAGCTCTTGCTGTGTGCACTGTTCTAAACAGAGACCAAGGCAGAGGTCCTGTGCTCACAGAGCTGAGCCTCCAATGGAGGAGTCAATAAATAAGAGAGGAAAATTATAGAATAAAGAAGGCAAGACGGGCTTGGGGAAGGGGCGCTCTGTTGGTTGGGGTGGTTGGACAAGGTCACCCCAAAGGGTGGCGTGGTGACAGGCGGTTTCCCTTTCCTGGTCATCAGAGGATTTTAAACCATATAAGTCAGAACTGGGGCCCAGAGACTTTGAGGTCCAGGTCAAAAGATCCAGTCCCCTGCATGTGCAGCAGCAGCCCTGACAGTATGTGAGAGCTACATCCTGGGCCTTGGGGCCTCAATGCTATTGGAACCTCCCCTAAGCAGGGGCTCCAGCACCCACAGCTCGCATGGTCACTGGGAGGGGATACCTGCTCAGACACGGGGAGAGTTGTTCCTTGGAGCTACACTGTGGCAGTAACCCGGTCCAGAGATTCCATCTGGGTGTGGGGGCCAATAGGCAACCCCCCCCCAACACCCAACACCGGTTCAGTGTCCTCTGTGCCAAGTGACAGAGAACAGACCGCTCTTGAAAAGACTAATATTTACTCTTCAAATGGGCGCTGGCACAGGCTATTTCCTGCAACTGGCGACTGGCTCACCCCATGGGCTGGACACGACAAGAGGCATTCCGGGAGACAGGCTGATGTCCTCGTGGACACCAGCTGCCCCGAACGAGACAGTGTCTTTGAGATGGGAACGGTATGTTCCAAGGTCCCATCTTGTCACCTCAACTCTGCTTGCGCACCTTCGTGGTGGGGTGCTCACGACCTCCCCGAGCGCTGTTGGACAGCCCTGTGAGAAAGTGCATCCTTGTTCTGGCCCCGTGTTCCTTGCTTTCAGCCCTCGCTCTCATCCCTGGGGCCTCAGAAAATGTGCCTGGAACAACCCCTCAGGGCAGGCATGGTCCTGGTCCCCTTCTTGCCTCCCAGCTCCAGCCCCCTCCAGTTTCACTTCCCCAGGGCTCACTCTGCTGGCCCCGGAGCCAGGACAGGCTATTTATGGGGTGGGAGGGAGACTCGCCTTGGGTGCACCTCTGTCCCCTGCAGCTGTGTGCTGTCCCCGTGAGAGCCCTTAAGTGGAGTGCCTCCTGTGGGAAAGAACCTCCGCCAGGAAACTCTTGGTCAGACAGCCTGAATCTAAGGAGAGGGTCCCTGGCGGCCAGAGTTGGCTCCCACCCACCTGCGTTCCCTCTCTGCAACCCCCTCCTCTCAGTTCTCTCTCCTCCCCCTGCCCCCATGGGTCCCAGAAACCATCCCTACCCATTACAGCCCCTGGGCTTGGCTCAAGCTCCCCAGTGGAGCCCAGGAGGCTGAAACACTCCAGGAGCACACAGGTCTTCGGAGGACCCAGAGGCAGGTCCTGTCAACCCGTCAAGTCCAGTCAGGCCAGGGCACCCTGGAAAGATCTCCAGGGGCAACGCAGACCCCCTGGTTCTTCCAGGGCTCTCAGACCTAGCTGCTGACTCTAGCTGGTCCTCTTTTTGTTGTTGTTTTTTGGTTGGTGGGTTTTTTTAATTCCTTATTTTCTCTATGCGTGCTAAGTCGTTTCAGTCATGTCCGACTCTTTGCGACCCCAGGGACTATAGCCCTGTATAGTCCTCCTGTCAGGGGACAGGCTCCTGTGTCCATGGACATTCTCCAGGCAAGAATACTGGAGTGGGTTGCCGTGCCCTCCTCCAAGGGATTTTCCCGATCCAGGGATCGAACCCATGTCTCTTACGTCTTCTGTATTTACCTAACTCCCAAACTTCTGACTCCTTATAGGCAACCATTCAGATGAATTTGACATGGATCTTTGGGAGTATATTCTTAGGAAATATGTCATCATTTTGTGCACATATGTTTCTAATTTGTATAAATGCCATTTTTTTTACTGTGTTACATTGTGAAGCTGTATCCATGCGGCTACATCTAAATCTGGCTCTTCTGCTTCCTGCCCACTGCCCCACAATAAGCCTGCATGATTTATCCGTCACGGTAGACATACCAGTTGCTTTCTGCCAACGAAAGTAATGCTTCAGTAAACATTTCTCTTCATACGTGTCCCCTTAAGGATCTGTGTAAGAATTTCCCAGGGACACAGAACTAGAATTGAAGTTTCCACAGCATAAGGTGCAGGTACGCTAAATTTTGAGAGGCAGCTGTATCCGTTTTCTAGGACCGCCAGAACAAAGTGCCTCAGGCTGGGTGGATGAAAGAACAGAAATTTATTTTTTCGCATTTGTGAAGGCTAATAGTTGGAGACCAAGGTGATCCATAGGGCTGGTTCCGTCTTGGCTTACAGAAGAGCACCTCCTCCCTGCGCTCTCCTGAGGTCTCCCCTCTACATCTCTGTGTCCTAATCTCTACTTTTAAGGATTTGAGCCCTCTTCATATGATCTTTTTTTTTTAACCTTAATTACCTTTGTAAAGACCATATCACTTCCCTCGTGGTCCAGGAGTTACGGCTTCCCTTTCTAATGCAGGGGGTGTGGGTTCAATCGCTGGTGAGGGAGCTAAGATTTCCTCCCCCCAAAACAAAACAAAACAGAAGCAATATTGTAACAAATTCAATAAAGATTTTTAAAATGATCCATATTTTTTAAAAGACCCTATCACCAAATACAGCCACATTTTGAGGCACAGGAGGTTAGGACTTTGACATATGAATTTGAGGAAAACACAGTCCAGCTCAATAACGGTAGCACAGCTCTTCAGACTGGCCATACATGAAGTCCCATATTCCCTCAACTTGCTCCAATACTTGCTGCCACCCAGCTTTCTAAGTTTTGCCAAACTCATAGGCATAATACCTTACAACTGTTTAAATAGGTATTTCTCTGTATTTCTAATGATTTTAAACATCTTCATATGCTTATTAGCTTTCTGGGTTTTCTCTTAGGCAATTTGCTCATTTTTCTGTTCAAGTCCCTTATCTTCCTTAATGATTTCAGGACTTGCTTGTATATTAATCCCTTGCTGATTTCAGACATTGTAAATATCTTATCATTCTTTAAACTTTGTGCATGAAATCATGATTTGTATGTCATCAGATTCATTGATCATTTCACCTTGAGGGTTGTGCTTGTGATGCGTTTTGTTTAAGAAGCACTCTTTCATGCCGGGTCAAATACAACACTCCCTGGTGTTCTTCAATGAATGAAATAGTTTTTGTCCTGCACATTCAACCGGAGATGTCTTAGAGCTGCTACAGCAGAGCCAGGAGCACTCAGGTGGGCCCTTTCCTGAGCTTCAGTCCTCTGCTGGCCCTGCCCAAGGATGCTACACAGCTCTCAGGCAGCAGCCCTGCTACCTGGCCCCACAGACGTTTGGTTCAGTTCAGTTCAGTCGCTTAGTCATGTCCAACTCTTTGCAACCCCATGAACTGTAGCATGCCAGGCCTCCCTGTCCATCACCAACTCCCGGAGTCCACCCAAACCCATGTCCATTGAGTCAGTGTTAGAGTCCCAGAAAAAGGCAGGCAGTTCATCAGCCTAAACTAGCACACAGCCCTCCTGGCACAGAAAGGGCACCCTTTATGGGCGAAGATCCCTTTTTATTCTCTGTGGCACTTTTTATTCCAAGTGTACCTTGTTCTCAACCCAAAGGACAAAGCTCTGGGCTACACTGTCACCGGCTACCTACGACAGGCCTCAACTCCTGCATCTGAACAGCAATAGGGTTGCACCTGATGGTGCCTAAAGGTTCTGTCAACTCCCAAATCCCAGAACTCAATAATCCAGATACTTATTTTGAAAGTCTTTGTCCTCCTCTGAAAATCTTCGCTCAGGACTGATGGTGACGAGAAACTTGGAGCATGTGTTCCCCTATGTGGTTAAAGCATGGTCAGGAAAGCTGGGTGCATTTGTTTTCTTTCTGGGGAATTCTATCAGCTGCTGAAGGAATCACCCTGCAAAACAGCACCAGTCCCTGGGCTGGGAAGCTGGTGGTGTGCCCTCTGGTGGCTGGTCCTGGGAAATGAAAAAAGAAAAAACAATATGACAGGAGCTCAGAGCCCAGAACAGGGAAAGGTAACTAACTGGCTGGGGGCACACAGCCAGGCAGAAGCAGAGGCTGCAGAGAAGGCAGCCCTCCCAGCCCCCAGGCCAGGGCCACAGTTGCTATTTTGGTTTTCCCAAGGTTCTTCCTGGACCCATGATTGCATTCCAGACTCCAGGGATTAGTGCTGAAGACTATTTGAGCCTGTGCACCTGTCTAGACCTCACTGGACAAGAGGACTTGAATTTCATTTCTCTCAACACAACCCCCTCCATTATGCCAGGCCCACATCACCCCCTCTAGGAAAACAGACCCACAACTCAGAATTTTTCACACAAACACACAAGTTAATGAGCACCTTGGATTTATTCTCTTCCCACTTCCGGAGCCACCTCATTTATTT
>NW_011494615.1:416485-429656 GCF_000754665.1 Bison bison bison | reverse complement strand
ATATATATATATATATATATATATATATATACATACATAGTATATAAACGGTTATACAACATTCTTTACCTATATCAACACGTTTAGACTTTATGACTGTCTGAAAGTTTGTTAAAACACACTCATCATATACTCAAAATAGATCTTCGTTATTACATGAAAACAGTAAGAAGCTCGTATAACAAGGGTAGCAAGCATTCAAAATTAATATGTGAGATAAATGGTTTTCCCTGGCTAAACAAGCCTCAATCTTTAATGCCCTCAATCTTCAATGGAGTAGAAAACTCCATTAAACAAAATGGAATCCTGGGGGCCACATCGTATGAATGACTCATTGGATAATACTTGTAGAACAACCCAGAATCGCTTAAGTCTGAGGGTTAAAGAAGGTCTTATGTACCCAGCACAGGGTGAAGGAGCAGAATGGATTTGATCCTTTCACACTACATAAAGGTGCTTGCGGGCAACAGCCTCGCCATCAGTACATACGGGCAGATGTTCCTACATGCTTCCATTCCCAGATTTTACTGACAAGTCTTTTTTCACAGGTTCTCTACCAATCACATTTCCCCAGCAATACACATTTGACATTACTGCTCCCAGATGGCAGAACCAGAGCTCTCCTCACCTGGGTCAGAAACAGGCCATGAGATCTGGTCTAACCAGCAGACCTGGCCTCCCTGGATCCTGGAGGACCAAACATCACTGGTACTAAAGGTGCTGTGCCTGGAAGGCAGGAGGCAGGTCCAGGGGCAGGAAGAGAGGCCACTACCTTCCTGCAGTGAAAGCATGAGGCGTTTTTCTGCAAAGGTCAGAAGACACAGCTGTGCTGAGCTGCGCTGCCTGAAGCATGCAGAACCTCCGCACGCTGAGTGGACCAAATGCAAAACCTTTCTCCTCCTGCACATGAACGATGGATTCACCCACCATCCCCTCCATGACTGCTTTTCCCCAGCCAACACCTCGCTGGGGAGCAGGCTGATAGTACCACCATTTCCCAGAGGACCCCAGCCCATGGGCCACAACTCGCCCACTGTGGGGCCGGACCAAGTGGAAGAGCCGTGCCAACCTCCAGGCCTGGGCCAGTTGACAGGGCGCTCCATCCCGCGTTACCTCTCCAGGGCACATCTACTCTCTTCTTCCACCTGTATTAATGCTCAGGGCGCACAGGTAAGGCTTCCCTGCACTTGACTGGGATTCTGTGTAGAATCGCCTGGAATGTGAGCAACACTGGGGCAGGTGTCTGCGTGCTCATCTGGCCTCCATAATCCCTCCCTCCTGGCCAGTCCTCACTTGCACTGTGCTGTTCTCTGAGGGTCACCCATCCCGGTGTGACGAGTGGCTGATTCCATCAAAGAACAGTGAACAGCAGCCCTGGTTGAAAGTATAGCATGCAACCCCCATATGCCAAGGAGACAGCTGCTGTCTTCCAGCAACCAGCCAGGCCCCAGCTCCACACTTCGTCTGCCCCCTGCTTCCTGCACCCCAAAGAGCCAGCCTTGCTGTGTGCCTGTGGTGCTCAGGGGAGAGGGCTGGGCCTCAGTGTCATCTGCTCCCTCTCTGAAGCTCCTGGACCCACCCTGTCGATTACAGTGAAAGGTGGCTTCCCCCTCCATCCAGAGCCTCTAATTTCAGCCTCTGTCGCTAGGACTGGAATGTAGGCAGCAGAAGTGCAAAGAGGCAGGGGAGACCTGAATGGGGGCACCTAGGAAAAGAACAGGGAACTCAAGGTGGGGGTGGGAGGAAGGATGCTAAGTGTTCTCATTTCCTTCCAATATCCTTTTTCTTACCCTTTGAAGATTTAAAACTGACTCACAGATAAAAGGGGTGCCAGCTGCAGAAGCAAAACCGGGAGCCTATGGTCATCCTCCCACTGCGGGCAGTGAGGCCTCTAGTACCGAGAGGAAATCCCACCCAAACATACCTCCGAGTGTCCCTGCCCAGGACAGGAAACCCAAGCATGGCCCTGTCACAGTCAAGCCGGAAAGAAAAGCAGAGCCTACGTGGTTCCCTCACTAGCACACCTGCAGGCGGGGAAGCCTTGGGCTCGGCCCCTGCCGGACAGCACTGAGCCACATCCCCGCCCAGATAGAGCAGACGGACACTGCACACAGTGATGCTCAAGATCTTGCCACATCTGACACCAGAAGGCGCTTTTAAGGGTTTTCCAACATTAGCAGCCGTGAGATCAGTTAACGACTGAGAAAACAAAGGCGCTAGAGCAGCTAAAATGAAGGCCCATGGCGGAGTGAGGGCCATGTGGGGTCAACTTTCTGGCATCAAGGCTGACACAGGGCTAAAAAGCTCTACGCCTGACCAAGTCAACCCCGAGCCTGCGATTTCCCTTGGACAAAATCTCCAGAACGCCTTTCCTATCATCAGCCTCTTCCTCCACTTGAACTGAGGCTGCTCTTAGCTGGATTTCAGTTACGTAATATTTATGTGGTCATTACTCTGTACTGTTTGCCGACTGCGTCTTTTCCCTTTGGTTTGCAAAAGTAAATCTCAGACCACATGTAGGTGTTGACAGATTCAGACCACATTCGACCAGCTTGTGGATCACCACTCCATTAGGCCAGGAGGGTCTCCTCTGCAAGGACTGTGCTTCACTACTTGCTGAATGTGGATCACAGACCCCCAGGGCATCTGGGTACCCGGCTACGTGGCAACACCAATAGCACACGAACTCAAGATGAAACTAATATATTGGTAAGCTGTTCTAATCAACTTTAAAAGCTCTGTGTGCGCTGCTAATATGAAAAGATTGTCTCTCCTCCTTAGCTTCCCATTCTATTTCACCATCTCTTCAAAGTTATGTCCCAGAAAGCCTGAAAATTTATCTGCTGCTGCTGCTGCTAAGTCACTTCAGTCGTGTCCGACTCTGTGCGACCCCACAGACGGCAGCCCACCAGGCTCCACCGTCCCTGGGATTCTCTAGGCAAGATCACTGGAGTGGGTTGCCATTTCCTTCTCCAATGCATGAAACTGAAAAGTGAAAATGAAGTCGCTCAGTCGTGTCCGACCCTCAGCGACCCCATGGACTGCAGCCCACCAGGCTCCTCCATCCATGGGGTTTTCCAGGCAAGAGTACTGGAGTGGGGTGCCATCGCCTTCTCCAATTTATCTGCTAGGGATGCAGGAAATTAAAGTGTTAGTCTCTCAGTTGTGTCTGACTCTTTGCGACCCCATGGACTGCAGCCCTCTAGGCTCCTCTATCATGGGATTCTCCAGGCAAGAATACTAGGGTGAGTTGCCATTCCCTTCTCCAGGGGATCTTTCCAAACCAGGGATCTAACCCACATCTCCTGCATTGCAGGCAGATTCTCTTACCATCTGAGCCACCAGTGAAGCCCCCGCAGAAAATTATGCAAATTGAGAAATCACTGGGGAGATGACTCTGAGGTTTAACATCTAAGGATGCTGCCAATGTAACTTTCACGTCCAAATACTTTGATTAAAAATAGGAAATTCTATTATAAGAAAATAAAGTTACCATGGCAACATTTTCCCACTACAGTTCCTAGTCACATGAACTTTTCTTTTAAGTGACACTAGGTAGCTCAGTAACAATACACCACCAGTAATGAAATGACCAAGGTCAAGTGAATTCCCTAAAATGACATCCTTGCTTTCCTTACCTGCTCGTTAACTCCTGTGATAGTTTTCAACTCTTAAAAACTACCAAAATAGGAATCTGTAATTTATCAATATCACACAATTCAACCCAGAGTATTCTATGCAATATGGTGGAGCTATTCATATTCCAGACTTCTACAAAGAACAATCCAAAAGCCAAACTTCCCAAATGGCCTCCTGAGCAGTACTGGACAACCCAGGCTCAAGTTTCTAAAGGCCTCAGGGATCATATTCAAATCTAAATTTTGGAAAACTATGATCAGTCAATATTTTGACAATGAGAGAAAGAAAAGTACTTTTCAGAGCACCTGTGTGTGTGCAAAGTTGCTTCAGTCATGTCCAACTCTTTGTGACCCCATGGACTGTAGCCCGCCAGGCTCCTCTATCCATGGGGATTCTCCGGGCAAGAATACTAGGGTGGGTTGCCATTTCCTTCTCCAGGGGATCTTCCCAACCCAGGAACTGAGCACAGGGTTAATTATAAAGCTTTATAAGCTATAAAGCTCTAAAAAAGTTAACATACACATAACCTTTGTTCATATAAAAATGAGGGAGTTGGTGATAGACAGGGAAGCCTGGTATGCTGCAGTCCATGGGGTCACAAAAAGTCAGACACGACTGAGCAACTGAACTGAACTAAATCTAATTAAGATGATTACAAAAGGTGTAGAGGAGTAATTAATTTGTGAGGTCTTCTGAGAACAAGTACTCAGGGTCAAGTATTAAAGGACATGATTAAAATGCCCGGCACTCGGCTGCCACATACAATGTTGATGAAGCAGCCTCTCCCACCTGTAACTGCAAACTGCCAACGTGTGAATGTGTGACCCACCTCCTCTAATTTGTGGCCAACTGCAAGGAGTCTTGATATTCTCATTTCTGCTCATGCTTATAAGCTTATGATCCAGTAGCACTGGTTACTTAATTTTAAAAATATTCAGATATACCCTACAAATAAATACAAAACATTTCTGTATCCCTACAGTCCCACTACCATGAAAGGTTATATATAAATTAAATAAGTTCAGTTTTCTCAACCATTATCTCAACTTCGGTTTGTTCTTAACCCTAAGTGAAGTTCAATTTATATCCAAAATATATTTAAATATTCTAAAGGTATCAGACCTAAGTTATCAAAAATGTAAACAAAATTTATCTATGTTATACCTATAAACCACTTTTTAAGTTAATTCACCCTGTGCTGACCCTCTTAAAAAAAAACTCACCAAAGTCACATTTAGACTGAAAAGCTGATACAGATGTTTAAGTGGTTCCTTGGAGACAACTGCCAATTACTTAAAACTACCGATACTGAATCTACTGGTTTATTGCATCACTCAACGTAAAAGACCAAAATCATTCCATGTTGGTCTTCCAGTAATGCGCTTTCTGACTGGGCTCCCAGATTCTGCTGTCCAAAGTGCTGAACTGGAGATTCTGCAGTAACTCTCACACAAAACTGAGACCAGATGTCCAGCAACTTCGTGCTTCCCACTGCACCAGTGAAAAAAATCTTGGTTTGAAGGATCAGTCTGCTTTGGTTGAAAGGAACTTCGAGGATGGAAACTTGAGGTGAAGCCAAGAAGTAAAAGGGGAAACGCCAATGACCCTCAAAGGAAAATCAAAGGATCCGTCCATCCCATGGCCTCAGCCTCACACTCCGCAGTCAGACTGCTTGTCCTGAAGCTGCCTCGTCAGTATCTGATGAGAAGACAGGAAAGCCACTCCTATGTGGAAGAGGATTTGCCAGAGGTTCCTCAGCCCATGCAGGTACACGTTGCCCAGGCAAATGAAGAGCAGCATCAGCACCACCTTCATAGTCCTGGCTGGACTGTAGAACAGGTACAGATAACACTGAAATGACACCAGAAGAGGGAGGCCCATCAGAGATAGCAAGATGGCCGAGGTCAGACGCCAGGTCCACTGATAATACCTGCCCCGCAGTGGCGTTTCATACACGTTGGCTTAGTAAACTGAAATTTGTTACAGTGGAGCTTGGACTCACTGGATCAGTTGTTGTCAATCAGTGGATGAAAGTGGGGATTTGGAAGAGATAAGAAAGTGAAATAGAAGGTTACAGGAGGAATGAGAACACAGCCCTCTTGAAAGAATTTAAGAAATACAGACAGACATGTCCAGGCTGTGCTGTACATAAAGAAGAGATGTGGGTCGGGGGCAGACAGCCAGGTGGGGATACCCTAACAAGAGCAACTGGCCTAAAGGAACTTTTCCTTTGGGGGAGTTATAACCGGTGAGAAAGTTGGTGAGAGAAGCTGTGCTTTTACTATATTAGTTTTTCCTGAGTTACAATTACATAGGGAACCACTGTTCCCTAGACAGCCTCCCTGTTACATCTTCAGAAGCATCTCTGACTCAGGGAAAGGTCTTTCAGAATGATGCTTCCTGTAGGGCTATCACACAGAAAGAGGACATTCTTGTTCTGCAAAAGGTGGAAATCATTTTTTGTTTCAATGTTTAAAAAAAAAGGCACATTCTGAAAACACAGGGCAATCTGACAAAAGCTCAGAGTGAAGTGGGAGGGAGAGTTCCCCATCGAAAGAGCTAATCAAGTAAGACCACAGATGAGGGGATGAAGGTGGAACTGGAAGATCCCTGCAGCCCTGAAACGCAAGGTCCAGGAAACTATTCTTGTCAACACCCATGATCTCGGGGACTTGATTTTCCAAAGAATGAGTGTATTTTCAATCTTAGGTTGAAAATTTCTTTTTGCACAATCAGATAATTCGTAAAAATAGGCCATCTAGGATGTATACAGAAGAGAGAGGAAGTGCCCTGAGAAAAGAACTTTTAATTACAAGAAGAAGAGGCTTAAATATGCATAAAAGGTACTAAAATCCTAGACTTTGTAGAGGGTGGGGAAAGAGAGTCAGGTTTTTTTGTTAGAATTAACTCTGCTTAAAGGGGATTCAAGTCTTGCCTGGTGGCTCAGATGGTAAAGAATCTGCCTGCAATGCAGGAGACCTGGGTTCGATCCCTGGGTCGAGAAGATCCCCTGCAGAAGGGAATGGCTACCCACTCCAGTATCCTTGCCTGGAGAATTCCATGGACGGAGGAGCCTGGTGGGCTACAGTCCATGGGGTCACAAAGAGTCAGACACGACCAAGCGACTAACACTTTCACTGCTACCTTTTCATAGGGGATTCAAAAGCCCCTTCCTACCCCAGCCCTTAAGCACACAGCTTCTCCGGAAATAACTAATAATCAAAGCGCTCTAGTTAGTATTATAATTTTTGTTTCATTTCCTAAGGACAGATTTCATTTCTATTAGAAACAACAATTTTTTCCCCAGTCCTGTGTCTGAAAAAAACACACATACCTGGGCATCAGTTCTGCAGAAGGACATTTGTGTACTTGGATGCCCAGCAATAAGCACAAGGCAGGCTCTGCCTCACACTGGCCAGGCCCAACCCAATCCCCACTGCAGTCTCATCCCTCCCTTCTTGGGAGCCCGGTCCCAGTTTCTAGTTTCTGTCCTGCACTGTTTCAGAGGCCCTGAGGCCTAGGGCAAATGACTTTCCCTTTCTGGGCCGAAAAGTCTTTTCTCTGTACAATGAGAGGACTGGACAGGATGGGTGGAAAGTTGTTCTGTTAAGGGCTGGGACTGTCCATGATTTGAACCAATGTCTTGGTGGAATGAAAGCAGGATCTGGAAACTCACTGATGGTTCCAACAGAGCAAAATAAGGTAATGGGCTTAACCCACTCACTAAAACATCAACATTTCACCCACCTGGAAAATGCAGGCTACAAAAGGAATAAGAAAAGCCAGAATATTTCCAATTTCTTCATGTGCAACCTAAGACAAATAAGAGGAACACATGAAAAGGAACAGTTAGAGGGAATGAAACAGTATGACATGAAGTGCATTACTCTGCATTGGGTCTGGTATAACCGACAGTACAAAATCCCTGCCTGGGTGAGAAACCAGCCCCTGTTCACGTATCAGACCGGGGGGTGACAGAAGATCCTTCTGAATGGCCTGGACACACCAAGCACGTCCAGTTCCCATGCATGTGTGCTGAGCCCGCAACCCGGAATGTTCCCCACCCCCAGCCCCGCCAACCTCTCAAAATCCAACTCATCTGTCAGTACTAACTTTCCCCAATTCCTCCCACCCCAGGTACTGCCACCTCCTAGTGATGTCACCATACTCTGCTATGTGCCCTGAGGCAGGGACTATGTCTTGAGCAACGAACCCCTGTTCTAGTGCACACAGACATTTGGTAAGTATCCGCTTATGAGTCATCATAAACAGCAAGAGCGGGAACCATAGCACGTGTTGGCCAAAGATGGGGTGTGGAAACAGCCAGCCACCACTCAGGGCCCAGGATGCTGCCATTCCCCAAACACCCTGGTCTCTGTAAGGCCCCTGAGATTCAACCTCAGCTGCACTTCAGATTTTAGCTACCACATGCCTAGGCGTGAGCATCTTGACTCTGGCTTTTTTTTAAATTGAAGGATAGTTGATTTACAGTGTTGTGTTATTTCTGCTATACAGCAAAGTGACTCAGTTATACATACAAGTACATTCTTTTTTATATTCTTTTCCATTATGGTTTATCTCAGGAGATTGGATACAGTTCCCTGTGCTATAGTAGGATCTTGTTTATCCATTCTAAATGTAATAGTTTGCATCTACTTATCCCCAACTCTGTTTTTAAAGTTAACATCTATCTGTTCATGTTCATAATGGTACCATGCTTGTTTTTAAGTGCTTGAAATACTTCAAAATTTAAAAATAATAAGTAAAAAGCATTAGAATAGAAAGCTGCTTTGAGATGAGCAGGCTGCCAAATCAACTTCATAGTGATACAGTTCTTTTGACAAAGACACAGGGAGGCTGGTATCCATCTGAATGATATAAATCAGAGTATGAGACAACTCTACCCGGGGAAAAAGGGCCTGAATCTTAAAGTCCGAGAGTCAAACTTTGCCTTGGATGAACAATCCAGCCCCTGCAGGGACTCTCGGTGTCCCCAGGGCCACAGCGTGGCCAGCTGTCCTTGTAGCAAGGTGTCCATTTCTCACCAGTATTCCAGCAGCCCCTTTGGCTTCTCAGGAAAACAAATACAAAAGAGCAAGTTTCTTATTTGCTCAACTCACTATGAAGAATAAAACGAGAAGTAAGAATTTTATTTCAATTTTTAAAACGTAGTGAATAATAACCTTGTAAACAATATGCACCCATATCTGCTTCTTCCATCGCCTGTCTTTCGATTCAAACTGTATAGAAAAGGTTACCTGTAAAGAATGTTCTGCGAGGTGAATTCCGCGAATGAGGTTCAGGGCGGCGCACATGATGTTGAGAATAAGGGAAAGGATGCCCAGGGCTGTCACTGGTTCCATTCGGAAACTAGGAGCTTCACAAGGAAAAAAAGGAAGTGTTTAGTGAAAACAATTTCTATATGAAAAAAAAGTAAAAACATGAACTAGACCTCTGCTAATGAACAAGTTCAATTAAACACACAATTGCAAACATATTAATTTAAAAAGCAGCTGTAGTTAGAGTGGGAAAAGGCAAGGGATGAAGGACAGAAAGGAGCTGGAAATCCAAGGTGAATTTCTTCGAGAAAGAGGCCCTTCTCTAAGAAAGCATAGATTTTCTTAAGTGCTTCATTTCCTTTCTATTTAAACCAGCGGTTCTCAGCCAGAGATAAGGCTCTTCAATCAATGTCTAGGGACATTTTAGGTTGTCCTCCCTGGGAACAGGTTGCTACAATGCACAGGACAGCTTCCATAACAAAGAATTTCCAGTACAAAATGTCAGTAGGGCTTAGGCTGAGAAATCCAGATTTAAAACAATTTATGGCTTTAGTTGTAAATTGCTTGTCAAACCCTAAAGCTTTTCTATTACACACCTCAACCATCAGCATGTAAAGTGTTCCATTCTTTTTCTGATAGGGACAATATTCAATATTATGTGTGCTTCTGGAGCAATTCATAGCAAATGCGATTTTTTAAATTTCAAAGTTATTGGGAAGAGGAGGGAAACATGGATTATTTCGGCTACAAGCTATTTCCAGAACTCTAATCAAGACAAAATGATCACTCCCTCTTTAAAGATAACTGCTAAAACTGACTCTGGTTCACACAATTAAGCAGGGTCCCACCATTCTCTTGCTGTGCTCCTTTTATTAATTTATTTTATTTTTTTGCTGTGCCACTCGGCATGTGGGATCCTTCCCTGACTAGGGGTGAAGCCCCCATCCCCAGCACTGGAACTGTAGAGTCTTAGCCACTGGACCACCAGGGAAGTCCTTGCTGTACTCCTTTTAAATCATCCTTTTTTGTCCTCACATTTCCCGCATATGGATACACACACACACACACACACAAACACCACAGCCCAACTGATGCCTACTGTTAGTGTGTTAGTTTACACTACGAAAACTCCTCTCAGAACAGAGCTACCTGTTAAGACTCTAGACTTGGGACAATAGTGGGGAGTCAAACCACAGTAAAACGTCCTAGAAAGATAGGCAAGTTGTCACCTTCTGCATTTGCTCCTCTTGTCTACGTGGTTAAAAAACAAAACATACATCACAAAGTGACCCTGTCTTCAGGTACAGCAAAGGAGAAGCTTGGGGTCTGATGCCCTAGACATCCTTCCATGAATGTTAAGTCCAATCCCAATGTAAATTACAACAACTTACTGAATGGCATAAGAGTCAATCCAGGAATTCACTGGTTGAAACAGTTCAAATCGAAAACCAAAGTTAAGCCAAAAAATGTGAACATTTAAAAAACACCACTTTCAAAATTCAAGCAATGAGTTTAGCATAAAACTGTTAAAAAAGTAATTAGACTGTTATAGTATAGATGGTTCTGTCTTCCAGGGAAGGATTATACCATTACAGAGTTCTTAGAATGCAAATATCCACTTTAACTCAAAGTTGGTTTAACTGGATATAACTGTAAACAAAGAATACCAAAAAGCATGCTTTGCTATGTGCTAGGTATTGAATGCTTCATGTTGTTAGTGGCACACTAAGTCACGGGTGCCAGGGCACTGTGAATATGTTCATCAACACTTCATCCCTCGACAAGGACTCAGAAATCCAAAGGGACAGAGAGATGTTTCTGGGTCCCACAGAGAACCCAAGAGCGAGAGGTCTAGTAGGCCTGGCCCTGACCCCTGCCCACTCTCATCCCCACAGCCCTCCACGCCCTCCATCAAGGAGTGGGGGTTTCTTGGTGGAGATTTGCAATGTTTCACCATTGCAGTGATGAGATAAGGACTCACTGTTAAAGGAAAAAAGGAGAGAGAGAGAATGTACAAATCTGTACTATTCAACAAGTGACTTCCAGCAAAGGAGAATGAAAATCTCCTTCAGTTCAGTTCAGTTGCTTAGTCATGTCTGATTCTTTGTGACCCCATGGACTACAGCACACCAGGCTTCCTTGTCCATCACCAACTCCCAGAGCCTGCTCATGTCCACCGACTCATGTCCATTGAGTCAGTGATGATATCCAACCATCTCATCCTCTGTCGTCCCCTTCTCCTCCTGCCTTCAATCTTTCCCAGCATCAGCGTCTTTTCCAATGAGTCAGCTCTTCACATCAGGTGGACAAAGTATTGGAGCTTCACCTTCAGCATCAGTCCTTCCAATGAATATTCAGGACTGATTTCCTTTAGGATGGACTGGCTTGATCACCTCGCTGTCCAACGGACTCTCAAGAGTCTTCTCTAACACCACAGTTCAAAAGCATCAAGTCTTTGGTGCTCAGCTTTCTTTATGGTCCTCTCACATCATATGTATGGTCTCTCACATCCATACATGACCACTGGAAAAACCACAGCTTTGACTATAACGGACTTTGTCAGTAAAGTAATGTCTCTGCTTTTTAATATGCTGTCTAGGTTGGTCACAATTTTTCTTCCAAGGAGCATGCAGCTTTTAATTTCATGGCTGCAGTCACTATCTGCAGTGATTTTGGAGCCCAAAAAAATAAAGTCTGTCACTGTTTCCATTGTTTCCCCATCTATTTCCCATGAAGTGATGGGACCAGATGCCATGATCTTCATTTTTTGAATGTTGAGTTTTAAGCCAGCTTTTTCACTCTCCTCTTTCACTTCCATCAAAAGGCTCTTTAGTTCCTCTTTGCTTTCTGCCTTAGGATGGTTTCATCCGCATATCTGAGGTTATTGATATTTCTCCCTGAAATCTTGATTCCGGCTTGTGCTTCATCCAGTCCGGCATTGTATATGATGTACTCTGCATATAAGTTAAATAAGCAGGGTGACAATACACAGCCTTGACGTACTTCTTTCCCAATTTCGAATCAGCCCATTGTTCCATGTCAGGTTCTAACTGTTGCTTCTTGACTTGCATACAGATTTCTCAGGAGGCAGGTAAGGCAGTCTGGTATTCCCATCTCTTGAAGAACTTTCCACGGTTGTTGTGATCCACACAGTCAAAGGCTTTAGCGTAGTCAATGAAGCAGATGTTTTTCTGGAATTCTCTTGCTTTTTGTGTGATCCAACAACATCATTTATATGTGCAGGGTTCACCCTGCTTAAGAAAACAACCTGCTAAGTCACTCTTCTAAATTTCATCAGAAGAGTTGCCTCCCTTCAGATCAGCTTACTTGTCACAACAGTCAAGCTTCTTTTTTTTTTTTTTTTTTTTAAATAAAAGCTACCTGGAAACAAGATCAGCCCATGTCTTTTCCCCCACACATTTTATATACCGCCCCCCAGCCAAACACCTTCCTAGTCGAACAATGTCCATTTGAAATACACACTCTCACCTCATTTTCATCAATACCAGAGCGCAGCAGGCCACCTACCTGGCTCCAGGTGCATCAGTGTGTGTCCGTTCATCACCCCATTAGCCACATCTGTATCTTCCAGTGTGAGAACCACTGGTGGCTGGAACTTGAGTTCCTCCTGAATTTTTCCTAAGCTGCTGTCCATCTGGGTGGAACTTACATAGTTAAAATGCCACTTCACTTTCTGAATGACATTGTCTGTGAAAAGAGAGCAGTCCAAACTGAATGTCATCACAATGGATGTTATAAGACAATAGGTACACAATGAAATTTGCATTTCTAAGCAAGCTAATAAGTTAGCCAGACTCTGAAGAGTGTCAACTACACATGAGGGTCGAATGATTTGTAGATATCAGGACTGGTCTCATCAGTCTCTCAGAGGAGAATAATTAAAATGTGACAGTCTGTCCATCAGGACCTCAGTGGCAAGGGAATCAGGGGACAGGCTTGAGTCTTAGCTCAAGCACAACTCATAGTACAAACCTGGGCCATTCACAAAGGATTTCTAAGATTGCAAAATGGGGACAGTCATTCTTGACCTGATTATCTCAAGAAAAGGTGTGTGAAAAAAAACTACAAATGAATGTGAATACGTTGTGCAAACCAGGATTATATGAAAGGTATTGGTTTTAATTATTTGATTTACATTTAGTATTAATCCATTACCAACTTTTAATAAGTACTTGAGGTGAAGTTTCAAATATATTGACAAAACAAAATCATGTATAATTCTAATATCCGTG
>NW_011494615.1:413735-416385 GCF_000754665.1 Bison bison bison | reverse complement strand
ATCCGTGTGGGGTGTGTGTATGCGCTCAGTCGTATCTGACTCTTTGTGACCCCATGGACTGTAGCCCACCAGGCTCCTCTGTCCATGGAATTCTCCAGGCACGAATACTGGAGTGTGTTGCCTCCAAGGGATCTTCTCAACTCAGGGATTGAACCTCAGTCTCTTGCATCTCCTGCATCGGCAGGTGGATTCTTTACCACCGTGCTACCGGGAAGCTCTAATATCCACGTACTTTTACTTTCATTCTACACTCACTCAATAATGAGCAAACGTGATGCCAGGAAGGGGCTCCTGTGAGACAAAGCCCACCACTTTCAAAGGAGGAGGCATGCAGAGATGACAGGGGAGAGGAGAACACAGGTCTACCAGCTGCCAATCAAACGACAGCCAAGGGATGCTGCAGCTATGGTCTACCTGGGGACACAGAAGTGGGGCTGAGAGTGGCAGTCCTCACAGGGAGGCTTAAGAGGGACTTGTGGTCTATGTCACAGGCCTACCAGGTGCAGGCTGGAGTACCAGGGAGTTTCCCAGCACCTCTGGGTGACACCAAAAGACAGTGCTGGCCCTATTACTGATGGACTGGCCACAGACCACACGAGGGGCTGTGAGCAGTAGCTGCCAGAAAGCCTAAGTGGCCACATTTCCAGGTGGCAGCCCTACACCTGACCCTGAGAACCAAATGCTGTCAGCCCCTCATTCAAGAGCATCACAGGGACCGTGGCAGGTTACATTGAGACTGGAGAACCCCCCAACTCCCACCTCCACTCCTCTTCTCCCCCTCAAAAATGACCTGAATCACACCTGACAGAAACAGGGCCTATGCTATCACAACTGCTGTGTTCCAGACCCTTGGGCCTCCACAGGGCCTCTCTGACAGAGCCTAGAAAAGTAGTCTTGTCTTCCAGAGCTGTGTTTCTCGAACCTCTGCATGAGGACTAGTGTTTCCATATTTCCAAATGGTTGCAGACAGATACTTGGATAAAATACAATTGAAAATGTCACAGGAATGTCCAAGTACCGTAAGAATGTCTAACCTTTTATTGTCACTCCCTGTATGTGCCTCGCGCTGGAAGCACAGGTCCATCAACCACCCTTGAGCAGCGCTGCTCTATAGCAGGGGTTGGCACAGTGTTCTCAGAGTGCCAGACAGACAACGTTTTAAGTTTATAGGCCCCAGATGGCCTGTCATAGCTCACCTCTGCCAGGGAAGGGCAAAAGCAGCCACAGACAACCTGTCAGTAATAGAGCAAGCATGGCTGTGTTTCCCTTTATTTACAAAAACAGACCCTCGGCCTGCAGTTTGCTGACCCCCCTGCTCTAGAATAAGATACAGGGTTCACCCTCTTCTACCCCGCTCCAAGCTCTGGAGAGGTAAAAAGCCAGAGTGTTGGACCTGGCTTCAAGTTTGCAGGCCCCTTTCATTGCTGTGAAATTTCATTAAAAGTGAAATGAAGTCACTCAGTTGTGTCCGACTCTTTGCGATCCCATGGCCTGTAGTCTACCAGGCTTCTCTGTCCATGGGATTTTCCAGGCAAGAGTACTGGAGTGGGTTGCCATTTCCTTCTCCAGGGGATCCTCCTGACCCAGGGATCAAACCCAGGTCTCCTGCATTTCAGGCAGACACTTTACCCTCTGAGCCACCAGGGAAGCCCCCTGAAATTTCATGGCATGAGGCTATTCTTCAGTGACATGGCCCTGAACCTCCAGTGATTTTCCCTGATGGTCAAAGCCAAACTCAAACTGGAAATTCTATACATACAATGCTGTAAGAAAGAACAACAACTAAGAAAGTGGGTTACAAACCAAATTCGAGAAAGGCATATGGCCTGGAGGCGAGGCCGACACAGGTGGTGTCATAGGAAGCTGTGAATTCCCACCACAGTGTCTCCAGGAAGCAGAAGGCCATGGCTGCTGGACACTGGAGGGAGCAGATAGCCATGCAGGCCACGTCCCGCGAAGAAGAGAAGCTGTAACGAAAGGAACTATGTCACCAGGGAACGGACCCACATATTCACATCCTGCACCCGGCCATCACCTTGCCTCCACTCTGGATTTGCTGGGCCTTGAACAGTCTGGAGCTGTCTGTTGCATACATATCGTCTCTTCAGGTGGACCTGCCCGGGACTGTGCCTTTCTTACACTTCCTCGAAAATGTATAGCAGCATTTGCCACTGACAAGGTGTGATTACTCTAACTTGCCTGCGTCCATGCTAACTCACTCAGTCATGTCCGACTCTTTGTGACCCCTTGGACTCTAGACTGTCAGGCTCCTCTGTCCGTGGGATTCTCCAGGCAAGAATGCTGGAGTGTACTGCTGTGCCCTCCTCCAGGGATCACTTTAACTTATTAATCATTAAACAAGCTATGGGACTGCTCACCTGTAACAAAAAATGTCTGTTTCCTCTGTGAAAATAATGGTGAATATTTAAGTTAAAAGACAAATGAGTAAACACTGTATATTCTACTTTTCAAATAATGACTGAATTGCCCAGAATTTCATTTGAAGTCATAGGTTTTTGCTTTTTCTGAGAAAAGGTTTCCTCTTTGAGGTACAGCACAAAATGTGCATAGAATGTGAGATTATTCCAGCCTAATGAGGACGGGACCCCCAAGGAAGGGGGTTTCAGGCACCCAGAGAAGGGAGCTGCAG
>NW_011494615.1:405866-413635 GCF_000754665.1 Bison bison bison | reverse complement strand
GATGTGGGCAGATGCAGCTTAGTGTTGGCTCCTGGGCACCCGGCCAACGGGTGACAGCGTCACAGGCCTGCCATCTGGGTCCCTCTTCAGGCCACAGCTCTTCTTGCCTGACGGCACCACCTAGTCTGGAGGCAGGCCTAGACTTTCCCTTTCATTTTCCTGATTCTGAGACTGGACTACTCTAATGGATCCCACCTTACTTAGGTGAATCAAAAATTTACTATTAAGGAGAGCAAAAAGGACTTGGGAAGTGAAAACCTAAATTCTGGAAAAGAGAGATGTAAAATCTGTAACAGCCCATTGTGAGATTTCAAAACCTGCCTTGCCCCTGATCCCTCCACAGGACATCTTTTGTCTCTAAGCCCTAAAATAAGAAATGACACAACCAGAACCTGGCTGCTAGTTGCCTGCACTCAAATCCTGGCTCTACCACCTTAGGTTAAAAAGTTGTTTAACCTCAGTTTCCTTCCCTGTAAAATAGGTCTAATACCATTATCTACCTCATAGGCCACCTGCAGCACTTAGAATAGGGCCTAGACCATAGAAAACAGTACTAGTTCTTCTGACCATGATTACTGTAACCACCTGATTCCTGCTTCCACTGGAGCATTGGCCTCACTGTAGCATGCTCAGTGTCCTCTCATTTGACTTGGAGTTCCTTGAGAAGACGGACCTACTGATGCTCATTTTTCACTCCCCTGCTCCTGTCACATAAAATTTTTTTTTTTACTTTAAAATTTGTTTTAAAGGTGAAAACATTCTAAAAAGCAAAAACTGAGGGCTAAAACTCCAAGTCAAGCCTTATTTTCTTGGTGTCCTCACTCTCATCCTTTTCCTTGTCCTGACATTTTAATCCAGTATTTCCTCCCGACTTGCCTTTCTCCACGCCTGCACCCTAATGCAGAAAAAACTACCAGACTAAAAGCATGAAGACTGGGTGACCCGGTGCTCACAGTGCTCATGGCCTCTCCGCTCACAGTGAGGTGGGAGTGAGGCTGCAAAGCTCGAGCGCCTTTGATTCTACTGTAGATACACGACCTCGAACCGCTGTCTGACATGAGACCTCCTCTTCATATGGTGTGATTAGCATAATGCCACTTCTGCTCATGGTTCAGAGTGACCCAAATTGGGCTGATATTCTGGAACAGGAAACAGGCTTGCTTACTGGATGCTGAAGTCACATCCTTCTGCGGAACCTCGACCTGGATACTGGGCCAGTCGCAAGGCTAAAGTCTTGAGGCGTCTCCTGCATTCCAGGAAGTCTTGGCTGTGGTAGAAATCAGTGGAGGCCGAGAGCGGCAGTCCATCCCTCACTCTTACCACGCAGGCAAAAAGGATCAAGGACATGGTCCGCAAGAGAAGTCATGAGGACACCTGAGGAAGGAAGGTCACCTTGTTACTGAGGGCCCAGTGATGAGCTGGCAGCACCCCACCCTGGAAATGTTCACTCTGGGTTGTCTCGCCCTCACCTCTACCATAAATGCAAATGTGTGGCTTTTATCATAACTTCCCTGCCCTCTGTTGCTAGATCACTCCCAACTGTCGCCCCTCCATTAGCCTCCCTGTCTCATCTTCACTTGAAATCCTCCTTTTCCTTCTCTCTAATGAATGTCTCCATTTCCAGAGTTAAACCAACTGGGATGAGGCAATGGAGATGTGAGGAAGCAGGCCGAAAGGGAGCCACGTCAGTGACAGTGAGGAACAGGACACAGGCCGCAAGATGGCCCCAAAGGGCCACGAAGAGCCTGACGCTGATGCAGCAGGGACGGGGTCCAGGGAGCTGTGCGTTTCAGGTGCTCCATGGAGGTAAGTGCTGAGTGGTTCACTTGCCATATCCTGACCTGCAGTGGAGGGATTCTGAGCATTTAACCTAAAGCTGGTGGCAAGGAAGGCAGAAGGCAAAAAGAAAAGAGAGAGGATAGCGTGTCCTCCTGAATTTCTTCACGTTTGACACTGAGCCAATCTTCAGAATGATGACTGAGTTCCTCCAGATGGCTAAAGCAAGTCATTTAGCAAATGATATTATGGTAAGATACTAAATATTTAGCCATGATAGGTGAGCACCATTAAGAAACACTAGGAAACAGATTTGGAGGCCTCATGATGCCTGAGGCAAACTGGAACAAGGTGCTTCTCAGGGTGGAAACAGCCCCGGACCAGTTCTGCAGGCAGAGCCTGGCGAGGGTTTCAGCCCCCATCTGCAACTTCTGCGTGTGCTCGCACGGGGCGTAACCTCACACCTGCGTGCGGCAGCCCTGCACCCAGGGATAAGGGGGTGGCTCTATCAGCTTTCATGCATCTTCCCATGTATCCACACATCCTGTTTCACAGACCCTGTTGTCAGGGCCTCTACCTGGATAGGATATTAGCAGGTGTGTGCACTGCCAAACAACAATGGGGATGTAATCTGGCACCTCAATTCCCATGAGCAGTAGGAAACGGGAACCCCAGGATACACGCTGCTCTTTTCACCTCTGTGGCTCTGTGCATTCTTCACCTGAGTTCACACTCCTCAGATCTCCCCACATCCAAATCCACACCAAGGACTGTCTCCAATACACCCTCCTAGAAGTACTTTTACCTCTCTCTAAATTCCCAGAGAAACTACCTCTTTGTTTTCTGTGTTACTGACTTACCATTTCTACTACCTAAGGGTAAGTTCTAAGAATAAAGGCCATATCTGTAATGGATGAATGGATAATTAATCCCAGTTTAAACAGGAAGAAACTGCAGTAGTATAAAAATAACAGAAGGCTAAAGGCTTCCCCAGTGGCTCAGATGGTAAAGAATATGCCTGCAATGCAGGAGACAGGAGTTCAATCCCCAGGTCGGGAAAATCCCCTAGAGAAGCGAATGGCAACCCACTCCAAGAGTATTCTTGCCTGGGAAATCCCATGGACAGAGGAGTCTGGTGGATTACAGTCTGTGGGGACGCAAAAGAGTCAGACATGACTTACCGACTAAACAACAACAACTACAAAATAAAAATTAGTCTACCAGGCAACAGACCATACATAGCCCATTTCTCCGATCTCCCCAGACTTTCCATTGAGGGGTAAAAATGTAAAAAATCTAAGGAACTAGGAAAGGAAGAAATAAGCAAGAAATAAAATGACTCCTATCTGCAGATGACATAATTGTCTACATGGAAGATCCCCAAGAACCTACAAAAAAACAAAAACAAAAAAACCTCCTAAAATGAAGGAGGAGTTCAACAAGGTTTCAGAATATAAGATCAACATACAAAAATCTATTCTTTTTCTACATACCAGCAATGGATCATAGAAACAAAAATTTAAAATACCATTTATCATCATCCCCAAAATGATCTCAATAAAGCTATACTTTTTTTAATGCAATGTTAGTTGCTCAGATGTGTCCGACTATTTGTGATCCCATGGACTGTAGCCCAGCAGGCTCCACTATCCATGGGATTTCCAAGGCAAGAATACTGGAGTGGGATGCCATTTTCTTCTGCAGGGAATCTTCCTGACCCAGGGATCGAATCCAGGTCTCCTGCAGGCAGATTCTTTACCATCTCAGCCACCAGGGAACCCCGTTTTTAATGCAATACTTAGGTGTAAATCTAACAAAACATGTATGGGACTTGTAGGCTGAAAACTATAAAACACTGCTGAAAGAAATCAAAGAAGTCCTAAGTGAGGAGATATATCATGTTATGAACTAGAAGACTCAACATAGTAAAGATCTCCCCCCAAAGTGATATACAGGTTCAATATAATTCCTGTAAAAATATCAGCAAGATAGTTTATAGATATAAATAAGAATATTCTAAAATTTATACGGAAAGGCAAGGAAGCTAAAATAGCTAAAACAATTTTGAAAAAGAATAAAGGGGACCATACCTCACAATCCTATTTCAAGACTTGTTGTATAGCAACAGTAATCAAGGCTGTGTGTTATTAGCAGAGGGATAGGCACACAGATCAGCGAAACAGAATACACAACCCACAAATTAGACCTACACAAGAACAGTCAAATGATTTTGGCAATGGTACAAAAGCAATTAAATGGAAGAAGGACAGACTTTTCAATAAATGGTGCTGGAGCAATGAATATCTATAGGGAAAGAAAGAGGGAGAAAGGGAGGTGTGAACGGACGGAAGGAAAAGAAAAAAAGAGAATCTTGACCTAGTCTCACACCTTACATAAAAAGGAAATCAAAACAGATCATAAATTTAAATGTAAAAACTAGAAGTATAAAAGTAGAAGAAAACAAAGAGAAAATGTTCAGGACTTGAGGAAGGGTTCTCATGTATGAGACCAACAGCACAATCCATAAAAGAAACTGCAATAAATTGGATTTTATCAAAGTTTAAAACTTTTGCACTGCCTAAATCCACGTGAAGAGGATGAAAAGAAAAGCAAGAGACTGGGAAAAATATTTTTAAACCACATACCTCCAAAAGGACTCTAGATATTTAGAATTTTTTTAAAGCACTCTCAAAAGCCAACAGTGATAAAAAAGATCCAGTTAGAAAATGGACAAAGCACATGAACAGACATTTCACCAAAGAGGATATAGAGATGGCAAAAAAGAATGGGAAAAGATATCTAGCATCTCTAGCTATTAAGGGAAATGCAACTTAAGATCACAGTGAGATAATATTACTTACTGATTAGAACAGATACAAAAATTTTGAGTGACAGTATCAAATGCTGGCAAACGTGCACAGGAATGGGATCTCTCACACACTGCTGAGAAGACTTTAACATAGGACAGTCACTCTGGAAAATAAGTTTGGCATGGAATATAAGTTTGGCAGGTTTTTTTTTAACTAAACATGCAATTATCATACAATCTATCAGTCATACTCTGTACTATCTCTGCACATTCTTGTCAGGATAACTGCTGTTGCTGTTCAGTTGCACAGTCATGTCCGACTCCTTGTGACCCCATGGACTGCAGCCAGGCCTCCCTGTCCCTCGCTGTCTCCCGGAGTTTGCCCAAGTTCATGTCCATTGAATCAGTCAGTATAATTACTTTAACATAAAAATGGAAATAAGTATTAACTTAAAGTTTTTAATCCCTTACTTAAATTCAGCTCATACTTGTTTTTTATGTTTAAATGTCATTTAAAAATGTCTCTACTAGTAGAACAATATTCTTTTATGCTAATTAACTGTAATTCTGATGATTTATGCATGCATATTGAAGGGCATGTTTTATAGGGAGCAGCTCTGCAACTAAATAACATTTCCAAACTGGAAGGTACTATAATTTCTGAATTCATTATAATAAAAGCTGCTTGCAGATAACCAGAATTCAGTTTATAAAAGGAAAGCAGTGGCATGAATCTGGAAAATCATGCCTCAGTTACAGAAAAAGTTATACAAGGACAAAGGCAGCTGAAGAGTGCTCACACAGACACACAAATCTGTCTTACTAGCTCCTTCTACAGGCCAGGGGACCCTATAACCTAGCACCATGCCTGGCACATATTAGGAAGCTCTCAATATAACTTTTAAACTAATAAAGCTTATCTAAAAACTAAGTTTCAGAACTAATAAAAAAGCTTTCCTACAATAAATCTCCACTTGGAAAAGAGAAAGAGGTTTACATAAATGAAAAATTTTAAAAGAAACTGAAGTAGTAATCAAATATAGCACCCTAGTTACTATTAGAGTTTATAAAAATTATATTTTAATCTGCCTCTGCCATTTCCCAAATCCTTTTCTCAGCATCTATTTATAAACTGATCATATTATCAATTGTCCCTTTTCTACTAGCAAAAGGCTGTGCTTAGCTGGAGGGCAGCCTGGTTCCCACTGGTTTCTTTTCATCTCTGTATCCTTAACCCTCTTCCAAACCTCTACCACATACACTTCTCCTCCTCTTTCCAAAGAGGGAAAAAGGGGGAAAGACAAACAGCACTAAACAACCAGGCCTTACCAAACAGAAATTTAAATAAGCAAAACAAGTTTGACTTGGCACACATATATCCAAACACAAGGGTTCACCATAAGGCATTGCTCACATCTTAAAACCACAATACGTAGGACAAAATAGAGAAAATTACGTTTCTCTTACTGAATTCACCTTCAGCCACAGGACTTGAGAACTGGGCACACCTCACTCGCAGTTCAAGAAAGTGCTTTGGTTCTGCATTGCTTGGGGATGAGGTAGGGAGGAGGGTTACAGGTCAAGTTTGCCATTCCTTAGGAGCTAAGAAGAGTAGGGGATGGAATTTGATACCAACTAATACTATATGCCAGGTTTCCCAGGTGGCTCAGTGGTAAAGAATCCACATGCCAACGCAGGAAACACAGCAGACATCTGCTGTTCAATCCCTGGGTCGGGAAGATCCCCTGGAGAAGAAAATAACAACCTACTCCAGTATTCTTACCTGAGAAATCCCATGGACAGGGAGCCTGGTGGGCTACAGTCCACGGGGTCGCAAAGAGTTTGACATGGCTGACAGCGTGCGCACACACACACACACAGAGTATTATATGCCAGGCACTATGCTATGAATTTTTACACTGATGATGCTTAATGCTCATAACTATCTATGAGGTGGGTATGATCTATACTGGACAGATGGGGAAATGGTAGTTCTAAAGCTCAAGTGGTAGAGCTAGTATTCCATCCCAAACTTCCTTACTCAGAAATACTGGAAAGCCTGTGGTCTTTCCAGTACACTCTGTGTCTCTAAATCCAATCTTTGGGATTACAGCAACTCTATCTTGCTAAAACAGTTCCTTTCCCTAGAGCATTCATACTTAGAATGAATCAGAGATCTGTTAATAAAAGGAGCCAAGACCTAGGGTTACACTAGTTACAACTGCTCCTCACTCATTGTATTCCTTTGGATAAGTCACTTTTCCTCTCTGATCAGCAATCATTTTTGGATGCCTTTGATCTCTGAGGCTCTAAAGGATAAAAAGCTTTGGGACCCCAAAATGTTCTCTGTGTTGTAAACACAAACTCTTAGAGCTATAACAACATTGCCTAAAATGTGTTTTCCAGGGCAAACCATTATGTCAATTTAATTCTATTTAGCAATAACAAAGGAGTCAATTATTTACATTTTCATTTTACTAAAATTATCTCTATCAGAATCAATTTCTTTCTTTGTACATTTAATGAAAATTGACCCTATCCACCGTCTGAATTTTATTTCTTTCCTGACCATGTCACAAATTTCACCAATTACTTTTCACCACTGGGAATATTCTTTTGTGGCTTTGATGTCTACAAACCTAATTAAGCACTGGAGTGCTTAATCCTTCTGGCACTGGAATCTAGATGTAATCCTATAACGGGCACATATGCTCATCACCTCCGACATCTGATGTTCACAAAAGCTGGTCTACTAAACCCAGTATCTGGTAAACCAAGTCTTACAAGATCGGCACGCTAAGGGAAGTTTGTTATTAAAATACTCTGACGTGAGGTTCGTGGATAATTAAGTAAACAATCATCCCATCATTCGGACACACCCCGTCTCCTCCCACTGTGGGCAGCGCTCCACCGGCATCTGGCAACTGAGGGTTCCCACAGGCTCGCACCTTGGGTCGTCCTGGAGTCAGGAGAGCAGCTGGCGGCAGAAAGGGGAGCCGAGACTTCGGGAAGCCCCAAGAAGCCCTGGAGAGCTAAACCGGGCCAGAGGGCCGGACGGGCCGGGGTGTAGGGGGCTCCACTTCTAGGCCCGCCCTGCGCCACACCCGACCCCGCCTGCTCTCGGCTAACGGACCGCAGCGCCCGCCTCAGCCCGCCAGCCCTCACCTCGCCCCGCCAGCGGCCT
>NW_011494615.1:400297-405766 GCF_000754665.1 Bison bison bison | reverse complement strand
CCTCCCGCCGCGCCACCCTCCGCCTCCTCTGCAATCAGCCCACCCGGCAGACCTGGCCCGGGTCACAGGCAGCCCAGGCACAGGTAGACGACCCTGCGCATGCGCGAGTCTTGAACCACAACATCTCCCCTGCCCCCGCTTATTCGCTGGTGCCGAGCAACACCCACACCCAAACCGACCAATCCTGGCGCGCCTCCACTGCCGGGTCCCGGAGGAGTCTTGATTGAAAGACTTCTTAAAGGGCTTCGACCCAAATGTAGATTGGGCATGGCTGGGGTGCGCCTGCCAACCTTCCTCGCGTCTCCCGGTTCTCACCCGCGTGGGTCTGAGGTCCAAGTATGTAATTCCCACGTCCGGAGGTGCGAAGAGGCTTCTCAGTTTAAGCTTAGTTTGAAGCCGGGGTAGCGAAAGGTTCTGATGTGTGGAAGTAAGGAGGTTCCGCGTGACGACGCGATACGCCCGGGGCGTGGGTTCAGCTATCTGCTGGGCTAGAGGCCCGAGACAGTCAAACCAAAGATCACAGACTGCTGCCACCCTGGATGAGGTGCCAAAGTCCGGCCCCAAGGGACTCCAATCTGGGGGGCGGACGTACTCACAGACTGGTGATTGATCAATTGGTGATTTATTCATTTAACAAATCGTAAGCACCTGCTGCGAACCAGACACTATGTCAGGAACTGCGGACAAAACGAGTAACTTCTGATACTAAAATCTATATTAAGAGGAGAGAGAAGACTGACAGCACCCATACTGCAATATGCAACACATGTTTAAGTACAAACTGAGCTATGTACTCACCGGAGAGGAGCACGGGTTTTGAAAGGGTTTACTGGAGCTTCTGGCCTGGATTTGGTGGTTCAGGGGGGCTTCCTTGACACTGGATGAGTAATGGCTAACTAGGCAAAGGGAGGAAGAGTGCTTCAGACAGACAGATGTATAAAGAACTCTGTGTGGACTATAGCAGGGCTCCTTGAAAGATGAAAACCAACCCTGGGTTGGGGAGTGGTGAGGGGAGGTGGGTGGGGAGTTGTTTAATAGGCACAGGCTTTCACTTGGGGAAAATGAAAAAGTTCTGGAAACGGATAGTGGTGATGTTTGCACAACAATGTAATGTACTATATATCACAGAACTGTACATTTAAAAATGGTGAAAATGGTAAGTTTTATGTTATGTACATTTTGCCACCAAAGAGGAAAAATAAACTCAGAGTTTAGAGAGTAAAGAAGTAGAGTAAAAGCCACTAGAGAATAGAAGAGGTAAGATCATGTAAGGTATTGGAGGCCATGGTAGAATTTGGTACAGGTGAAAACTGATTTGATTTATATTTTGTAAAGACCACTTTGGCTGCTGATATTAAGATCAAAATGGAGATGGCTCTTGGAAACTGTGGTAGGGCCAGTTGGGAAGTCAGTGCAGTTGTCTGGACAAGAGAAGATGAAGCTAGAATTTAGGCTGGAACAGTGTGAAGCAGAAGAGAACTGGGCAGTCTGCAGAGAAATGTAGAAGCAAAATCAGTAGGACTTGGTGATGAATTGGATGTGAAAGGGTGACAAAGTAGCTTCAAGGATAATGCCATTTTCCACAAGTGATGCTTTGTGAAGTTTATATTGCCAGCCCTTGGCCCTGATTTCCAACCAAAGAGCCAGCCACAAACTTCAACATTTCCATTAGAGGTCACCTCAAACTGCACACATCCAGAGCTGATTTATCACTTACCCTTAGCCCTCTGTGAAATGGGATAAAACCCCCTCCACGGGATGAATAAAGGAATTGTGGAGAGAGAGCGCAGCAAAGCAAATGAGCCTGCTCTGGATCAGGGCCACCACTCAGGGAAATGAAGCTCTAGAAGGCAGAATTGCCCTGATACCCTTTTTGAGGAGTAAAACTTTCCAAGATCTGCATCCTCAGTGAAATGGCTGCTTCTCACTCTGTGCTACAGAGAAAACCAACCTTACTCCCATGTTCATCATGGACGGACTAGACAAGAGAGAAGACAGCCAGAGTTTTAGTTTAGTTTTGTTTTTTTTTCAGAGTTTTAGTGGCCTTTTTTCAGAGTTTTAGTGGTTGCCAGTGACCCAGACAATCATGATGGTGTGATAACTCACCTAGGGCCAGACATCCTGGAATGTGAAGTCAAGTGGGCCTTAGGAAGCATCACTATGAACAAAGCTAATAGAGGTGATGGAATTCCAGTTGAGCTATTTCAAATCCTAAAAGATGGTGCTGTGAAAGTGCTGTATTCAATATGCCAGCAAATTTGGAACACTCAGCAGTGGCCACAGGACTGGAAAAGGTCAGTTTTCATCCCAATCCCAAAGACAGGCAATGCCAAAGAATGCTCAAACTACTGCACAGTTGCACTCATCTCGCACGCTAGTAAAGTAATGCTCAAAATTCTCCAAGCCAGGCTTCTACAGTCTGTGAACTGTGAACTTCCAGACATTCAAACTGGTGTTAGAAAAGGCGGAGGAACCAAAGATCAAATTGCCAACATCTGCTGGATCATCGAAAAAGCAAGAGAGTTCCAGAAAAACATCTACTTCTGCTTTATTGACTATGCCAAAGCCTTTGACTGTGTGCATCACAACAAACTGTGGAAAATTCTGAAAGAAATGGGAATACCAGACCACCTGACCTGCCTCTTGAGAAATCCATATGCAGGTCAGGAAGCAAAAGTTAGAACTGGAAAATGGAACAACAGACTGGTTTCAAATAGGAAAAGGAGTATGTCAAGGCTGTATATTGTCACCCTGCTTATTTAACTTATATGCAGAGTACATCATGAGAAACGCTGGGCTGGAAGAAGCACAAGCTGGAATCAAGATTGCCAGGAGAAATATCAATAATCTCAGATATGCAGATGTCACCACCCTTATGGCAGAAAGTGAAGAAGAACTAAAGACCCTCTTGATGAAAGTGAAAGAGGAGTGAAAAAGTTGACTTAAAGCTCAACATTCAGAAAACTATGATTAAGGCATCCGGTCCCTTCACTTCATTGCAAATAGATGAGGAAACAGTGTCAGATGCCGGAAGCCAGCACGGGAGTTCCACCAATGACAAAGGTCATGGGGAGAGGATCTGACATGCAAAGGCAATCAGAACTCGAGAGGCCCCCTGGACCTGCCCGAGCATCTACCCCAAAACCAAAATCTGTCTGTTTTACTATTTCACGACTTTCACCAACTCTTCTGACATTAACGGGGGGCTATCCCCGACCACCTTTCTCTGTAAGAAAATCAACTTAAAACTGTAGTTAATAAGTCTCCTGGGCATAATAGGAGTGTTTCAATTCAAACCCCTCTGATGACTTTCTAGCTTGCCTGACAGGTTTGTTCAGATTCACAGCCTCCCAACCACGAGAGGCATGGGAAGCTTAAGGTATTCTAACAATGCAGAGCTTCTCAGAGAGTTAAAATTGTTAGATTAGAACTAGTAGAGGATTTCTTTGTTGAGCTAATGCTTGCTGCCAAGTTTCCATATCCCTTACCTACTGTGTCCCTGGGAGTGTATTGATTAATATAGTTGGTATATAGAAATGTAAGTAGTAGCTTTAATGTTTGTAACCTTGGACCCTTGAGTTAATTCTTTTCTTGTTATAGCCCACCACACTTTTGCCCTATAGGAATGCAACTTTATCTAATGCTTTCAGAGGGTGGCGCCTGACTTTAGAATAATCACCTTTAGAGAAAAATAAGTTTTCTGAAGAAAGGGTCATAAAATGTTAACAGGCCTCCTGGCCAGAAGATGATGTAAATCACCTAAAGCTTTTGCATATGATAAGTTTGCAGAAAGAAAGCCTGGCTTCGATAAGCATCAAGGACTGCTGACCTTGCATGATTCTACCCCCTCCCCCGCCCCCATTACCCTCTATGCACAACTTAAGGTATAAAAACTACTTTGGAAAATAAAGTTGCGGGCCTTGCTCACCGAAGCTTGGTCTCCCCATGTCGTCCTTTCTCTTTCCTTTTCTTTTTCAGGCTGATCCCCTGGAGCGCAGGGGCCCTCTGCATTCACTTTACTGCCTGGGCTTCTAAGACCCACTCGAGAAGGTGCCCAGGGTGGGGCACCTTCCACGATTTGAGTAGTCGCCTGCGGCCTACATGAACAGAGCAAGTCCCGTGCTGGGGCTTTATTGGCTTTCTGTGTAAACCAAGGAATATCAGCCTCTTTTCTCTCCTCTATTTTCTTAACTGCAAAATTCTTTCCTTATCTCTCTCTATTTCTATCCTTTTCACCAATGTCGTCCTCCCGAGGGAATCCCTGGATCCAACTGGGGCTGGACCCCAGTAGTCATACTTAATTTTGGGGGCTCCCAAATCACTGCAGATGATGACTGTAGCCATGAAATTAAAAGACACTTACTCCTTGGAAGGAAAGTTATGACCAACCTACATAACATATTAAAAAGCAGAGACATTACTCTGCCAACAAACGTCGGTCTAGTTAAGGCTATGGTCTTTCCAGTGGTCATGTATGGATGTGAGAGTTGGACTATAAAGAAAGCTGAGCGCCGAAGAATTGACGCTTTTGAACTGTGGTGTTGGAGAAGACTCTTGAGAGTCCCTTGGACTGCAAGGAGATCCAACCAGTCCATCCTAAAGGAAATCAGTCTTGAATATTCATTGGAAGTACTGGTGTTGAAGCTGAAACTCCAATATTTTGGCCACCCGATGCGAAGAGCTGACTCATTTGAAAAGACCCTGATGCTGGGAAAGATTGAAGGTGGGAGGAGAAGGGGACAGCAGAGGATGAAATGGTTGGATAGCATCACGGACTCAATGGACATGAGTTTGAGCAAGCTGAATTGGTGATGGACAGGGAAGCCTGGCGTGCTGCAGTCTATGGGGTTGCAAAGAGTTGGACATGACTGAGTGACTGAACTGAACAGCGGTAAAAGTGTGGCCCAAGAGGTTGGCCCAGCTCCCTCTTTGTATGTTGCGGCAAACCACCTCCGCACTATGGTGCATAGGCAGCACAGTTCAGTTCAGTTCAGTCGCTCAGTCGTGTCCGACTCTTTGCGACCCCATGAATCACAGCACGCCAGGCCTCCCTGTCCATCACCAACTCCTGGAGTTCGCTCAAACTGACATCCAAATCGAGTCGGTGATGCCATCCAGCCATCTCATCCTCTGTTGTCCCCTTCTCCTCCTGCCCCCAATCTCTCCCAGCACCAGGGTCTTTTCCAATGAGTCAACTCTTCGCATGAGGTGGCCCAAGTATTGGAGTTTCAACTTTAGCATCAGTCCTTCCAAAGAACACCCAGGATTGATCTCCTTTAGAATGGACTGGTTGGACCTCCTTGCAGTCCAAGGGACTCTCAAGAGTCTTCTCCAACACCACAGTTCAAAAGCATCAATTCTTCGGCGCTCAGCTTTCTTGACAGTCCAACTCTCACAACCATACATGACCACTGGAAAAACCATAGCCCTGACTAGATGGACCTTTGTTGGCAGAGTAATGTCTCTGCT
>NW_011494615.1:392716-400130 GCF_000754665.1 Bison bison bison | reverse complement strand
AGCCCCAAAAAATAAAGTCTGCCACTGTTTCCCCATCTATTTCCCATGAAGTGATGGGACCAGATGCCATGATCTTAGTTTTCTGAATGTTGAGATTTAAGCCAACTTTTTCACTCTCCTCTTTCACTTTCATCAAGAGGCTTTTTAGTTCCTCTTCACTTTCTGCCATAAGGGTGGTGTTATGCATATCTGAGGTTATCGATATTGCTCCTGGACATCTTGATTCCAGCTTGTGCGTCTTCCAGCCCAGCGTTTCTCATGATGTACTCTGCATATAAGTTAAATAAGCAGGGTGACAATATACAGCCTTGACATACTCCTTTTCCTATTTGGAACCAGTCTGTTGTTCCATGTCCAGTTCTGACTGTTGCTTCCTGACTTGCATATGGATTTCTCAAGAGGCAGGTCAGGTGGTCTGGTATTCCCATCTCTTTCAGAATTTTCCATAGTTTATTGTGATCCACACAGTCAAAGGCTTTGACATAGTCAATAAAGCAGAAATCAGTGTTTTTCTGGCAGCACAGATCAGATCAGATCAGTCGTTCAGTCGTGTCCCACTCCTTGCAACCCCATGAATCGCAGCACGCCAGGCCTCCCTGTCCATCACCAACTCCCGGAGTCCACTCAGACTCACATCCATCGAGTCAGTGATGCCATCCAGCCATCTCATCCTCTGTCATCCCCTTCTCCTCCTGCCCCCAATCCCTCCCAGCATCAGAGTCTTTTCCAATGAGTCAACTCTTCGCATGAGGTGGCCAAAGTACTGGAGTTTCAGCTTTAGCATCATTCCTTCCAATGAAATCCCAGGGCTGATCTCCTTCAGAATGGACTGGTTGGACCTCCCTGCAGTCCAAGGGACTCTCAAGAGTCTTCTCCAACACCACAGTTCAAAAGCATCAATTCTTCAGAGCTCAGCTTTCTTGACAGTCCAACTCTCACAACCATACATGACCACAGGAAAAACCATAGCCTTGACTAGACGAACCTTTGTTGGAAAAGTAATGTCTCTGCTTTTGAATATGCTATCTAGGTTGGTCAAAACTTTCCAAGGAGTAAGCGTCTTTTAATTTCATGGCTGCAGTCACCATCTGTACTGATGTTGGAGCCCAGAAAAATAAAGTGTGACACTGTTTCCACTGTTTCCCCATCTATTTCCCATGAAGTGATGGGACCGGATGCTAGCACAGGGAGGTGGTTAAAAGCAAGAATTCTAAAGCCAGACTGCTTCTGTTCAGATGCTGGTTTTGCCCTTAGCAGCTAGGAGATCTTGGGCAAGTTACCTAATCTCTGCTTTCTCATCTGTAAAACGGAAAAAATAATAGTGCTTTTTAGGGTAGTAAATCTGATTTTTTTTTTAAGGGTCCAAAGGAAAAAGAGGGCTATATGCGAGTTTCTCGCTCAGCAAAAGCCGACACCGGTGTTTTCCTCGGCCTTGCAGGGTTTGGCTTGAAAGGAGGCAATGCCCAAAGTTCAGGGTCCAGATGCAGGCCTGTAGGCACCAGAGCGGTGTTTAAAGAGGTGTGAATGTCGACCCAGGTAGGCAAGCTCCCACAGAGTGGCGGTACCCAAAGCGTAAAAGCCCAGACGCTACCACGGATCCCGCCCCTAAGCCTAGCTTGCACACACGTAGAAGATCCACAAACAGCTCAAGATTCTCAGGGGTAGGGCCAGAGGAGGACGTCAAGATTCTCTCTTATTAAGAGCGTGCCCAATCACAAATGACGTTCTGCCTGTTCCCCGCCCCCTAGGTGGGAGGACCCAATCAACGTAGAGAGTGTAGGCCAACCTATCTTGGTCCCTGCTGCGGCCGTAGTACGTCTGACCGCTCCGGTCTAGATCAGGAGATCTGCCGGGCCTGAGGCCGAGTTCCACCCTGGCTTCCCGGGATGTCGGTGGCTTTCGTACCGGACTGGCTGAGAGGGAAGGCAGAAGTCAATCAGGAGACCATCCAGCGGGTAAGCGCTAACACGGGCAGAGAGTTCTTAGTAGAGATCCTAAATGGCTGCGGATGCTGGAAGCTTCCTGGAGCGAACAGCTGAGACTGGTGGTGTGCGTAGGTGACTTGCTGTGAGGTGAGAATGAAGTCAGCAGAGGTGCTGGGGCTGGAAAGCCCGGCCTTAGGGGGAGCGGGGGCGGGGGGCGCAGAGGCGGCAGTGGTCCTCGCCGCCCTGACGTCATCGCACTGACCCTTTGTCTGGTCTTTTAGCTCCTGGAGGAGAATGACCAGCTGATCCGCTGTATCGTGGAATATCAGAACAAAGGCCGGGCGAATGAGTGCGTCCAGTGAGTCTCCTCTTTATTCCCTTAATTTGTGAGTGTGAAGGGGAAGCTAGTATTGGAATCCATCAGCTGACCTGAACTAGGAGTCTTGAGTGAGCACAGATAAGGCTCAGAGGAATTACTTACTTGCCCAAGATAATACAGACAGTACATTGTGAAGCCTGGAGTCAGACGTGGCTTCCTCTTCAAAACTTGAATTGTGCTCATTGCAGAGTCCTCGAAAAGCCATGCCGGCCGATGACAACAGGGATGGGGACGGTTCAGTTAAGTTCAGTTCAGTCGCTCAGTCGTGTCTGACTCTTTGCGACCCCATGAATTGCAGCACGCCAGGCCTCCCTGTCCATCACCAACTCCCAGAGTCTACCCAAACTCATGTCCATTGAGTCGGTTATGCCACCCAACCATCTCATCTTCTGCCGTCCCCTTCTCCTCTTGCCCTCAATCTTTCCCAGCATCAGGGTCTTTTCAAATGAGTCAGCTCTTCGCATCAGGTGGCCAAAGTATTGGCGTTTCAGCTTCAACCTAAGTCCTTCCAATGATCACCCAGGACTGATTTCCTTTAGGATGGACTGGTTGGATCTTCTTGCAGTCCAAGGGACTCTCAAGAGTCTTCTCCAACACCACAGTTCAAAAGCATCAATTCTTCGGCGCGCAGCTTTCTTCACAGTCCAACTCTCACATCGATACATGACCACTGGAAAAACCATAGCCTTGACTAGACCGACCTTTGTTGGCAGAGTAATGTCTCTGCTTTTTAATATGCTTGTCTAGGTTGGTCATAACTTTCTTCCAAGGAGTAAGCGTCTTTTAATTTCATGGCTGCAATCACTATTTGCAGTGATTTTGGAGCTCAAAAAAATAAAGTCAGCCACTGTTTCCCCATCTATTTCCCATGAAGTGATGGGACAGGATGCCTTAATCTTAGTTTTCTGAGTGTTGAGCTTTAAGCCAACTTTTTCACTCTCATTTTTTATTTTCATCAAGAGGCTCTTTAGTTCTTCTTCACTTTCTGCCATAAAGGTGGTGTCATCTGCATATCTGAGATTATTGATATTTCTCCTGGCAATCTTGATTCCAGTTTGTGCTTCCTCCAGCCCAGCATTTCTCCTGATGTGCTCTGCATATGAATTAAATAAGCAGGGGGACATTATACAGCCTTGACAGACTCCTTTTCCTATTTGGAACTAGTTTGTTGTTCCATGTCCAGTTCTAGCATTCGGAAAATGTCTCACGAAATGATGAGAGCGGTGGCTGTTTCTGGTCGTGGATCCCTGGCTCATATTTTTGTGGTAACACATACAAAGACCAATAAAAGTTCTCAGTTAAGACAGAGGTAAATTTGGCACAGTAATTTAAGGTCCTCTCTAGCCATATGCCAAGATGAGAGAAAACACTCTGTTTTCTAAGTGTAGTTCCAGGAATTATGCCCCGTTTATTACAGAAACAAAAAAGATTTTATTTCATTGCGAATGAAGCCATGCTTTCCCCACCCCCTAAAAAGTAACCCTCAATTCCTCACTGAACAGCTTAGTGGAGATATCCATCTTGGGTAAGTCTTTACATTGGACACTGGCATTTGGTGATTTGCTTTTTTACAGTTTATAGTAAACAACTCCCATTTTTCTATATGGAAAACCGTTGCCAAACACTCTATTTGGTGCAGTGATTCTCAAATTATGGGTAAGTTACCAAAATCTCCTCATGGACATTTTCACATTGCATGGTGCATGATTCCTGCCCCCTAGTCTGATTTGGGGCTCGACCCCTTGACTGAGAAATGCGATCGTAGTAAACATGCTTTTATCATGGAAGTGTCTTGTCCTTTCTTTAACTTTTTTCAAGATTTTTTTTGGCCTTGTACCACATGGGATCTTAGTTCCCTGCCTGTGTGCGTGCTTAATCGCCTCAGTCGTGCTGTGTGACCCTACAGACTGTAGCTGACCAGGCTCCTCTGTCTATGGGATTCTCCAGGCAAGAATACTGGAGAAGGTTGCCATGCCCTCCTCCAAGGGATCGTCCCTACCCAGGGATTGAACCTGTGTCTCCTACATTGCAGGAGGATTCTTTTAACTGCTGAGCCACCAGGGAAACCCTTAGTTCCCTGACTAGGGATCTGACCTGTGACCCTGCAGTGGAAGTATGGAGTCCTAACCCTGGACCTCCAGGGAATTCCCTGTTCAAGATTTTTTTATAAGTAATACTGAGTATCAGGCACTACTTCAGCTACTGGGGAATCATTACCAAAACAGATACCAGCTCTGCTTTCATGGAGCTTACATTATAGACTGTAGAATCATATAATTAGGCATATAATAATAAGTGCTTTGAATAAGAATAAAGCACAGTAAATGGGAGGAAGTGCTAGTTTATACAGGTTATCTTTGATGTGGCATTTGGGTAGACACCTTAGGTGAGGAAGGCAGCTATGCAAATGTGTGAATCAAAGTGAGCATGGGGTGAAGTCCCCCAGGCTAGAGCTTGCTGGATAGCTTCAAGTCTCTGCAAGGACTCCACTCTGGCCAGAACTTAGTGAGTAGAGGGAAAGTGACAGATGAGATCAGAGAGAGAGACTAGAGGCCCTGATCATGTAGGTCCTTATAGGCCATGAGAAGAGCTGAGCTTTACTCATAATGCGATGGGGACGTTTGAAGAGTTTTGAACAGAGGTATTACATGATCTTAACCTAAACTCTAAAATCACTCAGGCTGCTATGAGTATAATTACAGTAGGGGTACAAAGGTAGAACAGGGAGACAGGTTAGAGAGTGGTCCAGTACAGTAATCCAAGCAAGAAGTGATAGTGGCTTGGCCGAGAGATATAGCTGCGGTAGTGAGAAGTGAGAACAGGTAAGATTCTGGATGTATTTTCCTCTGATATGATAAATAGACACGTTGACAAAACTGATCTAGTCAGTAGATGAGCCATTCACTAGATAAAATTCTTTTCCAGTTTTTTGTTCAATAAAAACACACCTCTAATTTTTATGTTTTTCACCCATAGGTACCAGCATGTGTTACACAGAAATCTCATTTATTTGGCTACCATCGCAGATGCCAACCCAACCAGTGCTTCAAAAGCAATGGAATAGTCTTCCAGTTGGCTGTTGTGAGGAGTAATTGAATGTGATCTATTTCCTATGAAATGGATTTTTGCCAGCTCAACTGCTTAGAATGTGAATGGAACCTCTGTGGCTCTTCTAAAAATGTGAAAATGTGAAGAAAGCTACTAACTTAACCATATTCTCAGTATAAATACTTAATAATTAAGTGGATTCCCTCAATTAAGTTGACTCCAAGTGTCCTCCATCCTGAAATAAGTGTGTTTGGATAACAGAGATATAATGGGCATCTTCAAGTCAACCTTTTTAGTTTCAATCTGAAGAGGAAACTGAGCAGGTATTGGGCTATCAGCAGAAATTGGTGAGACTTTCCACTGAGACACTGCCAAATGGATGTGTGACTGTTTCTCCCTCCTGCCAGTTTGTGGTGGTGAACCCCTGACTGCTGTTTTCATGTTGCCTTGAAATAAAGCTTGCCTTTCCACAAAAGCCTGATATTAAGGTATAGAAATTTTCATGTAATGTCTTCCACTTGGTTTTTGAGGAAAAGTGTAAGGAGCTAAAAATACATGTAACACCACCACAGTCATTGCTAACAAAATTAATAGTAATTCTTAAGTATCATCCAACATCATCTACTAATAGAAGATGTGATGCTGAAGGAAGAGTATCTTTTTCTTTTCTATCCTTTTAAGGTTATTGGCTAGGCCTCTATAACAAAAGACAGATTAACAGAAGAAAAGCATATGCATTTATTTAATATAAGTTTACATGACATGGGAGCCTTCATAAGGAAACAAAAGACCCAAAGAAACAGTTAAACCTGAGCATTTTTATATATGAAGTTCGATGAAAAGTATAAAGTTTTAGAAAAATGTGATGGGACATAAGGGTATGAACTAACTGTAGGAAACTGGGGGAAATTTAGCAAGGCCTTTTTGTTCAAAATCTCTGTCCCTCTGGGTGTGGGAGGGCACCTCTCATCTGAGAGTCACATGACCTGCTTTATGGGAGAAGGTCTGAGAGTCCCTCTAGGATCTGCTGTTTCTCAAATTCCTTCCTTAAAATATTCACTATGCCAAGGAGCTGTATTTTGGAGTGGCATGTCCTGAATTCTGTGATGTTCAATTTTCTTCTCTTCCCACAAAATGTGATTTTGTTGATGTGTCTGAAACAGGATCCCAACAAAATTCACACCCTGCATTTTGTTGACATCACTATGTCTATAAAAATACTTAATTCCCTTTTCCTTTCTTTCCCATTTGTTGAAAAAAACATCATTTGCTCTAAAAATTTTCACATTTCTGTTGTATCCCTGTGGTGTGGTGTCATTATATGTCCCACTATTGGCCCAGTTTTCCTATAAACTAGTAGATCAAGGTGCTCGTTCAGACTCACATTCTAGTATCTGTGGCAAGAATATATCATAGGAAGTGATAGGTGCTTGCTTTTCCATCACATCAGGAAATAACCCAAAATGATTTATTATCAAGCTCCTGATAGCCTTTCACTTAAATTATGATCTACCCAGCTTTGATACGTTATTTCATTCAGTTCAGTTCAGTTCAGTCGCTCAGTTGTGTACGACTCTTTGTGACCCTATGAGTCGCAGCACACCAGGCCTCCCTGTCCATCACCAACTCCTGGAGTTCGCTCAAACTCACATCCAAATCGAGTCGGTGATGCCATCCAGCCATCTCATCCTCTGTTGTCCCCTTCTCCTCCTGCCCCCAATCTCTCCCAGCACCAGGGTCTTTTCCAATGAGTCAACTCTTCGCATGAGGTGGCCCAAGTATTGGAGTTTCAGCTTTAGCATCAGTCCTTCCGAAGAACACCCAGGATTGATCTCCTTTAGAATGGACTGGTTGGACCTCCCTGCAGTCCAAGGGACTCTCAAGAGTCTTCTCCAACACCACAGTTCAAAAGCATCAATTCTTCAGAGCTCAGCTTTCTTGACAGTCCAACTCTCACAACCATACATGACCACTGGAAAAACCATAGCCTTCACTAGACGGACCTTTGTTGGCAAAGTAATGTCTCTGCTTTTGAATATGCTATCTAGGTTGGTTATAACTT
>NW_011494615.1:388814-392616 GCF_000754665.1 Bison bison bison | reverse complement strand
GTTCAGTTCAGTTCAGTTGCTCAGTTGTGTCCGACTCTTTGCGACCCCATGAATCGCAGCACGCCAAGCATCTTTTAATTTCATGGCTGCAATCACCATCTACAGTGATTTTGGAGCCCCAAAAAATAAAGTCTGCCACTGTTTCCCCATCTATTTCCCATGAAGTGATGGGACCAGATGCCATGATCTTAGTTTTCTGAATGTTGAGATTTAAGCCAACTTTTTCACTCTCCTCTTTCACTTTCATCAAGAGGCTTTTTAGTTCCTCTTCACTTTCTGCCATAAGGGTGGTGTTATGCATATCTGAGGTTATCGATATTGCTCCTGGCCATCTTGATTCCAGCTTGTGCGTCTTCCAGCCCAGCGTTTCTCATGATGTACTCTGCATATAAGTTAAATAAGCAGGGTGACAATATACAGCCTTGACATACTCCTTTTCCTATTTGGAACCAGTCTGTTGTTCCATGTCCAGTTCTAACTGCTGCTTCCTGACCTGCATATGGATTTCTCAAGAGGCAGGTCAGGTGGTCTGGTATTCCCATCTCTCAGAATTTTCCACAGTTTATTGTGATCCACACAGTCAAAGGCTTTGGCATAGTCAATAAAGCGGAAATAGATGTTTTTCTGGAACTCTCTTGCTTTTTCCATGATCCAGCGGATGTTGGCAATTTTATCTCTGCTTCCTCTGGGTTTTCTAAAACCAGCTTGAACATCTGGAAGTTCACGGTTCATGTATTGCTGAAGCCTGGCTTGGACAATTTTGAGCATTACTTTAGTAGTGTGTGAGATGAGTGCAATTGTGTGGTAGTTTGAGCATTCTTTGGTACTGCCTTTCTTTGGGATTGGGATGAAAACTGACCTTTTCCAGTCCTGTGGCCACTGCTGAGTTTTCCAAATTTGCTGGCATATTGAGTGCAACACTTTCACAGCATCATCTTTCAGGATTTGAAATAGCTTAACTGGAATTCCATCACCTCCACTACCTTTGTTCGTAGTGATACTTTCTAAGGCCCACTTGACTTCACATTCCAATATGTCTGGCTCTAGGTGAGTGATCACACCATCGTGATTATCTGGGTCGTGAAGCTCTTTTTTGTTCAGTTCTTCTGTGTATTCTTGCCACCTCTTCTTAATAATCTTCTGCTTCTGTTAGGTCCATACCATTTCTATCCTTTATCAAGCCCATCTTTGCATGAAATATTCCCTTGGTATCTCTAATTTTCTTGAGATTTGTAGTCTTTCCCATTCTGTTGTTTTCTTCTATTTCTTTGCATTGATCACTGAGGAAGGCTTTCTTATCTCTCCTTGCTGTTCTTTGGAACTCTGCATTCAGATGCTTATATCTTTCCTTTTCTCCTTTGCTTTTTGCTTCTCTTCTTCATTAGGGATTACCTAATGGTGATTTTTCTATGTTATCATTCTTTCTGCTTCTTTTATCTTTGTTCTGTCAAGAACTTTCCTTCTTTGAGATGTATCTGTTAAATGGGGCAAAGAGCTTGTAAGTGAACCCCAAATTAAAACCTCCTTTTGTTGAGAGTCAAGGGTTTCAACCCAGGAAGGCTGTAATATGTAAACAGTGAAGAGAGACCTCATTTTAAATCCCAAATCTGTCAGAACCTCTGTAAGCTCTGTTTCCTAAGCTCTACAATGGAGATAAGAAAAGTAGTATCTGCCTCTTGAGGTTATGAGGTGGAGATTATGTGGTTGGGAGCTGGGCATGGTAAACATTCAAGTGTGTTAGCTGAAGGCTCTGGCCCTTTTCAGAGGCCCCGACCCATTCTGTCATCTGTAGGGTTCTATCCCATCATTGGTCTTCTCTGTTCTCTATTATTCATGTGGTTTGTGCTTGTACTCTATGCCAGGTAGGCTGCTGAAGGGCCTGATCTGATCAGCAAATATGGTAAGTGCTGTGCAATGTCTTTAGTTTTGCATTGCTATGCTATGCTAAGTCACTTCAGTCATGTCCGACTCTGTGCAACCTCATAGACGGCAGCCCACCAGGCTCTCCCGTCCCTGGGATTCTCCAGGCAAGAACACTGGAGTGGGTTGAGGATTTCCCATGAAAGCCTGGATTTCTAGCAATGCTGGATTACAGGTCCACGGTGAAAACTATCAGCTGGAGTGTGATAGCAGCTGCCCCCCACTCACGTTATTAGACAGCTTGAACACTTAAAGATCTGTCAAGAAGGTAGATCTCACATTAAGTCTTTTTACCACAATAAAGTAAAAAGGAAAGAAAGCAGAGTGCTTGCCAGATCCTGGGTAGAGGGCAGAAGGAGCAGTTATTGTTTAATTGGTACAAAATTTTAGTTTTACAAGATGAAGATTGTCCTGTGGCTAGATGGTAGTGATGGTGATATAACAATGCGAATCTACTTGGTGCTTCTGAACAATAAGCTAAAAAAAGTTAAAAGACCAGTTTATGAAAAGTTAAAGTATATATTACAATTTTAAGAAAATAACGTAAAACAACAACCACCCAACAGTGTGGCCCATGGTAAAGATAAATGTAGCAAATTGAGCGCAGAAATAGAATGGCACATATGTGGTCACAAAGCCAAGGTAATTCAATGTATAAAAGACAGTCTTTTCAACAAATGGTGGTGGAACTATGGTATATCCCTATGAGAAAGAAAAGAACTTCAGCTTCTACCTCACACCATATCCGCAAATGCTGACAGATCATAGACGTACACCAAAAAGACAGGGTTATAAAATTTCTAAAAGGAAATATAGGAGAAAATCTTCATGACCTTGGGGTAGGCAGAGATTTCTTACACAGAGAAGCACAAACCATAAAAGAAAAAGTTGATCAAATGACTTCATAAAAAATTAAAAAACTGCTTTCCACAGCCACTATCAAAACAATGAAAACGCAAGACAGACTGGGAGAAAATAGTCACAATTACATAAACCTAGCAAGGATTTGTATTCAGAATATACATACATCGTTTAACAACACGTTATTATACAGAATTCTTGCTTTCTATTAGACGAAGAACATGATTAAAATAAGAGCAAAGGTCTTGAACTGACAATTTAGAAAAGAGGTAGAATCGCCTTGAACACTATGCCCATGACGCTGGCCCCCAAAGCGGAAACGCACGTATAACTGTACCTAAACGGCCTTTGAAGTGAGACAGTCTAACAGGATAGGGTCATAACTAGTCCCTGAGTAAAAAGAAAGTCAAAACTGTCAGTCTACCGATCCTCAACGACTTGATTCTCCAAACTCTTGCAGCTATGGACAATAAGGAAGGCTCGCGATATCTGCAAATACTTTGACACGGCCCTTGAGAAAGGACAACAGGAAGTAGAGAGCGCAGGCGCGTCCGGGGCTTCCCCACAGTTGGCGTCTGATTGCAACGTAAAGGAGGAAAGGGGCGGAGCAAAAAAGAACCAGCTCAGGTATAGGAGCGCGGGACTCGAGCTCCCAGGCATTCCCACGTAGGCGTAGCCGCTACTGTTAACCACCGCCTTCGAGTACGTGCTCTCGCGGTATTTGTCCTGGCTCTCGCGGGGTTTAGCGTGGCAATCAGAGACCCGGCCGGGGGGCGGGGGTGGCGGTCCGTTAGTGGCGTTGGCCTCCGGCCGCGGTGGCAGCGCTTTCTCCTGTGTCTACTGGGAGGTCTCGGGCTGGAGGCCAACCAGGTGAAGAGCGCGGCTGCATGTGTGTGCGCACTCCATGGGAGCCGGGAGGCCTGAGGTGAGAGGGAGCCGGTCTCGGCCTCCGGCGCTGTCGCGACAGGCCTGCGGGAGGTGACTGAGGCGCGGGCTCCGCCCCAGCCCCCGCCCCAGCCCC
>NW_011494615.1:339172-388714 GCF_000754665.1 Bison bison bison | reverse complement strand
AATGCCACTTCGACATCGAAATCAACCGGGAGCCGGGTGAGCCGGGCCACTGGGGAGCCCTGCGGGGCCTTGGCTTGCCTTGGGGAAGGGGAGGGGTCTACCTTCATCAACCCTCCCCCAAGCCTTTTTGGGAACTGGTAGGCGCAGTCCGTACTCCCTTTTCTCCTGAGGGAAAATCTGTGGAGGGGAGGGTGGTCCGGATACAAACTAATCGGAGTCCAGGCCTCGTCCTCCCAAACTCCTTGCCCCTGCACCCCTCCTGAGTGTTCCTGCCCTGCCTTAGCGCCAGGAAAAGGGGTGCGATCCTTCTGGACTTTGTCTCTCACAATATCTCTAAGGAGCAAACACTCCCAATTTCGATTTCTGGTATCTTGCTCTGTACTATGAGCTTTGGACTCGTACGTTGTATATTTTCTAATTATTGTGCATCATTAATAGGTTAACTTTGCTTTTATTTTTCCTTAAGTGTCTTTAGCCATAATTCCTTGGTTCATGGGGTAATGACTTAGCATAAGTCTTGGGCTTTAAACCAAAGCATTTAGTATCAACGGACTTGCAATGTGTGTTCTCTTCCATTACTGTTTTCTTTAGGGAATCCAGCCATTCCTTGGTATATTTTTTTGAAAATGAGATATTTTGTTCTCAAGGATAGTTAACTTCATTCTACGTAGCAGAGCGTGCGAGATTCCAAACAGTTTTCTTAGCTTTTTTTTTTTTTTTTTACTGTGACAGAAGTTTTAGTTGAAGCATGTATACAGTCTTTCTGCAGATCTTGTTCAGCAGATTGTCTACTGTTCTAGACTGAGAATATAGCAATGCATAAAACAAAGGCCTCTCTTCCTTGTAGTTTATATTCTGTTGGAGGAAGACAGACAATAAACCAGAAAAAAAAAAAGTGTCTTGTAATAGGGGTACTGTTTTAATAGATTGGTCAGAAAAGGACATTTTAAGAGGATGACATTTAAGTAGACCTGAAAGAGAAGGTGAGGGTGTGGATATCTCAGAGAAGAACCTTCCTGATAGAGGAACAGATAATATGAAGGCCTTGACGAAAAAGTGTACCTTCTTGTTTGAGGAACAGAAAGTGTAGTAGCCTCCTTGACTTGATGAGAAAGCGTACCTTCTTGTTTGAGGAGTAAAGGAGGCAACTGAGTAGCACAAAATGAGTAAAGGCCAGAGTAAGAACTTTGACTCCGTGAGATAAAATGTTGAAAGGTTTTGAGCAAAGGAATGATGTGATCTTAGAAATTTTTGTTGCATTCTCTCTTCATCTTTTGAACCTTGAGGCTCTTAATCATTATTCTATAGTGAATTTTCGTTTTGAATAAGAAGGCTTATTTTTTTAAGAGTTAAAAATAGCATAGTCCTGGAAAGTAGAGGTCAAACAAAGGTTCTGTAGCCCTGGAAAGTACTCCTTATCTTGTACACATTCATATCCTAGTTTCGCAAATAACTTTTGTCATGAAACATCTCCAGAATGTGTTTGGCAAATGTAAAGTGAACTTTGATCACCAATATTTTAATACCGTTCAGGTAGAAGTGACTAGAACTCTAGAGAACACTGAACCGTATATAAAACAAGGAATGCTTGCATTGTTCTAGGTTGAACCAGTTGATAACTGGCAATTTCATATGGTTCAGTTTCATATATAATATTGATATTTCTCTAGCACTTTTCAGTATATTATCTAAGTAGTAGGTACTTGTGGAGAAGGCAATGGCACCCCACTCCAGTACTCTTGCCTGGAGTATCCCATGGACGGAGGAGCCTGGAAGGCTGCAGTCCATGGGGTCGCTGAGGGTCGGACATGACTGAGCGACTTCACTTTCACTTTTCACTTTCACGCATTGGAGAAGGAAATGGCAACCCACTCCAGTGTTCTTGCCTGGAGAATCCCAGGGACGCGGGAGCCTGGTAGGCTGCCGTCTATGGGGTCGCACAGGGTCGGACACGACTGAAGCGACTTAGCAGCAGCAGCAGTAGGTACTTGATTTTTACACAGCTTGTAAGAATCTCTTCAGTTGTTTGAAATGAGGTGTCTTGCTTTGTATTATTTAACCTTTAGTATGTATGTCATTGAGTATTTATTCAAGTAATAACTCTTGTCTTCTCGTATAGTTAATAATTCACTTGATACAAAGTAATATCTTTTATTTACTTTGATAAGTAAAGATCCTTTAATGAGTAGCTATGTTGTCCATATTAATGAGAGATCAATAAGTACTGATAAAAATTGAACAGCACAGTGTGTATTTTCCATTACTATCAATGGAAATTTGTATATTTTATAGCAAACGAGGCTTTTGAATTGTAAAGCCACCAAATGAATGCAAGTATATATTAAAAGAGGAATGTCTTTAAATTACATGAGTATAGTTACAGAACTATTCATGTTGTTACTTCTCTTTGAGTTTTGGTGGTTTGTGGCTTTTAAGCAACTAGCTCATTTAATCTTAAGTTGTCAAACAACATCATCCTTTAATTTAGTATCTGTGGGATCTATAGTAATATCACTTTTATTCCTCATGTGATAATTTGTGCCTGTTGTCTTTCTTTCTGTGGCCAGTTTGGCTAGGAGTTTTACCAATGTTACTGTTATTTCAAAGAACCAGATTTTCATTTCATTGGTGTTTTGTTCTGTTTTCTTTTTTCAGAGGTTCTGTTTATTTTTTCTGACAGGCAGGTCCACCCTTCTTTGATTAAATATTAGTTCTCTCTATGGTTGTTACTGGTTGGTTAAACTGAGTACCTTTCAGGGCAGACATGAAATAGGAATCTACCTTTTCCTTCTTTGGTGCTTCAGAAACTTATTTTGCCCTTTTCAGATGTTGTATCAAGAAGTGGAATATTGGAGCCCAGGGAAACAGGTTTTAGATATCTGGTGCAAACTGATATAAGCCAGTTTAGTCAAAAATGGCTATTAAGTTTTTAGAGCATATCAAGGAGTCACCAATAAGTTAATGGCTGTAGACTGCTTTTGTCACAACCTTGCTACCAGGACACAGTGAAAGCAAGTCACATTTGCCATATGTAGATGTTGACAAGCAAGTATACATACACATAAGTCATAAAACCAGTTCTGTAAGTCTGATGAAGTCATTTTCAGTGCTCCAAGTACTCTTTATGTGGAAGATTTCTGGTCTTGAAAATTGCCATGCGAATCTTTTAGTTTTGTGTACCAGAATCCTCTTAAATCTTGACTAGACCCAGGACCTTTTTGATGAACCCAGCCTGAGGTTCTACTCCAAAGGGTGACTCCAGATTTATGTCCTATTAATGGAAGGGTATGGATTATCTCCAAATGTTTTTATTCAGTCTGTATGTTCCAGACATTACCAGTTTGCCAATAAAAACAGATTTTAAGCATTCATTTTACTAATTACTATTTGATTAGAGATAAAGATAGCAAAAGCAGTATTAGAAGTCACCTCTGGAGTACGGCCTTTGATTTATCACTCCCCTTGAGGCTGTGTGTTTCTTAGAGGCCTGAGGTGTAGTTTTAAAATGAGAATGTCTATGTAAGGTATTTTTGAAAAATTATAGTTGTAATATATTACATTATAATAGTATAATGGTGTAGACCTTTTTTTGTTTTCAAACTGGGAAATGCTGTCATGAGACCAGAAGTCAAACTCCCAATTTTTTCACTCCCATTTCTGTTAGTATTCAATAGTTTTTCAAAGGCAGCAGTGACACAACAGATTGAATGCAGAAGCAGATAGGAAAATCTATCTTTTATTACATTAGACATGAAATAGGAAATCTCATGAAATGAGATTTGCAAAAATATAAAAGATGACACTCATTAAGTTTTTTGTTCATATTTCAAAATGTAAAGTATTAAGAAAGAACCCATATTGGGCTTCCCTGGCAGCTCAGTAGTAAAGAGACTGCCTGCTAGTGCAGGAGTCATGGGCTCAACCCCTGGTCTGAGAAGATCCCACCTGCTACAGAACAACTAAGCCAGTGGGCCCAGCTACTGAGCCTGTGCTCTAAGGCCTAGAAACTGTAGCTGCTGAACCCCGTGTGCCCTAGAGCCTGTGCTCCTTGACAAGAGAAGCCGCCGCAGTGAGAAACCCGTACACTGCAACTGGAGGCTCGTCCCCTCTTGCTGCAACTAGAGAAAAACCTGTGTAGCAACAAAGACCCAGCACAGCCAAAATTAAATGCATAAAATTATTTTTTAAAAACCATATTCAAATGTCTTTATAAAGTCTTCAGTAATTGTTTAGCATATAGAGGGATTCTGAGACCAAAGAGTTTGAGAACTGCTGATAAAGACACATGCTTTCATAGAACTCAAGCATTGGGTTTTATCTGCAATCGTTTTAAACTTTTTGTTTGAATATAATTTCATGTTTATAGGAAGTTGAAAAGTAAAAGCAGTAAAAAGAATGCCAATCTATTCTTTACCTGTTGCTGCTGCTGCTAAGTCGCTTCAGTCGTGTCCGACTCTGTGCGACCCCATAGATGGCAGCCCACCAGGCTCCCCCGTCCCTGGGATTCTCCAGGCAAGAACACTGGAGTGGGTTGCCATTTCCTTCTCCAATGCGTGAAAGTGAAAAGTGAAAGTGAAGTCCCTCAGTCGTGTCCAACTCTTCACGACCCCATGGACTGCAGCCCACCAGGCTCCTCCGTCCATGGGATTTTCCAGGAAAGAGTACTGGAGTGGGGTGCCATTACCTTCTCCGATTCTTTACCTAGATTCTTTACCTAGATTCTTTACCTAGATTCACCTATTTACATTTTATACCATTTGCTTTATTAATCTCTGTCTTTCTCTCTAAACGCACAATTTTTTTCTGAATCATTTGAAGATATGTTACCCGCATCATGGCTCTTTACCCCTAAGTACGTGCATGTATTTATTAAGAACAGAAATATTCATTAAAAGAGTCTTAAACATTTTAAAATTTTTTTCAAAGAAAAGAAAGGGGTATTCTCCAACATAACCACAATGCAGTTGTCAACTTCATAAATTTACATGGATACAATACTTTAGTCTACTATCTCTGTATTCTATTTTTGTTCGTTGGCCTAAAAAATCATTTATATCATTCTTTACCCTCCATTTCCATAGCTTTTGTCTTTTATGAGATTGACATTTTAAAAAGATATAGCCCCCTTCTTGAATAGAATGTTACTTATTTTGTATTTGTCAGAGGCTTAAAGTGGTGTTGGAGAAGACTCTTGAGAGTCCCTTGGACTGCAAGGATATCCAACCAGTCCATTCTGAAGGAGATCAGCCCTGGATGTTCTTTGGAAGGATGATGCTAAAGCTGAAACTCCAGTACTTTGGCCATTTCATGCGAAGAGTTGACTCATTGGAAAAGACTGATACTGGGAGGGATTGGGGGCAGGAGGAGAAGGGGATGACAGAGGATGAGATGGCTGGATGGCATCACTGACTCGATGGACGTGAGTCTGAGTGAACTCTGGGAGTTGGTGATGGACAGGGAGGCCTGGCGTGCTGTGATTGATGGGGTCACAAAGAGTTGGACACAACTGAGTGACTGAACTGAACTGAACTAAAGTTGATTTTCCAAAATGATGACCAAGGTGTTTCTTTAAAAGAATGCTTGACTTTAGAATTTTGTTTATGTGGGCCTCAGAACAATGTCATAAAACCCTGGCAATTTATCAAAATAGGTAAAATGGATGTTTTAGCTTTACTGCTCAAGGTTCACATGAATCAAAGAAACTAAAAATATGTTCTTAGTAAACACTATAGAGTATTTGGAACTGAAACTGAGAAACAAGTTTAAAGTAAAGAGGAAGACAAATGTTTGAGTACTGCTTATGACCTAGGGAAAGCCCTCTGACCTCTTTGTAAATGGAAGTGCTGCTGCTGCTGCTGCTGCTAAGTCGCTTCAGTCGTGTCCGACTCTGTGCGACCCCATAGATGGCAGCCCACCAGGCTCCTCCAACCCTGGGATTCTCCAGGCAAGAACACCGGAGTGGGTTGCCATTTCCTTCTCCAATGCGTGAAAGTGAAAAGTGAAAGTGAAGTCGTGTCTGACTCTTAGCGACCCTATGGATTGCAGCCCACCAGGCTCCTCCGTCCATGGGATTTTCCAGGCAAAAGTACTGGAGTGGGGAAATGAAAGTACTATAGAGTCATTATTGTGGTTCTAAAGTACAGCAAAATTTGCTTGTATTCGAAATTAACCTTTAAACTTTAGATTAATATCCAAAATAACTTATACTTTGAGATAGAGCAGGGCATATGAGACCTGATTTGTACGGGGGCCGGGAGAAATGAATCTCCCATCTCAAGCATGCTCTGGGTCATAAGCTTGTGAATACAATGACTCGATGACTCTGGATGCAGTGGTTTGCTCCATTTAAATGATTTCTCCCTTTTGTATATACTCAGACTAATAAGACTTCAGTGCAGTATTGCTTGCATGGTAAGGTTCTTGAAAAGAGTAATTAAATAATACAACCACGTGTCTTAAAGATCATATTTTTAAAATGAATTTATTTTAATCAATTAAGGAGCACAATTTTTCTTAGCCAGATTACCATTTGTGTTGTGACACAGATAGCAAGGAGGGGAACTACTGTGTGGGAGAAAAGGATGGTGAGCAGCACTGCTGTTTTGAATTATTCTCATCTATTTAATAGTTACTTGAAAGACCACAAGGAGGGTTATGCTAATGACAGTGCTGAGAAAGGTCAGAGTGAGGTGTGATCAGTTGTAGGATTTCCCCAGTGATGTTTAAATGTTATAAGATATTCTTATAACTAAAAGCATGCCTTTATCATTGATACTCCTAAGATAAAAAATATTTTTTACTAGAACCTGAAATTCCCTTGTCCCCAGCTCACATTGTCCCATGGGAACAGTTGTCTTTCTATGTGATTTTTTGATAATGCAGTGTTTCTTTCAGTTTTTTCATGTTATTGCAGAGTTGCCTGTATTTGTAAAGAACCTAGCACAGCATGTGACACACTTGTTTTTTAAGTTGCTTTAATTAGTGCATTTGCGTGAATGTGAGCTTGAGCACTGAGCTCATGTTCAGTTTTAGGGCAAAGGCTTGTTACCATTTCTGTAAGCAAGAAGGTTCTCCTTCACCCCCTTTTCTCCTTATTTTTTTATAAATTGGGCCCAGAGAATCCCAGTAATAACCACAGGCCTGGTTGAAAGGTCGTGAAGGCAAATTCATACGGATTTTTTTTTTTAATTAAATTTTTTTATTGAAAGATAATTGATTTACAGAATTTTGTTGTTTTCTGTCAAACCTCAACATGAATCAGCTATAGGTATACATATATCCCCTCCCTATATATCCCTTTCCTCTTGAACCTCCCTCCCATCTCCTGCCCCATCCCACCCCTCTAGATTGATACAGAGCCCCTGTTGAGTTTCCTGAGCCATACACCAAATTCCCATAGACTGTCTACTTTACATATGGTAATGTAAATTTCCTTGTTACTCTTTCCATACATCTCACCCTCTCCTCCCCTCTCCCCATGTCCTTAAGTTTATTCTCTATGTCTGTTTCTCCATTGCTGCCCTGTAAATAAATTCTTGAGTACCATTTTTCTAGACTCCATGTATATGTGTTAGAATACAATATCTATCTTTCTCTGACTCACTTCACTCTGTATAATAGGTTCTGGGTTCATCCACCTTATCAGAACTGACTCAAACGCATTCCTTTTTATGGCTGAGTAATATTCCATTGTGTATATGTACTACTTCTTTATCCATTCATCTGTCGATGGACATCTAGGTTGCTTCCATGTTCTAGCTATTGTAAATAGTGCTGCAGTGAACAATGAGATACATGTGTCTTTTTCAATTTTGGTTTCCTCAGGGTATATGCCTAAGAGTGGAGCTGGGTCATATGGTGGTTTTATTCCTAGTTTTTATAAGGAATCTCCATACCGTCTTCCTTAGTGGCTGTATCAATTTACATTCCCACCACAGTGCAAGAGCATTCCCTTTTCTCCACACCCTCTCCAGCATTTATTGTTTGTAGACTTCTTGATGATGGCCATTCTGACCGGTGTGAGGTGATATCTCATTGTAGTTTTGATTTGCATTTCTCTAATAATGAGCGATGTTGAGCATCTTTTCATGAGTTTGTTAGCCATCTGTGTGTCATCTTTGGAGAAATGTCTGTTTAAGTCTTTTTCCCACTTTTTGATTGGGTTGTTTTTCTGGTATTGAGTTGTATGAGCTGCTTGTATATTTTGGAAATCAATCCTTTCTTACTTGTTTCATTTGCTATTCTCCCATTCTGAGAGTTGTTACGGGTTTTTATGGGGACTTTGAGAGGAGAAAATTGGCTTCTTAGCACTATCCTTTTCCTTCCTTTTCTCTGCCTCAAATCTCCACGTGAAATATACAAAGATTTTTCTCCTTTTTTGCCTTTAACATAAGATGGTTATTCCTTGTCTCTTACCTCTTACTCCTGTTTGAATCCCTGTGCTTTTCAGCTGTTTTTCTACATTTGTTGGTATTCATCTGTCAGTGTTGTTGCAAATGGAATTCTGACAATGGTGGATGAACTACATGTCCAGTATGATTCAGAATTTTTTTTTAACAGTTCTGATAGGTACATCATTTACTTTACAGTCTTTAGCAGTGTTCTTAACCTTGTACTGTAGTACTGCACCCAAAACAATTTGGTTTTGTTCATGTTTCTTTCTTTTGCTCTTAACAACACAGTGCCATGGCAGAGACAGAATTTCTGCTCAAACCATTGCCCCATGAGTGTGAAAGGTCAATAGAAATTTTGTTTCTTCATCAGGTTAGAGGGTAGGGTATTCAGTTCAGTTCAGTTCAGTCGCTCAGTCGTGTCCGACTCTTTGTGACCCCATGAATCGCAGCACACCAGGCCTCCCTGTCCATCACCAACTCCCGGAGTCCACTCAGACTTACGTGCATCGAGTCAGTGATGCCATCCAGCCATCTCATCCTCTGTTGTCCCCTTTTCCTCCTGCCCCCAATCCCTCCCAGCATCAGAGTCTTCTCCAGTGAGTCAACTCTTCGCATGAGGTGGCCAAAGTACTGGAGTTTCAGCTTCAGCATCATTCCCTCCAAAGAAATCCCAGAGCTGATCTCCTTCAGAATGGACCGGTTGGATCTCCTTGCAGTCCAAGCGACTCTCAAGAGTCTTCTCCAACACCACAGTTCAAAAGCATCAATTCTTCGGCACTCAGCTTTCTTCACAGTCCAACTCTCACGTCCATACATGACCACAGGAAAAACCATAGCCTTGACTAGATGTACCTTTGTTGGCAAAGTAATGTCTCTGCTTTTCAATATGCTGTCTGGGTTGGTCATAATTTTCCTTCCAAGGAGTGAGCGTCTTTTAATTTCATGGCTGCAGTCACCATCTGCAGTGATTTTGGAGCCCCAGAAAATAAAGTCTGACACTGTTTCCACTGTTTCCCCATCTATTTCCCATGAAATGATGGGACCAGATGCCATGATCTTCGTTTTCTGAATGTTGAGCTTTAAGCCAACATTTTCACTCTCCACTTTTACTTTCATCAAGAGGCTTTTTAGTTCCTCTTCACTTTCTGCCATAAGGGTGGTGTCATCTGCATATCTGAGGTTATTGATACTTCTCCCGGCAATCTTGATTCCAGCTTCTGCTTCTTCCAGCCCAGCATTTCTCATGATGTACTCTGCATATAAGTTAAATAAGTAGGGTGACAATATACAGCCTTGACGTACTCCTACCACTAGAGGGTTCATAATTGTCTGTAAAGGAGAAACTAAAAATATTTGAAATTTTCATCAGTTTTTGTGTGGAGGCATAAGACTTTGGGCGGAAGAACTCTTTATTGAAGTTACTATAGTCCTAGAGAAAAGGTGAAGTTTCAGTTGTTTTGATTATATCTTTTATTCTGAAAAACATCTGTCTTAAAGAGATTCCAAAGACCTATGTATGTTGTAGTTTGCAAAGCTATATGATTTTGAATTTTGACACCCACCTAGCCAGCCATTTCTTAGGGATTTATGAGTGATGGAAATACTCTGATAAGAGTATTAATAAATTATTTTACATAGGATAATAAATTATTTCTATGTAAATACAAAGAATAGTACTTAATATTACTGATATTACATGCATTTCCTAAAATTCTGAAATGTTTTTAGATACATTGCTATCTTCCTTTTTGCTTTCTTAACTTTCTCTTCATTTCTTTAGACATCAAGATCAGCTAGAAGGTTTTGAAACTGCATTAATTTTGACTCCAGCACTCGATTTGACAGTGCTGACACGGGAGTCTCTTCTTACATGATTCCATTCTTCTACTTTTTATCCTTTAAGGTTGTTTCTTACACAGTAACCTTGTTTTGTCCTCGCAGTAACTGACTGACATGCCAGGAATAAAGTAAAATCTTAGTGACACAATATATCAAGGCATTTTGTGTCTACTGGATTATGCCTGATCCAGTTAATTTTGATTTATTCTACAAGTCTTGACTATGTACAAATGTTCATAATGGAAAAGCTTTTATAGAATAAAGGGAAAAGGAACTCCTGGAAAATGGTTGTAATTCAAAATTCCCTTTATTTTATTGACAGGAGGGCAAAGTTGAAACAGTTTTTAAAATAATATGACTTGCCCCTTGTACTCTCATTCACAAGGTGAGTTTTCCAGACATTACAGAATATGTAATGATGTCACTGCTCTGACAGCTGATGGAACAGTTACCTGAGTATTCTTGTTTTGAAAATTTCTGAGTTTTAATTTATAATACAGTAAATATCAAAATTATAACCCACATTTTAAAAGCTTTAGTCATTTTTGAGAGTTTAAAGGAGTCCTGAGATGAACAGATTTGTGAAACACTTCTCTTTTGGCATGAGAGGCATGTTGAGTTCTGTCTGACTCTTTGCAACCCCATGGACTGTAGCCTGTCAGGCTCTTCTGTCATGGGATTCTCCAGGCAAGAATACTGAGAGTGGGTTGCAATTTCCTCCTCCAGGGGATCTTCCCTGACCCAGAGATCGAACGTGAGTTTCCTGCATTGGTAGGCACATTGTTTATTGCATAATTAAGTCGAATTTGGAGACTTGCTCCTATTGTTTCTTGTTTGTTTGTTGATTAGTTTTTAGGAACCATAACCTATTCTCTTTCTGCCCTCTCAGGGAATTTAATGTGCGTTTTAGTTGTGAGTGACAGTTCAGGGGTTGGCTGTGAACAGTTCTTGCATAAAGGTAAATGTAGAGGACAGAGCTTTCTTCTACTAGTACTAGCCCAGAGTGACTGTCTTATGATGTGCTCTCATCACTGGAGGGGTTTAGGCATAAATCAGACAACTGTTATCGAGAATATCTTTAAAGATTAATAGTTCAGGTAGGAGATATACTAAGAGAGATCTAATAAAATAAGGTCCTGTTAAAGACACTTAAAATCCCACAGTTCTGGACTGAATTCACTTTGGTTGCATGTGAATCCTAATGCTAATAAATATAGTATGGTTCTTATTAATTGGTATTGCCTAGTTAAATTCTTTTCCTGTTGAATCTCTTAAAAAAATTAAAATGAATGCTAAAAATGGGCCTCTCAATTTATTTTCTTTATTTCTCCCATATAAATATGATACATTTAATCAACTTGCTTACCTGTTTTTTCATGTGTTTTATTTCAGTTGGTCGAATTATGTTTCAGCTCTTTTCAGATATATGTCCAAAAACATGCAAAAACTTCCTTTGCCTATGCTCAGGTAAATGAATTATTAGATTATTTCCAATGAGAAGTCCTGGCTTAAAATTTTACCTTCCTTAACAGAATAGCTGTTTTCCTTAAAAAGTAATGGATTGTGAAATGAAAAATAAAAAATATTATTTTCACTGATAAGTCAGGGAAGCATTTCTTAAAGAGAGGAGAAAGAAATGGTCTCAAAAATTAAAAAGGAAGTACCACCATATGTAATGGAATCTTTATGCATTGTAGTTTAAAAAATAATAGCATGTATTCAAAACTGATTTATTTTGATAGAATTTTACAGATTTTAGTACTTTGAATAAATTTAGCCTTCCAGATCTCACAATAAATTTACGATTAGAGGATAGAGAAGCAGAACATAATGATGTTGTTGTTACATGTAATTGGATTTATATTTTTAAACAGTAGATAAAATGGGGAGGAAAGACATTTATAATGTTGCTTATGTCTTAGAGTGTCCTATACCAGGGAGGAATTTGACAAAGAGCTAATTGAATGGTTGTTCCCATGGAAGAATATGTTTGTAGCTAAATTTCATTTCTTTTTTTTTTCCAGGAGAGAAAGGCCTTGGGAAAACAACTGGAAAGAAGTTATGTTATAAAGGTTCTACATTCCATCGTGTGGTTAAAAACTTTATGATTCAGGGTGGGGACTTCAGTGAAGGTAGAGCTAAAAGTTATGCTCTTAATAACTGTATTAATTCCTAAAGCACCTCATTATTTTAATTATAAATATTGTGTCACAGTATGATGTAAATATTAGATGGTCAGTGAATAGTTGTTGGATGAATGAATGTTGTAAGCCAAGAATATATCAGGTCAGATCAGATCAGATCAGTCGCTCAGTCGTGTCCGACTCTGTGACCCCATGAATTGCAGCACACCAGGCTTCCCTGTCCATCACCAACTCCCAGAGTTCACTCAGACTCACGTCCATCGAGTCAGTGATTCCATCCAGCCATCTCATCCTCTGTCGTCCCCTTCTCCTCCTGCCCCCAATCCCTCCCAGCATCAGAGTCTTTTCCAATGAATCAACTCTTCGCATGAGCGTGGTGGCCAAAGTACTGGAGTTTCAGCTTCAGCATCATTCCTTCCAAAGAAATCCCAGGGCTGATCTCCTTCAGAATGGACCGGTTGGATCTCCTTGCAGTCCAAGTGACTCTCAAGAGTCTTCTCCAACACCACAGTTCAAAAGCATCAATTCTTTGGCGCTCAGCCTTCTTCACAGTCCAACTCTCACATCCATACATGACCACAGGAAAAACCATAGTCTTGACTAGACAAACCTTTATTGGCAAAGTAATGTCTCTGCTTTTGAATATGCTATCTAGGTTGGTCATAACTTCCAAGGAGTAAGCATCTTTTAATTTCATGGCTGCAGTCACCATCTGTAGTGATTTTGGAGCCCAGGAAAATAAAGTCTGACACTGTTTCCACTGTTTCCCCATCTATTTCCCATGAAGTGATGGGACCAGATGCCATGATCTTCATTTTCTGAATGTTGAGCTTTAAGCCAACTTTTTCACTTTTATAAAAAGCAAAATACTAAGAGGTTTTTTGTTTTGTTTTTATGCAGTTTTAATACAGTTATTTGGTGAATACCCTCTAGTGAATGCCAAAGTATTGTTCAATTGGTTTTATTCTTTTAGAGTTTTGCCAGTGTTTGAAATAAATGGGTTCTGGGGATAATTTTTTAAAATAGTTTTTATTATAATGGAATTGGATTTATAGTTTAAAAATGAGGTTGATTGAGGATTATTAGAATTTTTATCATCTGCAGGAATTACAAGGTGTTAACTCCTTCAGCAAATTAAAACCATAAAGAGTAATTTATGTATGTTAGTATTTTTTTAGTTTTCATCATTGTTTAACGTAGCTCATTATTTTCAGGTAATGGAAAAGGTGGAGAATCAATTTATGGTGGTTATTTTAAAGGTAAGGCTTAATATTTTATGGTCTTTTGTCTCATTTCTGATATAAAGCAAGTTTGATCATGTACTTTTAATGAGAAGAGGTTTACTTATAGTTCACTTTTTGCATGAAACTAATGCTGCATGAAAATACTTTATTTGCATGAACTTGGGGATAAATTATATTGTAATATATAACTTTTAATTGACAAGATTAATTAAGGCTAACTTTATGGTTAAACATGACTTTCAGCATGGAGGTTAGGCAACTATATACATGAAAACTCCTATCTTCCTGCCTAAAACTGTCAACATATTCTTTTGTTTATAGAGAATGTGGTCTTTTGCAAAATGAAAAGGTAAGAGAACGAAGCTCAGTAACACAAACTCCAACTCTTTTCCCTTGCACCCTTCCTAATAAATTTATGGAGAGTCTGGGTCAGGTTGTGACTGGATTTCTTATATTGCTTGAAGACTTGGAAAACTCTGTATACTATTTCATCCATGCACCTGTATCTTTTTTTCTTTTTCCAATGGGTTATTATTTCCACGTCAGGGTGAAGAGTCTAGTTTTTTTTTTCTTTTCCCCTCTAAGCCAAACAGTGTCTTTGAATAAAAGTTGGTATTTCTTCCTTTCTCAAAGGTTTGTATGTTTTCTTTTGTATAGTAGAACTATATGATTGTGTTTTATTCCTACAGTAGTATTTGCATAAACCTAACTATTACACTTGCCCCAAAAAGCCTTAGAAAAGTCAGTTGCAGAAATTTATAATGGGATCCAGTATTACTAGGTTTTAATGCCATGATAGCTTCAGTGTTATAATAGTCTTTTATATTTCTTTTGGGGAAAAATGGATTACTACTCTTTTTCAGAAGCCTGTTCCCAAGGTAATCTTTTTTTTGTTTTTGTTTTTTAAGTTTTCTGTGTTTCTGTTTGTTCAAAAGAAAGATTTGTTTGTATCAATGTTAAAAGGAAACTTAAATTAGTTTTCAGGATACTTCTGCTGGAAGTAAATCCGTCTCTAAGTGATCTTTATGACAGAGGTTTTCCTTTGAACTAGTAGCAAACAGCTCTTGAGCTGATTCCATTAGCATGTAGCAATTTGAAATTAATACTGTAGGCCACTTTAACATTGTTGTTGCCTGTGGCAGATATTTGTATGTATATCTTAAAATTGAATCTTGCCATTTAAATTTTTGTATTTGCAGGGCTTTCTTCCTTAGATAGTTTTTGATCCTATTGATTAGAATCTACATACTTGATTTAATTAGGCATGTCTCTAAACTTACTGTAATATTTTGGTTAGGGTTGGTTTCATCATCTAGCAACAATTTGATTGAGTAATAAATTTACCATATAGAAATTAAGCACATAAGAGGATTATTAAAGCTCCCATGAATGGTGCATTATGCAGGATGATTGGAAATTTGGAAGAAACGAGCTCTACTATAAAGATTTTTTTTTTTTTAATTTTCTTGGTAGTTTTCCCTGAAAGTTAATAGTTTAAATATCATTTAGCCAAAGTCTGTTGGTACTAAAAGTGACTGTTCTAAGGCTGTTTGTATAAAGTATTAAATATATGTTCTTTTTCTCAAAGCTAAGTAGTAAATAAGTAGTATCTGGGTTTTTTTTTTTTATGCTTTTGTTATTTGGTTAGTTAAAAGAATTTTTTTCGAAATAGTCACGTATCTGTACTGACCAGAAGAGGAATTTCATCCTTTGCTTTCTATTTACTGCTTTGAACATTACACGTTACAAGTGGCTTATAATTGGAGACTGACAAATTTGTGTTTTCTTCAAACAGATGAAAACTTTATTCTCAAACATGACAGAGCGTTCCTTTTGTCAATGGCAAATCGAGGGAAACATACCAATGGTTCCCAGTTTTTCATGTGAGTAGGCATAATTCAGAGATGAGCTTTTCCTAAACAGAGAAGCGCTGTTCATGAGAAAGATGGTATCCTTGATCCAAATTTACTACTAGGTTCTGTCAGCTTGAGTTTTATTATGTTATAGTAACTGGTAAGCTCTTAACAGCCATCTCAGTATTAAGAATATATCCTGGATTTGAAGGATGGTACTTAAAAGGCATAACTTGAAGATGTAAATTATTCTGTTGTCATCTTAAGAAATTGGCTTTGACTCTTAACAAATTTGGGGGCTCAGTTTATCAAATCTGAATTGGAATATAAACTCTTGATGAGCATTTAAAAAATTGTTCATGACTGGAACTGAATGTATCCTTGGCGTGGAAAGCAGTTGGTTTGAGTAAACCATAGTATGGTTGCTTTTCCCTCTTACTGTTGTTCTTTGAGCCAGTTTGAGAGGTGCCATTATTTTCTGACACTGTATAGAGATAAATGATTTGGTGTTAAGCCAACATTTGTAGCAATCTTAAACTTTGTGAGATCTCTATGCATAATTGAACTAACCCAATATTGCTTTCATTTTCACCAAAAATTTGTGCTGTTATTGCTTAGAAAACTTTAGAATGATAAATTTGTTTTTTAAAAAACAAACACTTTTACATGTATGTGTATACACAACCAAAACCTTAGTTATTTCTCATCTGAAAGACTTTTGGCATACTCTCTGTTATGTTCTTATGTAAAGTTATTCTAAAACCTATTTTTATTATAACTCCATGATATAAAATATGAAAGGTAGTTGCCTAGTATGGAGTTTAATGCTTTTGATTGAAAGTAAATTTCTGCAGTTATCCTATATATATTGGAGAAATATTTTTTCCATACCAGAAAAAAATTTTGTCATCTTTCTGAATGGATGGGTATGAATGGCGCTTCCCTGTATTTAAAGGAGTAAAGTATTCATATAAAATAAATCTCACACTTTATGTTTGTGTGAAAAATAAATTCCAACATGATCTGATAAAGTTCAGATAAGGGGCATTCTCTTCCCAAGAATGTCCTAAAAATGGAAAGCTGACAGAAGATAATAATGCTTGGATTTGTACAGGAAAAAAAGAAGACTTAAAACAGTTATTCCTCTATCTTTTTTGATCCCATAGAGTATTAGTTACTACACTTCTTTACTAGAATATTTTTCTATTCTTAATCTCCTTGAGAGCCAAAAAAAAAAGTAGTGGAAAATATTTTGAAAAACTTAATGTAGGAGCTGTTTACTCTTTGATTAAGGTTTCCCGTTTCCATTTTTAAGCTTATCTGAACTGTGAACATGATAAACTAATGATTCATTGGTCAAAAGCTACCATCTGAGGGCTCTAAAGTTTCTTTTAGATTTCCTTTTTTAATCAGTAATTTTAAAATTTGATTTATCGGGTAGTAGTAGCTTCTTCCCATTGTTACATACTTATTAGCTTATTTATAAAATATTAAGAGATAAAACCCATGCATGTATATGCATTGACTAAAATTCAGTATATGAGAGTCTGACTTCAAAAAATTTAGAGTATCTTGTTTTTTTGTTACTTAGTATTTGCTTAAGTCTTTTCTAGAAATGTTTAGCATCAAACAAAATTGAAGCTATGTCTATTTTCTACATGACTTAATTTTACATCGGACTATCTTTTGACAAGGAATGCCAAATGAAAATTGTAACATTTATAAATTAGGATTAAGTTTTAACCTTGTTTTTATAATTAACTGCTTATGGATGGCACTAAGATCACTGTAAACTTGTGATTGAAAGAAACTTTTCTGCTTCTAGTTTGAAATTTACTTTTGGAAATGAGTTTTCAGTTAAAAACAGTCTTGGAAGTAATTAAACATTTTTGCAGTCACAAAATAAAATCCTCTTTTTTTTTTTTAAAGAAGCTTTTATGCACGTGCTTTTTTTATGTGGGCTAAAAGTACCAATTCCTCAGGGGTTTCAGGATAAAATAAAACTATTCACTTTTCTAAATAAAATGTTTCCTTGCTTTTATACAAAGAGTAAGTCAAATGGAGATGGTGGCCCATAGAAGTATCTTTGAAAATCTATGTCTTGCAAGCCCAAATCTATTTGGAATTGGAAGTAGTTAAGAAAAAGCATAATGTACAATCTTCAAGTTGTGTAGATGATCACAGACAATTGCTCTAAAAGTTGAGGTTCTGAGGGTTGATGGTCACTGAGCTGTCAGACAGCTTCCCATTGGTGACTTCTAAATTTTATCCTCCTCCCACACTTCTTTGGCACCTTGAGCAGCAGTTCTGCAGTCTGAAAAAGAAAGAGTAGTGTGAGAATGGATCATAAAATGCCAAGAACTGCCTTTATAGTTCCGCTTAATAAGGACATTTAATAAATCCTTGCAAAATGGTATTTGCAGTTCATGTTATAAATCTGTTACCTTGTAATTCCAAGGAGTAAATTTGGTGCAATTAGTGTGGGTACTTTGAGCAAAATGTTTCTCAAGAATTCTTGTGCTTTTTGTAAAAACTATTGCCTTCATTACTTGAAACACTTAAGACCTCTCCTTCCTAAGGCATATACATCATTTTATTAAAATTTTTTGTATATATTGCTTTCTTTGGGTGGAAAAATTATGTGTGTGATAAAAACCAGATTGTCTTTTGTATAAAGCTATTTATAATTTTTGCAGTAATTGCTTATATCTACTACTATATTAGTCATAGTGATTTTGCTTTTAGGGACCTAAATAGAAGAAAACTAATTATTTTTGGAATAGTACTGCTCAAGAAACATGAAAGAAGTAATACATGGCACTATCCCCATGAATCACTGAGGAAGTAATAGTTTGTTCATGCTGAGGTATTTTTGAAGGAATTCAAAGACCTAGGACCATGTGAATGGGGTTCATTTTATTATTATTTATTTTTTAGGCCAAAGACTAGGAAGAGGCTGCAATAAAAGTTATAGGATTATAAAGCCTAGGACTAGAAAAGAATTTAGAGATCCTCTATTCCAGTCTTTCTGTTCTATAGATAATGCTAAATAAGGACGAAAAGACATATACAGTCTAGGTTATAGTGTTTTTCTCATAATCTTGAAGAAATTGATGGCTAAAAAGAGCATGCTGAACACTGTATGCTACATAGGTTTATTGACCGTCTGCTCTGAGTTTATTTATTTATTTAGACTTGTGAGATATTAGTTCCAGGGATTGAACCTCAACAGTAAAAGCACAGAGTCCTAACTTCTGGGCCATCAGGGAATTCCCCTGAATTTATTTTAATTTTAGTCAGCTTTAGATGCATCAACTGTTGCTGGAAAAATAATATGACACACAAGAAAGCATTTTCTTGTCCTTTAGCTGTCAGTAATAACTATCAAGTCTGGCTCTGAAATTCATTGTCTTTCATTCATCAGAAAGATGAAGAAGATACTGCATAACATAAATTAAAGAGATTAGTTAGGTAATTTATAAGTTTGTATTAAGTAACTCTTCTCCTGGGTTAGAGCACTAACCTATCAGGAAACCTTGTATCTAGTCTTACCGTATGCCTTGAGTTAGTTTTGTTTTTCCTTTTCTGTTTGTAAACTGTAGCTCACTTTCAAATATAAATAACATTTTGGTGTGAAAATGCAGACATTAAAGGAAGAAAGTGTTTCTATAGGTTGATCCTAAATTTTTGAGTATATGAAATGATTTATATGCAAATATTGTCTTGCCTAAAAGAAATAGTTGTGGTTGCTTAATTTTCATCAGTCTGAAAGGTAGTTCAAAGCAGCTTTGGTTCATCTTGCCAAAGTCAGCCAGTTTCTTCATTGGCTGCTGTTAGAGCATATTGATGGAAAAGGCAATGGCAACCCACTCTAGTACTCTTGCCTGGAAAATCCCATGGACAAAGGAGCCTGGTAGGCTGCAGTCCATGGGGTCGCAAAGAGTCAGACATGACTGAGCGACTGCACTTTGACTTTCCACTTTCATGCATCGGAGAAGGAAATGGCAACCCACTCCAGTGTTCTTGCCTGGATAACCCCAGGGACGGCAGAGCCTGGTGGGCTGCCATCTGTGGGGTCACACAGAGTCGGACACAACTGGAGTGACTTAGCAGCAGCAGCAGAGCATATTGGAGTAATGATCACGCTCATCCCCCTTGGCTTAGTCTGTGAAGGCCTCATGTCACACCAGGGAGTGGGAATACCCACAGAACCTTCGAGAACAGGCTTTGTCACTTGCCACTGTTAGCAGTCATGATAATTAAAAAAATTTAAGAAAATAGGATAGTCAAAAAGTCGGACTTTGATCTTTAAACAAAAGTTCATCTTGTTTGTTACATCTTGTTATAAATAGGACTGTGGGAGGAAAACATAAATTTTAGGATATCTTCTGTGTCATTTAGAATAGCTACTCACCTGAATGAGAGAAGTGCTGATTGTTTCAGAGTAGCAGAGCAAGAGGAGTTGAGGGGTGGTTCGGTTTCAGGGCTTTACAAAGCTGTATTGATATTTGGGGGTAGAAATGCTTTTTCTTTCCACATATTCATGAGTTTGTTTGAGAAGAAATGCTACTAAGTATTAATAACCTGAGAAGTTTTTCCTTACTTTTTTAGGAACAGTACCTTCATATGTTAAAGATTTTTCATGAACAGATTTCATGACACTTAACCATAATCCATATTCTCTGGATATCAAATGTCATCCCTGACATCCAGTCTGAATATTACTTAGTGTTTGTGTGACATTTGTGTTAGCAGCATGGACGGAATTCTGTATCTTGTGGTGTTTGGTGTGTATTATGTTAATTTTAGTGCTGAATTTTTTAAAGCTGTTCCATTTTAGTGGCTTCTGGAATGATAGGTAGAGCACTGTACTGTGGGTTCGTTAGTTTCCATTGCCCTTACATGAGCTTTGTTACTCTGTACAATTTGGTGCCTCTTACAGTTTCAGGAGTCGAACGGGAAAATTGCATGTTAAAGGTTGTGACAAATAGATTGTCTTTATTTCCTTCTCTCATACTACTTTACAAATAGAGTCACTTTTTTTCTTAACATTCATTGGAAACACCACATTATTTGAAACATATTCTTTGACAGTCATTCATGTATCAATGCCTTTTAACATTTTTAAATATTTCAAGATTTAGTATGTCCAAAACCCCTGTAAAGAATTTTGTCCACTGTATATAATATGGGTTTTGGTCTGAATAGTAATAGATATGTTTAAATTTTAATTGAGTTAAAATTGATCAGACAGTGTATATTCATTGAACAAAAAATTTTTATAATGGGGAAAATCAGACATTTGAGAGGAAAAGAAAGTACTGTAGCCAACCAAGATTTGACAGCATACATTTTCTTATACTCTCATTTCTCTTGCCTTTTTATCCTTTGAGAAGATTCTTAAAATTCTAGGTATGCTGCCTTATTATTATTATTATTTTCAGTGACTTAACTAAAAAAGTGTGTGTAATGGCAGTGAACAGAAACTACAATCTAAACATTTGCTCATTAACTCATAATGTATAGTAGTCTGATGTGATGTGTAACCAACAAAGGTTTCAAATGTAGAAACATGAAAGGTTCCTTAATTATCTGAAGTGAATTAGTAAAAAGTATTCTCTGGAATTTTGTTTTGAAGTCTCTTAACTCAGTTTTTTCCATTGAGATTTTTGTTTTTGTACCTCTAGTAACTGCTCCTGGGTATTCAGATTTTTATATTTATGTATGTACTCCAGATACATTATTATCTTTTTGAGAAAGATGTTAGTTGACTTAGCCAGTTTCTAGGAATATAAAAGGAAATATAATATTTTGTTTCTAACTATTATTCACACTGTGATGTTACAAATATTAGGGACCTGAGCAGATTCCCACTTCAACCACAGTGCTTTTCTTAAGCATAGTTCATCTCTACATACATATCCTATGTGAAAGAAAATTTAGAGCCCTCCTTTTTAAAAAGCTTTCTTGCTTTGCATAAAACTTGAAAGTATTTAATTTCAAAGTTATATTGATATTAAAACATAGATTCAGTCTTGTCTTAAAAGTGTATTACAATTTATTTCTTGCCATTTTTGTGTAAAATTTACAGAAAGAGTGTTACACCGTGCGCTCCAAAGGTAATGTCTCATTACTCTAAGGCTCTCTCTCTTTCTTTCTTTACCTTTATTTATCTCTTTAATCCTGTTGTTATATGCATTAAGAAAAAAACTTTCTGCTTGATCTGTGGCAGCAGTACATGTAAAATAAGTGTGTTTTATTGTTCATAGTAAATCCTGGGAAGTATAATTTTAATTTCAGTGGCCTGTTACCACCAAGTTCCCACACATCTTGGGGACTGGGGTATATTGTATATAATGGTTTATATCTCATTTCAGTACAGAACTGTTACTTTCTGTATAAGGCCAAAATCTGCTTTGATAATGGTAAAAAAAAAATGTAGTTTCTTTTTTTGCAGTATCAGTCATACTTTTCTGTTTCTAGGATTTATGAGATTTAGATGAACCCTTGTGCATGTATTTTTAAAGCAGATTCAGAGGTGAAGGGAACTGGAAAATCAGTATCTGAGTGACAGTAGAAAATGGAAATGTGAAAATATTGGAAGCTTTTCTAACTTGAAATGTTTTTGTGGTTATTTCTCCTTCAGGTGTGTTTTCATAAGCATGTATAAACTTACATATTTATGATAGCCCCTGGCTTTAAGGTCTTAACTTACTGGGCATATGTTATCACTACATTGGTCCTTACAGCTGTATAGTTTTGAAACATCAATTAAGAATTGGTGGGGTGAGGTCTCGTTGTCTATTTTAGTAGAATTGAAGGGCTTGGACCAAGCATATAATTTTTTTCCCTTGCCCATCAGCCCAATTCCAGTAAGCCTGCTTTACCTTGGAATTTCTGCTGTTAGAATGTGGGCTGAGAACTCCAGAGGGCTTCTTTTTGTTAAGCTACTTCCAGTATTCTTATTATATAGCCTAACCCAATTAGATCATAAGTTTGTATTTCTGCATCCTGAATTGCAGATGCGAGTAATAGACTTAGTTATTCACACCTGTTTAGGCACAGTAGGCCAGTTGAAATTTATCCTTGAAAGAATTGCTCTTGTTTTCATTTGTTTTCCTTGCTAGTGCACTAAAGGTTGAGTTTGTGTTCAGTTCTCACTTGAATTAAAAACAAGACTTGAATCTGTCATACAGGTTCTATTCTCAAATTGAGTTTCAAGTAGTATTTTGCTGCATCACTGCAGTAAGTTCAAATTTTTAATTACACCATTAGTTCCAAAGATTTGCCCTAAGGTGGTTTTTACAGCACTTCTATTAACCAGGGTGCAAACTGAATTGGATTCTGTATGTTTTAAGAAAATATATAGACTTTTCCTCAATACCAGAATATCTGAGAGTTGTGAGAGAAAGGCCCAAGGAAGAGAAATATATCTAATTAATACATCATTGTTTTTACTGCTACATGTTTGAGACTGAACCTTTACATTATAGAACATTTTTTACCTTTAAAATTGTTATCTCGTTCCATCTTTCATACAGTGGAATCACTGTCTAGCATATGTCCTAATTTTTACTGTCTTTACTGTGCTTGGTAAAGTTGCGTAATTATGGGAAGCACATTTCTGTATTAAAGTTACTGTCAGGATAGTTTTTGGATGCTCCTTTCATGATTTAAGCATCAGTGCCTAACCGTTTGCTACATTTTCTTTTCTTCTGTTTTTATTCATTTTTATGGTTACATTGGCTTCAACTACCACTTCTCAATCTTCTAGGGAAAATTTGAGACTAGTGGTTTTAAAACTCAAGATTCCCTTTAAAATTCTGCCACTTCTTGAGTTGATATTTTAATTTTTTAAAGCTAAACTGTAGTACTGTTACAGAACTAAAAATTCTTAATGTAAATATATGTGTTATATTTCCTGATAGAATAATGCTTTTTAGTATTGAAGGCTAAAATTATGTTTTATTGACTTATATTCCTTAGAATTTCCTTAAAATGATAATAAAAATTGACATTAGAGCTTCTAGTACAAGTGACTGCTTTCACATGGTCTGATAATCCAGTGACGATTCTCTCAAATACTATTTCTCTTTCTTATAAACTAAGATGTTTGTGATAGAGTCTAGTTATCTACTTTTGAATTTTTTTCCACTATATAATTCACATAGTCTGAAGATGTGTGAAAATGCTATGGGAAAACCAGCTTGAGTTCAAAATGCCTTAACCATAATATACCCCCTAGGCTTCCCAAGAGTGGCTGTCTGCCAATTTGTGACTGTAAAGCAAGCAGTTGGATGTTTTTGGGCCATGGAAATGTAAAGTACCTGTAATGTTATCCACGATTACTTACTTTGTGGTCAGAAGTGTTGGCAGATGGAAAATTTTGTTCCCTATTGCGTTTTCTGAGTTGTTTTGAGTGGCAACTTAAGTGAAGCAAGAGGGGCAGGAAGTTCTAAAAACGGCTGTTGAGGCCTACCTCCAGCTACCTGCCTAAAAGATGCAGACTCAGTATGAAAAATAACTAGTAGAAAAACTCACTTAAGTGTGGGGGGGGCACTTGTTAAGTGTTGATCACACTTTTCTTTCCATAAGCAAATGGCTAGATGTTTTTTATTCTTGTTTAATTATCTTGATAAGTTTTGAGTTTGTTTTTGTTTTTGTTATTGTCATTGTTTCGGATTTGAGAGTAACTTTAATTTTAATGTATATTTATACTGTATATTTCAAACCTATTTCACATATATGTATATATATATAGTCTTCATATTGGAGAGAGAAAAATTTGTAATGCATTGTCATCTTGAGGGTTTTTTTAATCAGTAAAATGACTACTATTGCTGTTTTTAAGCTTATTAAGTTTAGGTGTATATCATGTTTAACTTTTTCCCCTTTTTATCTTTACTTCTTTGTTCTCTACATGCTGTGCTTTTAAACCCTTCTGCTCTGTACACCTGAACACCTGGTTTCTGCCATCTTCTTTGTGTTGATATTTGTTGCACAGTACCACAAAACCTGCTCCACACCTGGATGGGTAAGAGTTACATTCTTAATATTTTGGGGAGGTGTGCTGGTGGCCAGTCCAACCAATTAGACCGTAGTGAACCCTCAAGGGGGCACTCTTGACCTCTGGTTTATTCTCTCATAGCCAAGCTCTCCCCTAAGGATCACAGGATGCAGTAGTCTTGAGACCACGGATGGTGTCTCAGTATCAAGTGCAATCTGATTGGTACACTCTCTACTGTAAAATAGTTAAGAATCATTGTTTTAAAAGCAGAAAACTAAGGCCCAGTTTGAGCAAGGTTTTTTTTTTTCCTTTTATGAAGCAGAACTTCTAATTTCCTTCTAGTTGCTTCATACATCAGACACTTTTATTTTCAGGTCTGTGGACATGTCATTTACAATTGTCTTGATTACTAATCTTGGCTTAACTATCATCAAACCAGTTTTTCTTGAATTTGTATTGTGACAGGGTGCATGTTGTCTTTGGACTAGTTATTTCTGGTTTTGAAGTGATCGAACAAATTGAAAATCTGAAAACTGATGCTGCAAGTAGACCGTATGCAGATGTACGAGTTATTGACTGCGGGGTGCTTGCCACAAAGTCAGCAAAAGACGGTAAGAGTGTTTTGAGTGCAGAGGGAGCTAGGATACAGGTAACACTTGTTGAAGACTATAACTTAAAGATACCTCCTAGATTTCAGTAGTGGAAGAAACTCCTACGAGTAATATACCAATATCCCTGATGCCTCCACATCATAGCCTGTATCCAATCCATCAGAAATCTTTCCAACTCTGACTTTCTCTTTTTACTTCCCCTGTTGTCACCTTGGTCCAAACCCAAATATCTTTTACCTGGGTTATTCCAATAGCCTCACCACAGTTCACTTTGCCTCTGTCATTGCTTCTGTATAATCTTTTCTCAGTAATAATAGCTTCGTAACTGGTCTTCTTGCTTCCACCTGACCCTCCTCAGTCCTCAGCAGCAACCAAAGCCAGCTTCTCCAAGGGTTCCCTCTCTGTCAACCAAAACTAAAGTCTTTACTGTGGTTTGTAAGGGATTCTGGCTTTTTGCTGTTTCTCTAATCTCTCCATATTCATTGTCTTCCCAGCAGTGTTAATCTTTACTCAAACATGCCAGACACTTGGGGACTTTGTGCTAGCTGTTCCTTCTATCTGGAATACTCTTTGTTCAGATACCTGCATGACCCCTGTCCCTCACTTCTTTCAGGTCTCTGCTCAAATGTTATCTTAAATTACCTTGACTTGCCTTGTTCCCTTTACTCTGTGTTTTCCTCCCTCTTCTTTAAGCATTTATCATTTGTTATATTAGGTAGTTACTTATTTTCTTATCTGACTGAACTAATATATAAACTTCACGAGGGCTTTGTTACCTTACAATCTCACCAACAAGTTGTATTATCAACTTGAAAAAAAGTTTATTTAAATTTTTAGTGGGCTTTATATAAAACATGTTTTATAATACTTGGTAATCATTTCTTTTTACTCTGAAAGGTGGGCAGTGAAATCCAGTACTAATACTTTTATTACTATTTATTAAAAGTTTTTGAGAAAAAAAGGAAGAAGCCAACTCATTCAGAAGTCTCGGATTCCTCTTCCAATTCCTCATCCTCTTCAGAATCATCCTCAGAAAGTGAAATTGAACATGAGAGAAGCAGAAGAAGGAAACATAAGAGGAGACCAAAAGTTAAACATTCTAAAAAGAGACGAAAGGAAGCAAGCAGTTCAGAAGAGCCAAGAAATAAACATATAATAAGCCCAAAAGGGTAAGTGTGAGACACCAGGGTAGTCTTACCTAGAAAACAAACACCCTGGAATGGGAACAGTATGTGTGATTCTGTAAACTTATCTTTGTTACCTATTGTTGAAAAGGATAGTATTTTAGGAAGTTTATATTGAAATGTTGCAAATCTAAGGGTAGCACAGATGTTTTATATCAAAGATTTATGCATTTGTAGGTAAAAACAATCCCTAAAACTCTTAAAGAAAGGATCATTTGGCAATTCTTGTATCAGAGTTTTAGTGCAGTGACTGTTTCACTCACTCATGTTTTATATGTTCTGTTTATGAAAATTGTGTTAACCTTTTTAGTGGGATTTGCAAGGTATCAGTACTTTTGCTGTTAATTATGTTATTATTTAATACTAAAAATTTAGATATACACATTTTAATTGGTGATTTGATTGTTCTTTCTAAGTCATTCTGAGAGGAGTGATACCAATGAAAAAAGATCTGTTGATTCAAATGCCAAAAGGGAAAAGCCTGTGGTCCGCCCAGAAGAGATTCCTCCAGTGCCCGAGAACCGATTTTTACTGAGAAGAGATATGCCTCTTGTCACAGTGGAGCCTGAACCGTAAGGATGATTAACCTACATGTTTTTGTTTCTCTGACTGATAATTCCTGTCACCTCATTGCAGGTGCACACTCATTTATTGAGCGTGACCCATAGTCAAAGCACTTTGAAATATACTGTGGGAGATACTGGATTCATGAATGCCATGGACCCTATCTTTCAAAATTCGTATTCTACTAATAGAAAAAGGGAATTTGCCAAGTTGACCTGGGAGAGTTCTTAGTGGAGATCTGGGAAGATTTCTTTACTAACTTCATTTACTTAGCCTTTCATTAGAGGGTGAGATTTTGGTTACCAGAACAGAGGGTTAGTTGAACTCTTTGGGTCCAGTCAGGTTTTAAAACATACTCCAATTAGTAGTGCAAAATTATTGCATGGTGATTTGGGATATAATTTAGTACCATATGTTATTATTGTTAACTTACTCAGTGATAACTCCTCTATATTAGAAAAGCTAAAATGTAGCTTTAGATTTGGTCTCAAAAAATAGTGCTTAATGTATTTTGTGTGTTACACTCAAGTTTAGAATTGTTAAGAGAAATGTTGTATGACTAGAAATACCATAAAGTGGTTGGGGTAATTGGCAATTGAGTTATTTTGAAGTCTGAAAAGTTATAGAGATGTCCCTGTTCACAGTTAAGTCTCTATATAAGATTATTGTTTAGACCGTTAGATATTTTAAAATTCTAAGAATTCTGTCTTATGAACAAATCTTAAAATACAAAACACCATTCATTGATCAAATCCATCTAGTTTCCAGAAAGTAGGAAACTTGAAAGGTCAATTTCAGTGTCATCTAGTAGGAGTTGGCAAACTACAGTCCTCCGTGGGCTAAATTCAGCCTCTTGTCTGGTTTTGTGCAGCCCATGAGCTAAATGTGATTTTTATGTTTTTAAATGTTTGTGGAAAAAAATCAGAAGAATAATAATATTTTGTGATATGTGAAAATTGTATGAAATTCAAATTTCAGTGTCCATTAAATTTTACTGGAACACAGCCATATCCATTTGTTCACTATTTTCTTGGGCCGTTTTTATGCTATAGCAGCAGGATTGAGGAGTTGCAGAGAGTTTGTATGTGGTTTGTATGTCATTGGTATATATGCTGTTCAGTGCACTACACATCACAGTGTATTATATTTCAAATTTCATTGATAAAACATTTGTGAAAACTTGTTTTCTTTTTGTTACATAATCATCTTTAATTTTCTTCTTGGCCTAGAAATCCTAAAATACTTTCTCTTCGACTTTTAAGAAAAAGTTTGCTGACCCCTATTATCTGGTATTTTTTTTAAGTAGTTTATACCACTGTCTTGTATTTATGGTTGAATATCATTGGTGAGTTTATTTGGTCATTGCTCCTCTTTGGTTACATAATATCTTTGGAAGTTATATCCTGCAGAATAATTTTAAATCATAATTGGTAAATAGTTGTGTCATAACAAAGATAGCAAGTTGATCTATTTCATTAGAATGCTTGAGATTTGATCAGTCACTTGGGAGCTAAAATTAATGTGCTAAGAATGCAAGATATGCAATATGAAAGGATAAGAAACAGGGACTGACAGCCTTATAGAGCTTGCCATCTTACTGAATTTGCCAGCAGTTAAGTTCTTTATCGGAGAAGGCAATGGCACCCCCACTCCAGTACTCTTGCCTGGAAAATCCCATGGATGGAGGAGGCTGGTGCACTACAGTCCATGGGGTCTCTAGGAGTTGGACACAACTGAGCGACTTCACTTTCACTTTTCACTTTCATGCATTGGAGAAGGAAATGGCAACCCACTCCAGTGTTTTTGCCTGGAGAATCCCAGGGACAAGGGGAGCCTGGTGGGCTGCCGTCTATGGAGTCGCACAGAGTCGGACACGACTGATGCGACTTAGCAGCAGCAGCAAGCTCATTACCACTTATACTTTGTTTAGCAGAAGCTGGATTCTACACTTGCTCTAATTCATTTGTTCTCATGTTCAGCTGCACTTCAGTGTAATTTGGCAAGCTTTCAAAAATACCAGTTTCTGGGCCATACAACAGAGTAAATTGGAATGTTGTGGGGAAGGAGGTGGAGAGTGGCAACGTTGGATCAGCCATGTAAAAGATACCAGATGAACATTAATTCATGCTGAACAGTTAGAGGCAGGTCATTTGGTTCAGTGATGTGTTCTTCATGAGGAAAATGAGGTAAACAGTTGTCTACCAAGAGTACCGGCTTCTTTCATTGTGAGAATCAAATGATATCATGAATATGAAATAACCGAAAAAACTATAATATACTTTTTAGTAAGGTTTTCTTATAGTGGCATTGTATGTTTATCTGGAGCCAGATTCCTGGCTGGGAAAACCCTGTTATATCATGGTTGTAAAAGTCATGTTTCATTCCTCTATGTGACGTTGGACAACATTCTTAACTGTAATCTTAAAATTCTTTATTTTTAAAAAGGAGTTGATAATAGTACCTACCTCATAGTATTGTTATGAGAATTAAATGAACTAATAATGCCTTTAATGATATCTGTTAACATTTATTTAAAGGATTTTTTTGATGAGAACCTACTTATAGCACAGGAAACTCACTCAGTATTTTCTGTAATGGCCTATCTGGGAAAAGAATTTCAAAAAAGAGTGGATATATGTATATATAAATAACTGATTCACTTTGCTGTACACCTGAGACTAGCAAAACATTGTAAATCATCTGTACTCCAATAAAGATTTAAAAAATAACAGAGGATTTGCTTAGAAAATTAGGTCATGTGGAGTGCCTCATTCTATAAAAGTGTTAGATCTAAGTGAACTGTTATTGTATTAAAGGAACATAAATTCTCCGTTTACACACTGAGAAAACTGCCTAGCATTTGTTTATTTTTAATTTTCAATCTTCTTTTCCAGGAAAATTCCTGATGTTACACCCACTGTAAGTGACCAGAAACCATCTGTGTCAAAGTCTGGACGGAAGATTAAAGGAAGGGGCACAATTGTATGTGTGTTAAAACTTAATTTTTTTCAAATTAGTTATCTGAGCAGTAAAATGTTTTTACCTGTAGGCAAATCCTAGCTTTAATCTTAGGCATAGTCCAAAGTCTGTCCAGGGAGCTAGCTGTATTCTCTTAAATTAATATGTGGCTATGCGAAGGCACTGCTGTTAGATCAGTGTTTATTGCTATGTTTGAATGGGTTTAAATATTGAAATGAATGTGAAATAGTATGTTCAGAAATCTTAGTATATTGAATAAGCTAATGAGTATAACCATTAGGACTTCTAAGGAAAAGTTTATGTGTGATTACAGGTGAATATCTGCCTTTCCTATTTCTTTTAGTTTGATTTAACTTTATACCATCATTATGGTACTTCAGTTATTATTGCATTTAAATGGCATCCAAGATTGAGTCTTATGCTTACCTGTCCTATAGCAGATTACAGTTGGGAAGTATTTTTTAAATAGTTATTCCTAACTTTGTTTTTAAAGCGCTATCACACACCTCCAAGATCAAGATCCTGTTCTGAATCAGATGATGATGATAGCAGTGAAACTCCTCCTCACTGGAAAGAAGAAATGCAGAGATTAAGAGCATATAGACCACCTAGTGGAGAAAAATGGAGTAAAGGAGATAAGTAAGTAAAAGTATAATCCTATCTCTGCTATATTTTAAGTCTTAAGGGGATAGAGACATACTTCTGGGTTTTTCACTAAAGATTTATATTTAAAATTAGATTGTGACCAGAGAATACATTTGGGAATGCTTGATGAAATGGAAGGAGGGCTGATTGGCTTTGGATACTTTTAAATCAAAATTCTATTTTCTCTCACAAGACCATTACCCTACTGAATTTCTTAAAGATTTCTTGTTTAATTTTAGCAATAATCAGGACTTTATTTTTTTTAACTTACATAGCAGATTCTCTCATAGCCTCTTTTTTTGTAGTCACTGATGGTAGATAAAAAAATTTGTAGCCATTGTGTGTGTTAACTTCTGACCCTAGGGACTGTTGCTTCTTCAGCAGTGTACCCATCTCTTGTCTTCAGTGACACTCCACAGTGGAATATCTATTTTAGAAGTGGGGCTGGCCCCAGAATAGCTAGTGCAAAATATACCAATGGGACCCTGTGTAGAATTCTCTTTCTCTGTGGCCATCCAATGGAATGGTTCAGAGTTCAGAGAAGGAGGACAAGGTGTGTGATCTGCTGTGTGCAAGTGGTATGGATATGGTAGCACTGAGAACAGTTTTGAGCTCTGACATTAGCACTGATATTGTAAAGCCTGCATCTTAGTTTTCATGTACTTTTCCCCCAATTTCTGTACTAAGTAGTTTAACTAAAACCTTAAGGAAAAGTCTATGATCACCCCTATGATCCTGAGATAAAACAATAGTCATGCTAGTTTTAAGAAGAGGCAGGCCTCCCTGATAGCTCAGTGGTAGAGAATCCACCTGCCAGTATAGGAGAAACGGATTCAATCCCTGATCTGGGAAGATCTTACACGCCTTGGAGCAACTAAGCCTGTGTGCCACAACTGTTGAGTCTGTGCCTGGGAGCCACAACTACTTAAACCCATGTGCACTAGAGCCTGTGCAAGAAAAGCCACCATAATGAGAAGCCCATGCACTGCAACTAGAGAGTAGCCTCCACTTGCCACAACTAGAGAAAGCACATGCAACAAGGAAGACCCAGCACAGCCAAAAATAAATAAGGTTATTTTTTAAAAAAAGAAAGAAAAAGAGGATTGTCAGGAATTCCCTGGTGATCAAGTGATTAGGACTTGGAGCTTTCACTACCAGGTCCCAGGTTCCATCCCTGGTCGGGGAACTAAGATCTCACAAGTCATGCAGCCAAAAAAAAGGGAGGCTTCTCTTAAAGTTTTGGCAGTTATCCTGTATCTACAGAGAATCAGCAAATTGTTTGGGAATTTGATTTGACTCCCTCAGAAATTATTCCTGGAGGCAGAGCATTATTGAGCAGATCAAAGCCAGGAATGTGGTAGGTGAGCAGTGCTTTTGTAATTAGTTGGTTTGCTTTTCAAAACTATTTTCCTATCAAATTTGAAAATTCCTGATTTGACTCTGGAAAAATCCTTTTGTAAGTGAATCTGTTAACAGTTATTTCTTTGAAGTTTTATAATTTCAGGACCAGGCCTATCAACTATTTGCTTTATCCTTCCTACATGTGCTTAAAGCATTGATAGAGTTAGTACTTGGTTGTTAACTAGGCTTTTGTTGATGCCTAGTATTGACAACAAATGTGTTTTAATTTTAAAGCTTAGAAAACATGCTTGTACATAACTGCCTGCATATTATGTCCTTTTTATAGGTTAAGTGATCCCTCTTCAAGCCGATGGGATGAAAGGAGCTTGTCCCAGAGATCCCGATCGTGGTCCTATAATGGGTATTATTCAGATCTGAGTACAGCAAGACACTCTGATGGTCACCATAAAAAACGCAGAAAAGAGAAAAAGGTTAAGCATAAAAAGAAAGCTAAAAAGCAGAAACATTGCAGAAGGCACAAACAGACTAAGAAAAGAAGGATTGTTGTACCGTCTGACATAGAATCCTTAAAATCTTCAACCCGACGAGTGAAATCCTCATGTGATAGAGAAAGGAGATCTCATTCTTCCTCGTCTTCATCTCATCACTCGTCCAAGAGGGATTGGTCTAAATCTGATAAGGATGACCAGAGCTCTTCAACGCATTCCAGCAGAGACTCATACAGATCAAAATCTCACTCGCAGTCTTATTCTAGAGGAAGCTCAAGATCAAGGACTGCCTCAAAATCTTCATCACATTCTCGAAGTAGATCAAAGTCCAGATCTAGTTCTAAGTCGGGGCACCAAAGAACAGCATCAAAATCACCAAGAAGAACAGCCTCTCAGTTAAGTGAAAATAAACCTGTTAAAACAGAACCTTTAAGAGCAACAGTGACACAAAATGAAAATGTTGTAGTACAACCAGTGGTGGCAGAAAATATTCCTGTTATACCACTGAGTGACAGCCCCCCTCCTTCAAGGTGGAAGCCTGGGCAGAAGCCCTGGAAGCCCTCTTATGAACGAATCCAGGAAATGAAAGCTAAAACAACCCATTTGCTGCCCATCCAAAGCACTTATAGTTTAGCAAATATTAAAGAGACTGGTAGTTCATCATCCTACCATAAAAGAGAAAAAAATTCAGAAAGTGATCGTAGTGCTTATTCAAAATACAGTGATAGAAGTTCAGAAAGTTCACCAAGGTCAAGGAGCAGATCTTCTAGGAGTAGATCTTATTCCAGATCATACACAAGGTCTCGAAGTTTAGCTAGTTCACATTCACGGTCTAGGTCTCCCTCATCTAGATCTCATTCACGAAATAAATACAGTGACCTTTCACGGTGTAGTAGATCATCTTCATACTCTTCTGTTAGCAGTGATGATGGAAGACGAGCCAAGAGAAAATTTAGATCCAGTGGGAAAAAAAGTTATACCTCAAATAGAAGGCACAGCAGCAGCTCTGAAAAAGCACTTCGTAACAGATATGTCAAAGGCAGAGCCAAGTCTTCATGTCATAGAAAGTACAGTGAAAGCAGATCATCTTTAGATTACTCTTCAGACAGTGAACAGTCAAGTGTTCAGGTTACGCAGTCAGCCCAGGAGAAGCAAGTCCAAATGGAAGTGAATAATAAACAAGAGAGAAACAGAGATGACAAATCTAGGCCTGAACGGGAATGCCCTCATTCAAAAAAAAGAACTTTGAAAGAAAATCTTTCTGATCACTTTAGAAATAGCAGTAAGCCCAAAAGGAAGAATTATGCTGGGAGTAAATGGGACTCTGAGTCAAATTCTGAACGAGATGTAACTAAAAACAATAAAAATAGTCCCCGGCCATCTTCTGATAAGGAGGAAGGTGAGGCCACTTCGGATTCTGAGTCAGAGTCTGGTGAAATTCACATCAAAGCCAAACCCACAACTAAGTCTTCAGCAAATACTTTACTGCCTGATGGTAACAGTGCCTGGAAATCAAGCAAACAGCGCTCCTTAACCTCTGATTCTGAGGAATTCTATTCCAATTCAGAAAACACTAGAGGAAAGCCACACAAGCATAAACACAGCTCAAAGGAGAATATTAAAAGGGAACACACCAAAAAAGCAAAAGAGAAATTAAAAGGGAAAAAAGATAAAAAGCACAAGACTCCAAAACGAAAACAAGCATTTCACTGGCAGCCTCCACTAGAATTTGGTGAAGAGGAGGAGGAGGAGATTAATGAAAAGCAAGTTACTCAGGAGGCGAAAGAGAAAAAGCAAGTTTCTGAGAACAGTGAAACCATAAAAGAAAATATTCCCCAAACTAAGAAGCCCTGTGAAGACAGCAGCCTTTCAGGTAAACATAGCACAACAGTGTCATCAGATATTGACCAGTCTACTAAAGATGGTGTTAAACTCAGCACTTCTCCTGTAACCGTAAACACTGATGAAAATGTAGTCCGTTCTCCCCCAAACATTCAGCATATTGAAGAGAGCATCCCAAGCGGAGCAGAGGATATGCTACAAGCAGATGACAACATGGAGATTTGCACTCCTGATCGGAGCTCCCCAGGAAAGGCCGAGGGGACTTCCCCTCTAGGAAATTCAAGGCTTGATACCCCAGATATAAGCATTGTTCTAAAGCAGGATATGGCAGCAGAGTATCCTGAGGCAGAGTTGAGCAAACAGGAAAGCAGTATGTCAGAAATCAAAATGTTGGGTGAGATGGGCAAACAGGAGAGCGGCTCTGCCAGCTTGACCAGTGCTGTAGAAAGTACTATAAAGAACGAGGTAGCTGAGAAAAGCCAGACGAGCCTTGTGGATAATAAATGGAAGCCCCTGCAAGGTGTGGGGAACCTTGCAGCACCATCTGCTACCACATCTAGTGCTACGGACGTTAAGGCACTGACTGCTATGCCTGAAATGAAACCACAGGGTTTGAGAATAGAAATTAAAAGCAAAAATAAAGTTCGGCCTGGGTCTCTCTTTGATGAAGTAAGAAAGACGGCACGCTTAAACCGGAGGCCAAGAAATCAAGAGAGTTCAAGTGATGAACAGACACCTAGTCGAGATGGTGATAGCCAGTCCAGGAGTCCAAGTAGATCTAGAAGTAAGTCTGAGACCAAATCAAGACACAGAACAAGGTCTGTCTCCTATAGTCACTCAAGAAGTCGATCGAGAAGTTCCACATCATCTTATCGGTGAGTGTTACTCTCTTTTTGTCTCCCAAGCAGAGTCCGTTACCATTTTGTTTGGAAGAACATCAGAGTTAGGGACAAGACCACTGTTTCCAAATACCTGGGAGGAAATAAGGAGAAGGCTTGTGCTATGTGACTCACAGAGCAGACTGAAGACACAGGGAGTAGAGATTTCAGGGGAAGAAGTTTGGGCTCAGGGTAAACAACTATTGCTGTTAGTTAAAGCTCCCTGGTATTTGCAGTGTGTTGCCATGATAAGGGACAGGGTCTCCATCTTTAAAGGTGTAAGCCCACTCTCTGCTATCAGTCATACCTTAGAAGGGAATCTTGCATTTACTGCTGGGGACCAGCCTCAGCAGAGTCCAGGGATACCCTCAAGATGAACGGCATCGGCAAATGAATGACACGGGGAGGCCAAGCTTCAGTGAGCGAGGCCCATAACTTTATTTTCAAAAGGAGCTTTATACCCTGACTTGTACATAGAGGAAAATGAAAGATGCAAGGTCATGCAGAGTCAGCCCAAACACTCCAGCAGTTTTGCCCTTATCGAAACCAGGGTGTTTTTCTGTATGCCTTTCCATAAACAAGGGTCTTATGCTGTGTACATTATCTTCTGGCCTGGAGGCCTGTTGACATTTTATGACCCTTTTTTGATAAAAGGTTGATCAACCAGAAAACTTGTTTTCCCTTGAAATGTTTTTTCTTTATATTTCTAATCTGTGTCAGCCTCAGAAAGTACTAAACAGTTATATTTTCATGGAGCAAAGGTACAGTGGGTCACAACAAGGAAAGAACTTATTAGCTCAAAGGTCTGATGTGGTTAATACCAAGGCTACTACTTGTTTTTCTTACATTGCAACTACATTAACTAATGCACTCCCAGGTGCACAAGGGATAAGGGATATGGGAACTTGGCAGCAAGCATTGGCCCAATAATGAAGCCCTTTACCAGTACTATTCTAATAATTTTTCACCCCTTAAAGGGCTCTATGCCCATTAGGACTTTTAGAATGTTTAGGCTTCCCGTGCCTTTCATGGTTGGGAAGTTGTGAACAATCATGTGCGTTAGTTGTAAGAGTAAGGAAAAACCTGTGAAGCAAGCTAGAATGCCAACAGAGGGGTTAGAATAGAAGTATTCCTTTCATGCCCAGGAGACTTATTAACTTAGAGTCCTAAGTTGATTTTCTCCAGAGAAAGGTGGTCGGGGATAGCCCCCTGCTAATATCAGAAGAGTGGTTGAAAGGCATAATATAGTAAACAGTAGACAGACAGATTTTGGTTTCGGGGTAGATGCTCAAGCAGGTCCAGGGAATCCCTCGAGTCCTGATCTGCCTTTGCCTGTCAGGTCTTCTCTGCATGACCTTTGTCATGGGTGGGATCTCTCGTGGGGGCTCCTGGAACATTTACGGAATATGTAGGATTTAGAAATCAGTAATTTAACCCTCCATTTTATACGAGTGGAAGGTGAGGGCCAGAGAGACCAAGTTGGCTGCCCCAAGACATGCATCTAGTTGATCTTTATTCAGGGGGCAGGAAATGGTAAAAAAGTGATCATCTTTTGATTGATTGATTGATTTTTGGTTCAAGTTACATCTAACTTTTGTCATTGACATAGACTGGATAATGCAGAGAATGAGCATTTTTACAACTGAAAAAAGTGATGGTGGTATGAAGTTAATAACTAATTTGTATTCTTTTCTTGTAAACTTTTCATGGTTTTTACCTCACTGTCTCTTACTCATATCCTTTATTATTTTGTGCTTGATTTTCATCACTTTAACTTGAAATAGACTAAGAATCTTTAACTTTTTTCTTCCTAGTTTTTTTTTTCACTTACCCAGATTTCTTTAAAAATAGGAAACAACATTTACCATCTATAATAACCATCTCCCACTTACTCTTAAATTGCTTGCAGTATGTAGTCTGTGCCTTCCTCCCCTCATCTCACTCAGCTGACTTAAGATTTTCAGGTATTTCTGCATGGCCAGTGCCAGGGCATGTTTTCAGTCCTTCTGGAAGCACTCTGCTGGCTCTCCTCATCCCTCAGACCATTCCTGCTTGAGTGTGGGCTTCTCTTCCTCGGGCTCTGATTCACGGCAAGCCCCAGAGAGCTGGTGAATTCTGGCCTTTTCTCTCTGGGTTCATATTCTAGATGCAGGTGCCTGTTTAGCTTCTGCAGTCTGCTGCTGTCTGCTCATTGTCTACCTGGCATTCACCCTCAGATAACTCTGAGCTGTTGGTGGTTCTGGTCACTGTCACCTTCCTTCCTACCCCTGCATTTGGAGTGGGTAGTGTTTCATTTCAGAAATGCTGAGAATTTTGCTCTTAAGTTGAGCAGCTCACAGGTGGTAGATTTGAGATAGCTGAACTGTGCCTCCCTATTTTGGTTACCCACCCGGGCCTGACTCCCCTTCTGGCCTGTGAACTTGGTGGAATCAAGGACTGTTTGCTACTCATCTTTTAGCCACCTCACAGAGTTACCCTGTAATTGTTTGAGTAAATGACTAGAATCTTATGAGAATAGAATGTCTTTGCAAATAAACTGCACCTGTCTTCCAGAATGTAAGTATATACTAACTACAACCTGTAAAGATATTACGTAAGGAGCATATACACAGGGTTATTGTTCTGATCCTGAATGACAGGTACAAACTAGGTGGAAAAGGTTTGGGAGCCAAGTGAATGCAGGGTGGGGGCAAATTTGCATTAAGTTTCTTGTTTGTTTTATTAAATATTAAATAGGTATAAATTTTTTAATGATTGAGGTATAAAACATACAAATGATTAAGGTATAGAAAATAATTTTCTATCTTAAAAAATAGAGCTTTGACATAATAGAGCCCAACCTGAAGCTACCCTACTTTCTCTCTTCTCTCCAAGAGTTAAATATTATTCTAAACTTCTGTTATAATATTCTTGTTTTTCTTTGTTGTCTTTCTATAAATGTTTCTATCTATATATAATGTTTTTTGTTGTTTTCAAATAGAATCCTTTTTTTATATGTATAGATGTTCTACATTTGCCTTTTTCACTCAACATTATGTTCCCAAGATTTAACTGTGTTGATACATGTAAATGTAGTTAATTTTCCTACGTTAGGATATTTCAGTATATATCTGATAATTGTTTTAAAACCCATTCTGCTGTTAATGAGGATTTGGGTTGTTTCCTCTTGCTGGTATTACAGAAACGGCTCCTGTGAACATACCTGTATCAGCCTTTTCTGTTTTTTATTTATTTCATTCTGTTCAGTTTAAACTCTCATTAGCCATCTCTTGTCATACCTGCTGTGAGGAGTTTATGAGAGACCTTTCCAAAGACCTTTCCTCTATTGGGTTTTCCCACTCCTGCCCTACTAGTAATTAATTTTAACAGCATAATGAGTTAATATAATTATATTTTTTCCACTCTTAATTGTAGATCAAGAAGCTACTCTAGAAGTCGGAGCAGAGGGTGGTATAGCAGAGGCCGCACAAGGAGCCGGAGCAGTTCCTACCGCAGTTACAAAAGTCATAGGTGACCTCGTGAATCCCACCCTACAATGTGGTTTCCAGTCTATCTCCCTGCACAGGCAGAGCGGAGTAGCTGTTGAAAAGGGTCTTGTCATTGCTCAATACCAAACCAGTGTCCCACCTGTCTTCCCCTTCCCCACCCAGTTCTTTTCCCAGTGACTTTCTTTATGTGCACCTCATAGAAGAATTGTGTAAAACTTAAACCTTTCCTGTGAAACCCAACAGGCTTTAAAAAAAAAAAAATCCAGTATGCTTTTAATATGAGAAATGAAATAAATATAGCTGCTGGATTTCATTGTGTTTTCTCCTTAATGGGTAAATAAATGCCTAGATTTTTTATGTAGCCTGTCCTGATCCACAAATCGATGGTCCCTCATGTGGTTACTCTTAGGACGTCCAGCAGGAGCAGATCCAGGAGCAGCTCCTATGATCCTCACAGTCGGTCCAGGTATGGACAGGGCCTGGGAAACCACCCCTTAATTCCCTTTTTAAAGGTGTTGTATTTCATGGGAAAACATGTCTTTGACTTTTTAAAACAGTTTTTATTTGTTGACCCATTTTTCTCTAGTGTCAAAAGTGATAGTTGATGTCAAATTGTAATGGCAGGGGTTTATTGACTATAATTGCCTATAAGATGCACCAGATTCAATTGAACTAACTCAGTGTCAACTTTGTGATATTTTTCAATGCAAAAAAGAAATTAACGTTTTTCTGTTTAATGTGGTAAGTCTGATTTGGAGCAGTTATTAAATGTTTCCAGTACGTGTTATGCACATAATGTCTTCATTCTGTCATATAGTGCCCGTGTTCTATGAGGACACTTAAGAACCTAAAAAGAAATGGGAGTATATGAATATTTGAATGGGAAAATTTAGTGTTTGTTATTGCTGTTAAAGCAGGTCCTACACTTACGATAGCTACTATAGCAGAAGTCGGAGCCGAAGTAGAAGCCAGAGGAGTGACAGTTATCACCGAGGCAGAAGCTACAATAGGCGATCCAGGTGGGTCTCTGTTCTCTCAAGCACTGTAAGTTATTGCAGGCACTTGGGGTATGGGGCAATAGACTGCTATAGCAGAGAAAGCATCATCTTCTAAGGAGAGAAATTCTTCTTTCTCTTCTTGAATTTCTTCAGTCCAGAGGCAGTTACTGAAAGTGGGCTTTGTATTAAGAGTTGCTGGGTAGTGTTTATTGGTTGTGTTTAAACATTAAACATTTAAACATGTTTAAATCTAAAGTGCATTCTTAAATATTCACATATCCTTGGACAAAGATTTCTTTTGGAAGGAATAGAGAGAGAAGACCACTCAAACTGTGGCCCATTCTTTACGGTTACTTGCTAGAAATAACAGCCAATTTGTCAGTGTTTTAAATTTTAAAAAGGTAGTATTTTTTTTGTAATATGTAATAAAATGTCATAGTCACTTGCTTCAGTAGCAGGATTTGTGGCTTATATGGTTAAAAATGTCTTTTATGTGTTAATATATATTCATAGATATGTTTTATATAACATATAGTTATTGCAGAAGTCTTTTTGGTTACTTTTTGTGTATCTCTTTCCTGGTGGCTTCTGGTCTTGCCCTCCCTCACCACCACTGCTCTGCCCCGGTGCCTTGCGGTTACAGTCAGTGGTGCTTATAGAATTTCAGTGTGATACAGACACTCCCTTATTTGAAACTCTTCAAGTACACCCCAGTGACCTTAGGGGCAGGTCCACCATGCTCCTGAGTATTGCATGGAGGCCTCTCCACCTACCAACTCCAGCTTGGGCTTTTCTGTGTTCCCTGCACTAACATTCTGGAACCTTTATTTTCTGCCTAGAGATTCACATGCCCATTTCACCATCTCCCATCCCGCCTCTTGAAATAACCCACTCACTGCCCCTCGGAAGCCCTTCCTGACTGCTCATCCTGAGATATATTCCCTGCTGTGTGTTTTATTTATCTTACTACCCTCTATTCCAGACTACCCTTGAGCCCAGGGAACACTAGTCCGCTGTGTGTGTGCCCTTAGCATCTAGCAAAGTGACTGGCTCTTTGTGGATATTTTTCCCAAAATAACTGAATGGTGACCATTACCAAAGTCTTCTTCACTCACTGTCCCAGTGGTCCCATCCCTGCCCCACCTCACCCCTCATTGGGCTCACATTTTGATTTGATTTTGATTTCCTTGTCTTTTAATGAATTCTTGTTGGCCTTTTTTCCCCTTCTTCAGTCTAATTAAATATTGATGTTCATTTTGGGTAACATGGAAAATTATTCTCATTTCCTTGAGTGGATTTCAAGTAATTCCACAGGAAGTGCTATTTCTTTATTTACGCCTTGATATTACCACCATCTGTCACTAACATCTTTGAAAAGTCCACAGTGTTGTCATGGTCAGTACTGTACTTTTCTACCCACTATGCTGTGCCTCCTCGAGTCACTTGCTTTCAAGCCCCTTATATCAAAAAAGAAGTTTCAACAAGAATTCAAAGGGTTGAGAGTTAAAAGATATTTGTATATTTGTTTTGTCTTGTTATACAGGAGTTGTAGATCTTATGGCTCTGACAGTGAAAGTGACCGAAGTTACTCTCATCACCGAAGTCCCAGTGAAAGCAGCAGATATAGTTGAAAGTGTCCCCTTTTTTTATATGAATTATATCTTATGTGTAAATACCTGGTAACTTAAAAAATTAAGAAACTTAATGGCAGTCTGTTGTTCTGTTTCAGTATTAGAGATGAATTTGAAAAATAGACACTTCTTAATTGTTATTTGTTTATTTACATGTGCATAGAATTTAAAATACAGATATGTCTCCTTAAAATATTTGTATGCCACATTTTACAGTAGCCAACTATGGAAATTAATTTCTTTTTCTTGAATCAAGAAATCATGAAATTTAAGTATAATTTGCAATATTATTTTAGATAGATGATTTGTCTCATATATTTCTTAGAATACAGATTCTTTTTGCCCATTTTTAAGGTTTTAGCATCTATGCTGCCCAAGCATAGAACTGAAGGAGAACTGTGAAAGGTGGCCAGATACTTCCATACCAATTACACAGTCTTATTCATGTGTGTTCTTAAAAACAAACCACCCAAAACTGATACTGATGGTAACCAGGCAGTGGCTCCTTTCTTCTTTGTTGTTTCAGAGGATCAAGAACGTGGTCATAATACAGCCCACTGTCTTATTTCAGGCTGGCGGGTGAGGTTAAAAAGAATAGATCAGCCTTAACTATAAATATCTGCACTGTCTCTGTAGCCCTAATGTTTCATGTGCTTTTTTAATAAATATTATTAGAAGTTCAGTTTGTTTAAAAAAAAAAAAGTTCTATTCCAGTTTATGCTCTGGTGCTTGGTAACTTTTGGTGCATTATTCTTATATATTATACATTAGAATTCCATCAGAGAGAGAAATAAATTTTTAAAAAGTTCATTGGCACCAAGTAGGGTTCATTGTAAGCTGTATTCACTTTAACTATTTGGAGAGCTTCTCTCAAGCACAGGTGTGGGCTGCGGGCCGTGGAGCAGGCAGGATTGGCACAGGGTTGTGTAACCACTTGGGTATGCTGCCCAGAACTGATGCCTGGAAGAGTTGAATGGAGAGTGGACTTCAAAAGTAACACTAAGATCTACCTGCCACCATTTTGGACACATTTTTCAGGGCTTTACTTTAAAGCCTTTCAAGTAAGAGATGTAAGAGCAGTTGAACGGTCCTTAGCACCCGCCAGCTTGTTCCCTTGTTTCAGTGGCCTGCAGTGATGCAGTGAAACCTTGTGTGAGATGGGTAAGCCTATGACAACAGACAGGAAATCAGGGTGTGCAGTATTGCATAGATTACACATATTCAGTGTCTTGGGTGGTTCCTGTAAAAATGATTTGACCTATAAAAACTGGTGAGATTTTGTGTTTTTTTATCTTCAGTTTGAGCTTTTTCCCCAAGTGTACTTAATCACCTTAGTGCCAGTTTTATCCAGTTATGCAGAAGAAATTCATATTGGATATTTGATGCAGAAGTTTGTGCCATCCTACCCCTTGCCTGCTATACTTGGGAAGTGGGAAAGAACCCCCAGTTGAAGGGATCTAACCACCCCTGATGGATGGAGGGGTGACCTTGGATGTATTACAACCATCACCTATAAAAGGTTCATAAACAGGGTTAAGTGGCCAATTGTTTGCCAAGTTGATAGATGAGAGTACATTAGAAAGTAGGACCTGACTCAAGCAAACACTTGATGGTGAATAAAAAACAATGTGTGATTCATATGAGCATTCTCAAAAGTTGCCTGCAGAGGAGAATATTGCTTTAATAATATTCAGTGGAAAAAAACTGCATTTAGAACTCAAACCAAAACTGCCAAATCTAATTACGTTAAGAAAAGTTACCTTTAGGCAGTGTATTAGTTTTCTATTGCTGTGTAACAGATTATCCCAAACTTAGCAGCTTAAAGCAATACTCATTTCTTAGCTTACAGTTCTGTAGCTCATGAGTCCAGCGTGATACGGCTGGATTCTCTGCTCAGGGTCTCACAAGGCTGAAATCAAGGGTCAGCAGGGTGGCATTCCTTTGTGGAGGCTCTGGGGAAGAATCTGCTTCCAGGTTAATTCAGGTTGTTGGCAGTATACAGTCCCTTGCTGGCTGTCAGCTGGGGTCCTCTCTCTCGGCTCCTTGAGGCTGCTCGCATTCCTCCTTGTGCGCTTTCCTCCATCTCCAAACCAGCAATGGCCCATCGGGGTCTTCTCATGCTTCAGATCTCTCTGCCTTCCTCCTCTGTTTTAAGGTTCATGTGATTAGATCACGGTTCATGTGTGAGACAGTGTCCCTATATAAGGTCAGCTGTGCCATAGAATGTAGTCACAGAAGTGATATATTTACAGGTATCTGGGCTTGGGGCATGAAAAGAGGGAAGGGCGTTTTAGAATTCTACCTCCCACAGGCAATAACGTTGCAGGTTGTGCTATGGGTAGAATTTTATCCTCAAAAGGTAAGCCCTAGAAGCCTCGTTTGTTTTCTCCATGGAAAAGAACAGCCCTCAGCTGCACCATTCAACTTGTGTGTTTACTGAATGGACTACAGAAATAGCTTTTCTTCCTAAAGGGGATTGTTCTGTATTTTAAATTATTTTTTAATAAAATTGAATTACATCGTGTATTGTGCTTCTTAACAGAAAATGCATTATTGGACTGTTTTTGTAATGTCCTCTTTATTGCAAATGAAACAATATAGCTGGTATTGTTCAAAAACAGTAGAAAATACTTTTGTATATATTGGCAATGTCTAATTTGTATATACTTCATTTAAATTCCCTAAAACTTAAAAGGGAGGCCTTGTAGAAATTAAACTATATACTTAGTCTAAGTTTGAGTCTGAGCATGTTTCATCCTTCTTTATTTACCAAGACTTCAAATAGTCTTTCTGAAATGGAAAAGGAAGCATTGAGTCTCTTTGCTGACCCAGCCAGGGAAGAGATTTCATCTCTTCTCTCTGTGGCTCATTTTCCTCTTCTGGCCGGGTATTAGTGGTGGGGCACGAGGTGGTGCTAGAGACAACTTCAGGCAGAATGTTTACCTAGGCAGAGAACCATTGATGGTGCTTGGTCATGCTTCCCCTGCCAACTCCAGATTTCTTTCAGGTCCAGTTGTCATCCAGCTGAGGTGGCCTGCATACAGATATCCTTGCAGAGAAGGGACTGTGTCCCACCCCATCTGTGAGATGCTGCCCAGGGACAGCACGTTTACCTGCTAAGCCACCTACAGCCTCCACCTTCCCTCCCTAAGAGTGGTTCACCAAGCAAGCACATAGCACTTACTCTGGGAGAAAATATTCCTTGTGATATTTTTAGCATCCACATGAGAATTTGCAGGGCAAGTACAATTAACTTTTTTCTCCTCAGAACTCAAAGGGATTTGTACTTTCTTAGTGAATACAACATAACCTCACACAGTAAGATTGGCAGAGATTCAGTTTCCAAAGTTGAGTTAACAGTAAACCGCCAAGTCAGGTAGTTCCTGAAAACAGTCAAATCTGGATGTGTTGCCTTAAAATTTAAAGAAAATTGTAGAGTCAGTTTGCTGTAGGGAAATCCCCAAGTGAGGTTCCTTTAGAGTCGTTTATTTTTTAGAAAGCGCCATGATCTTTACTGATGTTCTGATAGCATCTTGATCGGCTGGGCAGTATTGGGAGGAAATGTGTTAAGGACTTTTGACTGTGCTGAATTAGCTAGCAAGATGATTCAAGGGAAATAAATGCCCCTCATAACTGACCATGAATACTGGCCAGGCATCACTGGAAGAGAAAGGAGGTTCCACCAGTGCAGAATGAGTGACACAAACTGTGTGGCCAGGGGAGGGGGCCCAGAAGCCATGGCTCATGTGGGAAGAGACTGGGCTCAGATGGCTGGTCTTTAGGAGAGGGAATCCACTCTGCTGCTGCTCAGAGAGGTGAGCGCCTAAATCCCATGAGGGACTTGTGAAGAATGAACTGGGCAGAATGCTAAGAGGACTCGTGCACAGCAGGGAGAAGTTCTTTGATGCTTAAAGGTTGGGGGGAGGAGCTGGTTCCCTGGAAGATGGCAGCTTGTAGACAGACCCTGGGCAGCTTCAGCCAGTGCCTGAGGAACGTGAGATAAGGAGGGCCTACGTGGGCAACACGCAAAGGAGCAGGAGGCTCTAACGGACTGTTTTCTTGAATGATTTCAGTAGAATGTAAGGGCAGAGTGCTCCATTGCTTCTGCCTCCTTTACTCCCTGTGAATCAGAAGGACTGCAGTGGGGCTATGCCAAGCTTGGGGTCAAGCACTTCTGCCTCTTGGAGACCCCAGGCCCCACCATTCACCTTCTATAGCTATTGAACTCCAGCTCTACAGACTTAGCTGAGTTTCACAGTCTGCAGGACCCAGACTAGCTGGGGGAGGGTGTGTCTCCAGCCAGCCTGGAGATCTGAGGACATTAGGGTAAAAAAACAAAAAAGTGACCTGAGCGCTCAGCACAAACACTTGTATTCTGCATCTGGAGCCCTGACACTCATCTGTAATGTGAGGCGAGGCTAATAGTCCTTAGACTGTTGGTGTCTCAGCTCACACCCAGAAAGAGGGTGCAACCAGACATGAAAACCAGGAGTGCGCATCCCTTTCCGGACCATCCTGGAGATGAATCAGCCTCCCAGAGAGCCCACAGGGGATAGGACTCTGGGCTGGCATATCCCCAGTCTCTGGTCACCCAGGGCCTCCTGCAACTAAAACTTCTGCCACCAGGCTAGATTCCCAGAGAAAGATCCCACTGGTCTCAATGTCTCTGGCCCAATCTGATTTTATTTTGAAAGAGTAAAGGATCTCTGTGAGCAACTTTCTGTGGCACAGCCCTTAAGGGTTTGGGGTCTGAGCCAGACTGCTTGGGTTCAAGTTTCACTCTGACACTTCTTGGTGGGTAACTGGGTAAATTGTTTGACCTTTGTAGTTATTAATATAACTTCTCCATTTTAGGAGTCGTGAGGATTAAATGCTTAGAACTAAGCACACGTTGAAGTGGTTCAGGGACATTAATTCCTGTGCTTGCCTCCAGGTGGAGAGTATGAGGAGGGCCAGGCTCAGTCACTAGTGAGAGGCCCAGGGCCCCTTGAACCAGCAGGGTGGGAGAGGATCCTGGAAGCTGCTAAGGAGGCCTTAAATGCCTAGGCCATGACGTTTATGCTGCTGGAGGGAACTGGGCAACCTGCTGGTTTGAATTAGGCCCTACCATCTACAGCTGTAGCCTATTAGTGCTGAGCTCTGAACAGGAGCGATCTACTCCCCTCCAACCCCCCACCCAGGGATCAGTGCTCCCTCAACCTACAGAGCCCTGGGTCCACACCTAGTGGGTAAGTTGAACTTCCCTGCCACCCCTCCAGCCCCATGCTGCAATGTCCCTTTCTGTTTTCTGGCACTGCCCACTCTACTCCCCCATTGCAGTTACGCAGCTCCACGCCCCGTCTAGGGAGGCTAAACCCTGTTGTGTGCAGCCACACGCAAGTGCTGCCCCAGCACGTTTTGGGTCTGTTCCTCCTCCAACATGGGAGAGAAGTTCAGGGCTAGAGGCTTAGGGAAGTTGTGGGGGAAAAAAAAGCAGAAAACACAGAGCTGGCCTCTAAAAGCAGGGGTGTGGCTTTGCTGACCTTGCCAGCACCCAGTCCTGAGTGTCTGAGGATCATCCATCCCTGCCCTGATCTCCACAAACTCCTGACTTGCCCCCGTGGCATGTGATTCTGGCCTGGGATCCCCCTCCCCAATAACTTGTCCCACCTTGGACTCTCCAGAAAGCCTGCCTTGACGAACCCTGAGAGGAAGATCCTGTGGCACGGACCTTTTCAAGGCCAAGGGAACAGAACAATTCTGCCTATCTCCATCCGGCTACTCCTACAGGACAAGAATCTGGATTCTGCTACATCAAATCACCTCTAGTTCCCTGCAGATGTTTAACTGTATCTTCCCTTGGGGCATGTGCAGGGGAGTACCCTTCCTCTCCTTTTGCTCTGCTGCCTGCCAAGTCGCTTCAGTCATGTTCGACTCTGTGCGACCCCATGGACTGCAGCCTACCAGGCTTCTCTGTCCATGGGATTCTCCAGGCAAGAACACTGGAGTGGGTTGCCATTTCCTTCTCCAATGCATGAAAGTGGAAAGTGAAAGTGAAGTCACTCAGTCGTGTCTGACTCTTAGCGACCCCATGGACTGCAGCCTACCAGGCTTCTCTGTCCATTGGATTCTCCAGGCAAGAACACTGGAGTGGGTTGCCATTTCCTTCTCCAATGCATGAAAGTGGAAAGTGAAAGTGAAGTCACTCAGTCGTGTCTGACTCTTAGCGACCCCATGGACTGCAGCCCACCAGGCTCCTCCATCCATGGGATTTTCCAGGCAACAGTACTGGAGTGGGGTGCCATTGCCTTCTCTCTCCTTTTGCTCTAGCGTTACTCAGCTTTCAGTCCTCAGCTCTGAGCCAGCCCCACATGAGCCCACCAGACAGCTCTTCGGACAGTGCCTTCCTGCCATGTCTCATGTGACCCAAGTCCCAGTAGCCTCCCAGAACTGGCTTGTCCTGGGGTTCCCCCAGTAGATGGGCTGTAGGCCAGAGAAGAAATGGGAACAGCTAAGGTCTTCAGGAAGACTGAGCCCCCTATTCCCTCCTTTCTCACCCAACCTCCAGCCCCTTCTTTGGCTTGACTATTGCAACCAAGACCAATTCCAAAAGGGCCAGCAGCCCTACCTTGGTCACACTGGCCACAACCCCTGCCAAACCTTGGCTGGGAAATGGGCCCAAGAGTGTCCCTTGCAGCCGCCTGCCAGGCTCCTCCCAGTTTGTGAGGCAGGCTGCTCCAGCCTCACCTTTCCTTGGCTCCTCACGCTGGTATCTGACTGTGAGATCTGTCCTGTTCTGCCTTCACTGTCCTTAGCCAACCAATGGGTATACACGGTTCCTCTCTTACCACGTCTCAGGCCTGTGCAAGGGAGCCACAGAGTCAGATGAGGAAGTGGGTTGGGATGGTGGAAGAAGCAGAAGGCAGCCCTGAGGTGATGGGCTGGTCAGACATGCAGGTTGCTCTGGCCTGGCCTCAGCTTGAGGCCTTTGGGAGCTGAGTCAATTCCCCCACCACAGCCACAGAGATGCAGAATATCTGCTGTGTGGTCATCGCTGGGGGCATGGGCCCCCATCGGTGCCCCTTCTTCTCTTGCCATCTTTTTCCACCAAGGTCTCATCTCACCCTCCATCCAGCTATGTGGTTTCCTCCTCTTTCTCTTGGCACTCTTTGGTCACCCCCATTTTTGCCCATGAGATGTTTTCTCCCTGACCCTGGAACGGCCTTAAGGACCTAAATCCTGGCCTCATGGGAGGCCGTTGCAGTTTCATAGGACAGACATCAGACTACGGGATGGCGCCTGCCTGGGATCTTGGCCTCTACTCCATTTCCTTCTCTGGCATCCAGAACCAAGTTACTCTGAACTGGCCCCAGAGGCCCTGCCCACTCATGAGCAAGGTGGCAGGCATACTCAGGGGACACTGCTACAGCCAGGCATGGGCGGGTGTGTAAGCACAAGTGCATGTGTGAGCGAAGAGGGTGGGGGATACAGTGTGGTACTGCCAGGATGTGGGCAATGTGAAAGTGACCAAACGTGGGGCAGCCATCAGCTTGGAGTAGGGGAACAGAAGCATCTGAATGATGACACAGATGACATTGTGGCCCTCTCCACAATGATGGCCCAACCACCACCTAGGCTCTGCGAGGCCTACCGTCCTGTGGTCCCCACTCTGCTGCCTGCTTGGCCTGGCAGTGTTTCCTTGCAGCCTCTTGCCAGCACAACCAGCCCCCAGCCCCCACTGGCATCCATGCCAGAGCAGCATTCCGCAGCCCTGGCTGTATCTCTCCAGCAGAAACAGCAGGAAGGCCTCTCAGCAGCCATCAAGCTCCACAGCTAGGGGACACAGTGGGACCTGGGCCTCTGGCCCTCACTCCTCTAGTCTTGCCTTCTCCCAGCTCTGGGTCTGTCACATGAAAGGATTTGATCAATGCACCTGTGGTTCACATTCTCCCATCTCCTGCCCTGGGCGTCCCTGTGTAGCCAGAGGCAGCCACCAGGTCAGTATGGATCGACAAGAAGCAAGTCCTGGAGACAGAATAACATAAACCCTGAGCTGCCCTGGGATCGGGGTGGGGGGTCAGCTCAGTTGGAGATCCTAGACTCACTCTCAGGTCAGAGCAGCCCAGGGCAGAGGGTGGGGATGGTGACCCAGCAAGGATACGCTGGGTTCAGTCCCTCAGTGTGAGGTCGCTCAGGGGAGCAGGTGTAAGCCTTTTCTGTAACTGGTTGGTGGTCGCGGGAGCGCCCAGCTTCCCCATTTTGGGGCCTCCTCCTCCTATGACCCCACCTCGGTGGCGCATCTGGAGGGCTCCCCGGTTAGACTCTGGGATGAACTTCCTGGCGGAAAGGGGCCTCGGTGCGAGAGAGTGAGTCCAGGGACCATCCTCTAGGATGGGAGCGGCGGGGCCTGGCC